>NC_141108.1:20882907-21062907 GCF_041138505.1 Cibotium barometz | reverse complement strand
TGTTTGTGCTTACTCTTGTGCATAGGGTACTAGAAATAGTTTCTAATGCATGTATCGTCGATGTCGATACCCTAAATGTAGTGTAAACAATAGTTATGGGTCCTTGAGACGTTAACAAAGTGCTTGTCAAATATGAACATGAAAGAAGTCCAATCGTTAAACCATCAAGGGGATTTTGTAGTAGAAGATACCGCACTTAAGCTCACAAATTGTGTCCTCCCTCTCGTTGTCTTTGCCCTTGAGTAACTAGACTTAGACTTTGACACTTATGCCCACCGTTACCCGCATGAAACGAACTTATGCTCAACTCGTCCATCTTGAGCGTATTTGCACACCAGACGAGGAAAAATTAATGTTATTTAAAGGGGTAGAAGTGTTATATGTACATTATGTGTGCTATGTTATATACACATTATGTGTGCATATACTAGGAGGCTAACCCACATTAGGCTTGTGAGCATGGGAGCATGGGAACAAGCTCTAGTGGAGCATGGGTTAGGACTAACCTTAAGGTTTAAGGTTAGGGTCAGGCATCCAAGGGTCACACATGAGGAATGGAAAGTCAAGAGTCACTTGAGGGCCCTCCTATATAATAGGGGCATGGGGCACACTCAAGGGGGCTTGGAGCTTGAGGGCTTGGAGGCTTATGCTATAGTCTCTTGTGTAGAGGTCCATATCTACTCACCTACCATTTCACACTATAGCTACATGCTATTGGATTGTGTTATACCTCTTGATGGTATGGGACATCAAGGTAGAGGTATGATGTATTTCATTCATTATTCATGTGTGCATCCCTTGGGCTCGGGGGTGGTTGGGTGGTTGAGTTTATGCCTGATTTATGCATGTTTATACATAACAATTATCTAGAGAGATCTTAGGGTTTTAACAGTGGTATCAGAGCAATCTCTATTTAATTGTTGATTTTTTTTAGTAAATTTTAATATTTACTAATAAAATGTTATTTTTTGTTGATTTGTGTTGATGAATTGCACGTGGATCATCGATTCGGTGATTGGAACGTGTGTAACTACAATTCAATGGACGAATCGACGTTGCGGGGAAATTCCATGAGTTAATGCTATTTTTCTCTATTCTTTATGGTTAAAATCGAGCATTAATGGAATTTTTTTCAAAAATACCATAAAGTTTATGGTGGATATTTTTGAGAGAATGGATTCCCTGAATTTCTAGAATTTTTTAGAAATTTTTCCTAATTTTTAAGGAATTGTTTGAGCATTTTTATGATTAAAAATATATTTTTATACATTTTTTGCGGGTTTTTTCCGCGGGAATGCGATCAAATTTCTGTCAATTTACTACTGAAATTCAGTAGGGGACAGTGTGTTGATGCATAAATAGCTCTCCCGTGTGCGTGGGGTCCTCTCCGCCTCTCAAATCTGATATTGCCTTCATTTTTCTGTGAAATTTCTCTTAAAAAGGAAATTTTTTAAATTAAACATTAATCATAATTAATGTCTAATTATGATTATGAGTTTAATTAAAGATTAAGCTAATCTGAGAAGGGTGGAGAAAGAGAATGGAAAGGAGGTGAAGGAGAGGAAAGAGGGGAGAAGAAGGTTTTTCACCATCTCCATCTCTCTCTCACTCTCATTCACGCAGGCGACCAGGGGGGGGGGGGCTGCGCAGCAGCCGCCGGCGAAAAAACGCCCCCCCCCCCCTAAAAAAATCAAAATGGTTATAAGCTTATTAAAGATTATTTTTTTTCATTTTTTTAAAAAAATGAGTTTTTTATTAAAAAAAAGCTTAGAAAAAGCCTGAAAAATTTCAGAAAATTTGGAATTTGAGGTTAAAAAATCTCTGAAAAATTCCTGAAAAATTCTTATTGAAAAATTTTGGCTTTTCATCTTCCGGAAAACCTTTGGCTTTCCAGTTTCACGAAACCTTTTGGCTTTCCGAATTCCGGAAAAACTTTTGACCTTCCGTATTCCGGAAACCTTTGACCTTTCACATTCTGAAATTTTTTTGTCTTTTCATTTTTCCAAAACTTTTGGCTTTCCGTATTCCAGGAAAACCGTTGGAATTCCGAAATTTTTTGACCGTTCGTATTCTAAATGCGTTAGGGGTAATTTAAAAATTTTAAAAAATTCTTGAAAATTAGTGGAAAATTAGACAAAGGTTATTTTAAATTTCGGAAAAATGTGGGATTGGTGTTTGGCATGTGGTGTGTCCATTCGAGCGCCCATGACCATTCAAATTCCTTTAAAAATATATTTTTTAAACCAAAAAATTAGAAAAATCCATTAAAATTAAAAAATTTTCATTGGATTTGAGAATTGTCGGGCGAAATTGGAAATTTCGTGAACGATGGGATTCTCAGAGAAAATTAGAAAATTTCTAGAAATTATTTTTAAAAATCCTAAAAATTGGTATTTTTAAAATATCAATGGTATTTTGGCAAATTTAATTGCTAAAATTTTTCTGGAAAAATATAGGTTTGGAATGCCATAAGATAGGTTTGGTCGAGAAAAGGAATTATCATAAATTTTCCCTAATTTTACAGGGCCTCAAAATATAATAATATTTTCGAGGGTTATTTAATGTTGAAGTACGTTTCCTCGTGCTGACATTAGATAGATGCGTGATATTTGCATATTATTAATACAATTATATCTCGTATTAATGGATATTTATGTTTGGATTAATTCTAAACGATATATTCATGATTTTTTACCATTGTTTAGCCATTCTTTTTGGACATGTTCCTTAATTTCTTTTGATGGCTATAATTTTCGTTCAAAGTGTGTTTCACCTTTGACACTTTTCCATGATAATTTATTTTGCACTTATTTAAGTGTGGTTTGTGCTTAATTTCTTAAGCCTCTATCATGGGTTAGTTAATCGGTCTGTTTTGGTGGATTTTTATTGGATATTTTCCAAGTTTTATATGGACTCATCAGGTTCTGCCTAGTTCACTTGTGTCTAGGGGTTTTTTATTGAGTGCTACACACGTGTTTCACATTCTTACTTTGGAGTTTTATTTGAACAACACAACGTTCATATACTCCGGATTGATGAGTTGGCCACCAATTTTAATGCTTCTTTTGGCATGATTAATGTCCGTTAGATGGTATGCATTGATTCTTATGATCAACTATGGTTTTTAAGGACTGGAGGAGCTTCTATGCTTTTATCCATGGTTTTATAAGGATCTTTTGATCTTTTGAATAATTACATGTGCTTTGAAGGTAGCATTTGCCTTCGTTTTTTGCACGTAATTTTGGAGTATATTTTTTATACTCTTGTACATTTTCCAACTTAGATACCTAGTTACTTATATATCTAGGTGAGTTATTTTTCTACCCTAACTTTATTGTGTTTTGGGTAGTTATCATTAGAAAGGTGCCAATAATTCAATTTCTTTTCTGATGATGTACTCAGAAGGAGTTATTCCTTGATGTAGTCTCAAGTATATAGAGACAGGTTTAGTATGTGAAATTGGATAAGGCCATCTTATTCCTTTTATACAGGATTTTATTCATATTTTCCTAGACGGCATACTAGGGAGTTTCAAATTGTTAAGGTATATATGGGTGGTATCATGGTGGTATGGGACGCTAGTGATCCCTCACATATATTATCTTATGGGATAATTTGGGCTCAAGATTGTTGCTTTGCTTACATCACTTAGCATGTTGATCTCAACATTCAAAGACAATCTTATTTTCTAAATTCACTAGAAGTTATATTATGGGCATTCTCTAGATAAATTTCTTTTATCTATAGCCTGCATGTTTTGATGAGGGTAATCTCATCGGCATTTTCACTTGTTGAAATCTCTTTCTTTAGAGTTCAAACAAGTTTATCTTGTTGTGTTCGGATAAGGAAATTTGGATTCTTCCTTTGTTGGCATTTCTTTCTTTACTTCCGTACTTTAGGTGATTTACACAATCAACCTGATAGGTTTACGGATGGACATATGTGTCTCATCGAGACGTTGATGACTCTCTATGTTGATATGGGTAAATCGAGACGTCGATTATTCCATATGCAGATGTGGGTATGTCGAGGCGCCGATGAATCCCTGGTTTCTGCTGTTATAATGCCATGTTTTCTTACTTTATTCTGAATGGTTTACAACGAGGAAGTTACTTTGAATGTGAATTGCTCTGATCATCCGTAGTCTGATGGGCAAACAGAGTGTATGAATCAGATTGTAGAGTATATGCTTCATGCATATGTCTCTAGAAAATCATCATATTGGAGAAAATATCTTCCAATGATGGAATTTGCCTATAACAGTTTTAAATATACGGCTATTGGTTTTAGTCCGTGTATACTTATGTATGGGTATTAACCCAAGGCACCTATTGATATCGGTCTTAAGGACATCGAGCTTGATGCATCGAGGGATTTCTTGCGAGATATGCAGGAAATTCTGACCGAAGCTCGGGAGTCTATCAGGAGTGCTCATGATAGGGCACGATTTTATGCTGATAGGTGACGCTCATCTCGGTCTTTTGAACCAGGAGTGTTTGTTTATTTTAATGTTCTTAAAGATTTTCAGACTTTATCAATGGAAAAATACTCGAATTTATCTCCTAGATATTGTGGTCCATTTCGAGTTATATATCGGATTGGCACGGTTGCGTAAGAACTAAAACTACCTCCAATTGTTAGAGTTCATCCAGTCTTTCATATCGATAGATTGAAAGGGAAACTGGGAGGTGAGGATGACACAGTCACTCCTCAAGAACTCGTTGAAGTCGATGAATTATCCTATGTTCCACATGAACCTGATAAGGTACTTGAATTCAGGGAAAGGAAACTTTGTAGTTGACTAATCCCTGAGGTTAAAATTAGGTGGAAAGATAGGGAAATTGAGAATTCGACTTGGGAGTCGGTTGAGATTGTTCAACGCAGTTCTCCTTCTTTTCATTGCAAGAGTGCAATGTTTTGAGAGAGGGGAAGTATGTTATATGTACATTATGTGTGCTATGTTATATACACATTATGTGTGCATATACTAGGAGGCTAACCCACATTAGGCTTGTGAGCATGGGAGCATGGGAACAAGCTCTAGTGGAGCATGGGTTAGGACTAACCTTAAGGTTTAAGGTTAGGGTCAGGCATCCAAGGGTCACACATGAGGAATGGAAAGTCAAGAGTCACTTGAGGGCCCTCCTATATAATAGGGGCATGGGGCACACTCAAGGGGGCTTGGAGCTTGAGGGCTTGGAGGCTTATGCTATAGTCTCTTGTGTAGAGGTCCATATCTACTCACCTACCATTTCACACTATAGCTACATGCTATTGGATTGTGTTATACCTCTTGATGGTATGGGACATCAAGGTAGAGGTATGATGTATTTCATTCATTATTCATGTGTGCATCCCTTGGGCTCGGGGGTGGTTGGGTGGTTGAGTTTATGCCTGATTTATGCATGTTTATGCATAACAATTATCTAGAGAGATCTTAGGGTTTTAACAAGAAGTAGCGTGGGAGTTGGGCTAACTATAACACACACACAAACACACATGGGGACATTTTATCTTTGCTGTTGGATCTCATCCTGATCGAACGATAATCCTCGTTCAGGCACGGATCGATCGTTAAAGCTTCAAACTATATAAGCATGCAAAAGGGTCATAGTCCAAGCATCATAACACAGTATGGCTCTCGTACCCTAACCCTAAAGCTTCATACTTCTTCCAAGCCCTACCTCTTCACGAGCATCATAACATAGTGTGGCAGTTTCTACAGGACGATTTTTCTAGCAGGTAAATTGTTAATTAGTTTCTGCAGGTCTTTTCACATTCTTGTAGGTCTTTTATCCTTAACCAAAGCATGTGCGCATTCTTGCAGGTCTTCTATCATAAAAGGAACAATGGCAGTGGATGAATGTGATTATGCAGTGAAGGTGCTGTCAAAGTACATCAATTCAAAATATTCCCGCCTTGCTTTCAATCTTCCTCCATCCTCAGATTTCTGGGGTGTAATGGAGGAGGAGATTGATGACAAAGTTGCCTATATGCCAACAAACCCTGAAAACAGCAAGGGGTGTGTGGAGTTTCTATCCATCTTCTTCACTCCCCAGGTGGTAGAAGAGGTGGAGTCCAAATTTGACTTCTTGTCACACTCTTTCTTGGGTATTGAGTATACCCTAAGAAAGGGATATGCAGAATTTGCTAAAGGTGTACTTGCTGATGTCCACGAGACCCCTGCCCTTGTAAATTTTTTCGGGTCGATCTCCTTGGAGGCTGAGAGTGTCCTATGCGAGCCTGAGTTTATCTCAGCCACTCGTGATGCTAAAGGTGCTGCACCCACACAATTGCCACTACATGCTAGTGGTAAGAATGATGGAGAACCCAACAACAATGATGGGAAGGATGAAGATGACAATGAACAAGATCGATTTAGAGAGTTTGAGGCTGAAGGAGGCAGAGATGGCAAGGATGAAGGAATTCTTGTTGGTGATCAATTCCCGGAGCTGGAGTAGAATGTAATTATCATACAAATGTCCCCTTTTAACACTCCCCCAAAAGGTGATTATTCCAAAACCTCTACTTTAAGATTTCGCTCTCAAGAATTCATGAATTCTTGTACAACAGGAGATCTCTACAATGCAAAGAGGCTCTATGACCCTGGATACTCTAGCAAGGGGCATGCCTTTCTCTATCATGGCACTCCAACTTCCTCTCTCTCTGCATTCAAGTCTATTGGAATTGTGCCTACGCTTAGAAGAAATGAGTTCAGTGTAGGCCCATCGTTCTATGTGTCCAATTCTTTGAGGCATGCATACGAGCATCCTCTGCACAAGCATGGATCACAGGGCCCATCGTTCTATGTGTCCAATTCATTGAGGCATGCATACGAGCATCCTCTGCACAAGCATGCATCACAGGGCGTAGACCCTGTGAGCGTCCTTGTGTTTGAGGTGGATGTGGCTGTGCTTTACGAAGATAAAAGCCCCGAAGGTGAAGCTACTTCTTTTAAACTCAAATGGTTTCCATGCCACACGCCAGTGGTGGAGGAAAAGAAGTGGAGCAACTTTTGTCGTAAGAACCTTGATTTCAAGAATCTCCCTCATGATTATGATGTGGTGATTGGACCTATTTGCATAAAAAGATGTGGTGATTGGACCTATTTGCATAAAAAGAGGTGATGAGCTTGAGAGGTTGTATGGGGAATTGCAGGGTAAGAGTCGTCTCATTCAGGTGCCTTCTGT
This sequence comes from Cibotium barometz, assembly GCF_041138505.1. Taxonomy (NCBI): domain Eukaryota; kingdom Viridiplantae; phylum Streptophyta; class Polypodiopsida; order Cyatheales; family Cibotiaceae; genus Cibotium; species Cibotium barometz. Next base: position 21,055,717 of record NC_141108.1, on the reverse strand, counting down.
TCTGTACGTGCAAAGTCTTGGCTTCAGAAATGTTTCAAACTTGTCTACAAGGAAGTGAGAGCTAGCATCCCTTTGGCTGCAAATGTAAGGAAGTAGAATAAAATATACATCACACAGTTTTGTAGGACATATGATCAAGTAAATGCCACTTGTATAGTTCCACTTATACTTTGATGTTACTTAGTAGTTTTGCAGCACATATGAACCACTAATTCTTTGATGTTCAAGTTAGGCTTCTTTTCAAAAAGCCACATGTACTCAAACTTTTTGCTCCTATAAACAAAAACTTCTATCTCTTAGTTCAATCTTTTTATTTGTAAGATGTATCTTGGTTTTAATATAATTTGTTAAATGTGTTTTTTGTCCTTGCCCTGTGTTTGATTATAAGATGAAAATGTCTCGGCTTCAGTTTAATTTGTTAAATGTGGTGTTTTTTCCCTACCCTGTGTTATTTTTACTTTGTTAGCCCACAAACGTTTTTGGGAAATCTGGGTGCACATGCATCCACCTGGCAGTAAAAAAAAGCACTGTCTTTACAATTTCGAGCGCATGAAATTTTATTTTCTGATGTAATGTCCCCATTACTGAGCCTTGTATATATCACAACTTCTTATGTATATATTTGTCACATAAATAAAGATGGGTCTTTTTCTATCATTCTTGTGCAAGTGTGTATAGAGGCGATAAACATTATCCACGAATAGCCGTGCTAATTCGGGAGTCTTAACCATGTTTTTTGTTGGAATAAATCGACACATCTTGGTAAGCCGATCAACCACCACCCAAATGGCATCATGTCGAGAGTCCTGCAGTGATACAGGTATTGGAGCATGCCATCGACAACCCCACTTTCGGCATCGACATAGGATGTTTATTTATGTGGATAGTGCAGCCATGATGCTTATGTGCTGATTTCGCCATTATTGGCATTGTGTCATTTTATGTGTATGCAATTGACACAGTGGACAAAGAGAGTTTTTTGGATGAGATTCAATGTTCAGTGATAGCCATTTATATTCTGTTTTGCCAGACTATCAGCTTTTATTGATTAGTACAAATCTGTTTTGTGTTCACAGGTCAGTTTTATAGGGGAGACTCTCTCGAAATTTTTCCACATTCTTTGTTGTATAATCTCCCAAGTGTATATTGCATCTTCCTGTAGTTATTATCAATATAACCTTGCATATGTGCATACTTGTGTTGACACTCTATTTGGGATAGTGTTACGTTGTTTATGTGTTGCGCCTCTATTTCCGTCCTCTGTGCGTTGGTATCAGAGCTGGTTAGTGTGGTCGTGTATTAGTTTGGATCAGTGCTGTTAGAGCCATTTTTAGCCAAGGTTGGCGTTGTTAGCGTTTGTGCACGTACTTCCAACATCACCGCAAGTCACCACAGTTTTCTGAAAGTCCAGCCAGGTGAGACTAAACTCTAGTGTCCTAGACCTGCTTCATGGCTCTTTCCCTATCCAGAATGTTCTCCAAGATGCTTGCTTCATCCATTATAGAACAAGAAGAAGCTACACCTCAAGCCCAATGCGATTTACCTCAATTATCCCCTGACCAGATTTACAAACATAAATCTCTCTTCGGGATAAAAGCTTCTACTTTGTTTATAGACAAAACCGGTATTGTCAAGGTTACTGTTTCTAATCTTGATGATCATTATATATATCTTCTAGATATTGTCCAGCAAGCCTTAAGTGAGAAAATAAAAGCAAAATATAATTTTCGGCATCTAGGCTACATACATGTACAAATTACTCCTTTGTTTCGAAAAGGTTTACCTGTCTCCTAAATTAACCTATTTTTGTTGAAATTCCTCATCTATGGGTAGAGGATCTCTTTCATATTCAAGGAATAGTGAGTGCACAAGGAACTTGCAGCCTTTTTATGAATAAAGTGTACATCATTAGTATCCAAATTAGCCAAAGGACATGTCCCGTCCCCGCAGCTTAGTTCACTTACAAACAACTTTAATTCACAAATGCCATGAGCCTTAACTTTATCTCTTGTGAACACTTATGCCCACCATTACCCGCATGAAACGAACTTATGCTCAACTCGTCCATCTTGAGCATATTTGCACACCAGATGAGGAAAAATAAATGAAAGAATAATTTTTATGTAAATTGTATATACCCATTGATGACCCCTGTTTTAGGACTTATTTTAGCAAAATTTTAGTGCGTTTTGACGTATTAGTTTGTAATCTAGATGCATTTGGGGTCATACTAGGAGCATGTGCATGATAATTAGCATTACATTTGTACGTATCATGGCTGCCTGTATGTGTTGACTTTGTGCTTGTTAAGGAATGATTAGCTGCTTGTTTTAATTCTTGATTGATGCTAGCAGTTATAGTGATAACTGGAATGTCATAGTATTTGCGTCAGGTCTACCGATAGGTAGCGGGTACGTTCTACTATCCAACTCATGTGCATTATAAAGCTGATGAGTAGTTAGTTAGTGTGAGTGAGTGAGTTAGTGTTGTGTGCATGTGAAGAAGGAGTAAAAGAATTGTAGTAAAGAGGTATTTACAAACAAAAAGAAGAGAAATTTGGAAGAAAAGAAAACGTGGAGAGAAGGGAAATGAAGATTCATAAAAAGACGAAAGAAACCTGGGAAAAGGGAAACGTGAAAGAACAGAAAGAAAAAAAATAAAAATTGCAGGCCCTCTTAAATCCTTTTTAATGTTATTTAAAGGGGTAGAAGTAGCATGGGAGTTATTTAAAGGGGTAGAAGTAGCGTGGGAGTTGGGCTAACTATAACACACACACAAACACACATGGGGACATTTTATCTTTGCCATTAGATCTCATCCTGATCGAACGGTAATCCTAGTTCAGGCAGCACGGATCGATCGTTAAAGGTTCAAACTATATAAGCATGCAAAAGGGTCATAGTCCAAGCATCATAACACAGTATGGCTCTCGTACCCTAACCCTAAAGCTTCATACTTCTTCCAAGCCCTACCATTTCACGAGTATCATAACACAGTGGGAGTTTCTGCAGGACAATTTTTCTAGCAGAGGTAAATTGTTAATTAGTTTTTGTAGGTCTTTTCACATTCTTGTAGGTCTTTTATCCTTAACCAAAGCATGTGCGCATTCTTGCAGGTCTTCTATCATAAAAGGAACAATGGTAGTGGGTGAATGTGATTATGCAGTGAAGGTGCTGTCAAAGTACATCAATTCAGAATATTCCTGCCTTGCTTTCAATCTTCCTCCATCCTCAGATTTCTGGGGTGTAATGGAGGAGGAGATTGATGACAAAGTTGCATGTATGCCAACAAACCCTGAAAACAGCAAGGGGTGTGTGGAGTTTCTATCCATCTTCTTTACTCCCCAGGTGGTAGACGAGGTGGAGTCCAAATTTGACTTCTTGTCACACTCTTTCTGGGGTATTGAGTATACCCTAAGCAAGGGATATGCAGAATTTGCTAAAGGTGTACTTGCTGATGTCCACGAGACCCCTGCCCTTGTAAATTTTTTCGGGTCGATCTCCTTGGAGGCTGAGAGTGTCCTATGCGAGCCTGAGTTTATCTCAGCCACTCGTGATGCTAAAGGTGCTGCACCCACACAAATGCCACTACATGCTAGTGGTAAGAATGATGGAGAACCCAGCAACAGTGATGGGAAGGATGAAGATGACAATGAACAAGATCGATTTAGAGTGTTTGATATGCTGAAGGAGGCGGAGATGGCAAGGATGAAGGAATTCTTGTTGGTGATCAATTCCCGGAGCTGGAGGAGAATGTAGTTATCATACAAATGTCCCCTTTTAACAATCCCCAAAAGGTGATTATTCTAAAACCTCTACTTTAAGATTTCGCTCTCAAGAATTCATGAATTCTTGTACAACAGGAGATCTCTACAATGCAAAGAGGCTCTATGACCCTGGATACTCTAGCAAGGGGCATGCCTTTCTCTATCATGGCACTCCAACTTCCTCTCTCTCTGCATTCAAGTCTATTGGAATTGTGCCTACGCTTAGAAGAAATGAGTTCAGTGTAGACCCATCGTTCTATGTGTCCAATTCATTGAGGCATGCATATGAGCATCCTCTGCACAAGCATGCATCACAGGGCGTAGACCCTGTGAGCGTGCTTGTGTTTGAGGTGGATGTGGCTGTGCTTCACGGAGATAAAAGCCCCGAAGGTGAAGCTACTTCTTTCAAAGTCAAATGGTTTCCATGCCACACGCCAGTGGAGGAAAAGAAGTGGAGCGACTTTTGTCGTAAGAACCTTGATTTCAAGAATCTCCCTCATGATTATGATGTGGTGATTGGACCTATTTGCATAAAAAGAGGTGATGAGCTTGAGAGGTTGTATGGGGAATTGCATGGTAAGAGTCGTCTCATTCAGGTTGCCTTCTGTTCTGTACGTGCAAAGTCTTGGCTTCAGAAATGTTTCAAACTTGTCTACAAGGAAGTGAGAGATAGTATCCCTTTGGCTGCAAATGTAAGGAAGTAGAATAAAATATACATCACACAGTTTTGTAGGACATATGATCAAGTAAATGCCACTTGTATAGTTCCACTTATACTTTGATGTTACTGAATCTTACTTGTTAGTAGTTTTGCAGCACATATGAACCACTAATACTTTGATGTTCAAGTTAGGCTTCTTTTCAAAAAGCCACATGTACTCAAACTTTTTGCTCCTATAAACAAAAACTTCTATCTCTTAGTTCAATCTTTTTATTTGTAAGATGTATCTTGGCTTTAATATAATTTGTTAAATGTGTTTTTTGTCCTTGCCCTGTGTTTGATTACAAGATGAAAATGTCTCGGCTTTAGTTTAATTTGTTAAATGTGGTGTTTTTTCCCTGCCCTGTGTTATTTTTACTTTGTTAGCCCACAAACATTTTTGGGAAATCTGGGTGCACATGCATCCACCTGGAAGTAAAAAAAAGCACTGTCTTTACAATTTCGAGCGCATGAAATTTTATTTTCTGATGTAATGTCCCCATTACTGAGCCTTGTATATATCACAACTTCTTATGTATATATTTGTCACATGAATAAAGATGGGTCTTTTTCTATCATTCTTGTGCAAGTGTGTATAGAGGCGATAAACATTATCCACGAATAGCCGTGCTAATTCGGGAGTCTTAACCATGTTTTTTGTTGGAATAAATCGACACATCTTGGTAAGCCGATCAACCACCACCCAAATGGCATCATGTCCAGATTCCTGTGGTGATACAGGTACTGGAGCATGCCATCGACAACCCCACTTTCGGCATCGACATAGGATGTTTATTTATGTGGATAGTGCAGCCATGATGCTTATGTGCTGATTTCGTCATTGTTGGCATTGTGTCATTTTATGTGTATGCAATTGACACAGTGGACAAAGAGAGTTTTCTGGATGAGATTCAATGTTCAGTGATAGCCATTTATATTCTCTTTTGCCAGACTATCAGCTTTTATTGATTAGTACACATCTGTTTTGTGTTCATAGGTCAGTTTTATAGGGGAGACTCTCTCGAAATTTTTTCAGATTCTTTGTTGTATAATCTCCCAAGTGTATATTGCACCTTCCTGTAGTTATTATCAATATAACCTTGGATATGTGCATACTTGTGTTGACACTCTATTTGGGATAGTGTTACGTTGTTTATGTGTTGCGCCTCTATTTTCGTCCTCTGTGCGTTGGTATCAGAGCTGGTTAGTGTGGTCGTGTATTAGTTTGGATCAGTGCTGTTAGAGCCATTTTTAGCCAAGGTTGGCGTTGTTAGCGTTTGTGCACGTACTTCCAACATCACCGCAAGTCACCACAGTTTTCTGAAAGTCCAGCCAGGTGAGACTAAACTCTAGTGTCCTAGACCTGCTTCATGGCTCTTTCCCTATCCAGAATGTTCTCCAAGATGCTTGCTTCATCCGTTATAGAACAAGAAGAAGCTACACCTCAAGCCCAATACGATTTACCTCAATTATCCCCTGACCAGATTTACAAACATAAATCTCTCTTCGGGATAAAAGCTTCTACTTTGTTTATAGACAAAACCGGTATTGTCAAGGTTACTGTTTCTAATCTTGATGATCATTATATATATCTTCTAGATATTGTCCAGCAAGCCTTAACTGAGAAAATAAAAGCAAAATATAATTTTCTGCATCTAGGCTACATACATGTACAAATTACTCCTTTGTTTCGAAAAGGTTTACCTGTCTCCTAAATTAACCTATTTTTGTTGAAATTCCTCATCTATGGGTAGATCTCTTTCATATTCAAGGAATAGTGAGTGCACAAGGAACTTGCAGCCTTTTTATGAATAAAGTGTACATCATTAGTATCCAAATTAGCCAAAGGACATGTCCCGTCCCCGCAGCTTAGTTCACTTACAAACAACTTTAATTCACAAATGCCATGAGCCTTAACTTTATCTCTTGTGAACACTTATGCCCACCGTTACCCACATGAAACGAACTTATGCTCAACTCGTCCATCTTGAGCGTATTTGCACACCAGATGAGGAAAAATAAATGAAAGAATAATTTTTATGTAAATTGTTTATACCCATTGATGACCCTTGTTTTAGGACTTATTTTAGCAAAATTTTAGTGCGTTTTGACGCATTAGTTTGTAATCTAGATGCATTTGGGGTCATACTAGGAGCATGTGCATGATAATTAGCATTACATTTGTACGTATCATGGCTGCCTGTATGTGTTGTCTTTGTGCTTGTTAAGGAATGATTAGCTGCTTGTTTTAATTCTTGATTGATGCTAGCAGTTATAGTGATAACGGGAATGCCATAGTATTTGCGTCAGGTCTACCGATAGGTAGCGGGTACGTTCTACTATCCAACTCATGTGCATTATAAAGCTGATGAGTAGTTAGTTAGTGTGAGTGAGTGAGTTAGTGTTGTGTGCATGTGAAGAAGGAGTAAAAGAATTGTAGTAAATAGGTATTTACAAACAAAAAGAAGAGAAATTTGGAAGAAAAGAAAACGTGGAGATAAGGGAAATGAAGATTCATAAAAAGACGAAAGAAACCTGGGAAAAGGGAAACGTGAAAGAACAGAAAGAAAAAAAATAAAAATTGCAGGCCCTCTTAAATCCTTTTTAATGTTATTTAAAGGGGTAGAAGTAGTGTGGGAGTTGGGCTAACTATAACACACACACAAACACACATGGGGACATTTTATCTTTGCCATTGGATCTCATCCTGATCGAACGGTAATCCTCGTTCAGGCACACGGATCGATCGTTAGAGGTTCAAACTATATAAGCATGCAAAAGGGTCATAGTCCAAGCATCATAACACAGTATGGCTCTCGTACCCTAACCCTAAAGCTTCATACTTCTTCCAAGCCCTACCTCTTCACGAGTATCATAACACAGTGGGAGTTTCTGCAGGACGATTTTTCTAGCAGCGGAGTAAATTGTTAATTAGTTTCTGTAGGTCTTTTCACATTCTTGTAGGTCTTTTATCCTTAACCAAAGCATGTGCGCATTCTTGCAGGTCTTTTATCCTTAACCAAAGCATGTGCGCATTCTTGCAGGTCTTCTATCATAAAAGGAACAATGGTAGTGGGTGAATGTGATTATGCAGTGAAGGTGCTATCAAAGTACATCAATTCAGAATATTCCAGCCTTGCTTTCAATCTTCCTCCATCCTCAAATTTCTGGGGTGTAATGGAGGAGGAGATTGATGACAAAGTTGCCTGTATGCCAACAAACCCTGAAAACAGCAAGGGGTGTGTGGAGTTTCTATCCATCTTCTTCACTCCCCAGGTGGTAGAAGAGGTGGAGTCCAAATTTGACTTCTTGTCACACTCTTTATTGGGTATTGAGTATACCCTAAGAAAGGGATATGCAGAATTTGCTAAAGGTGTACTTGCTGATGTCCACGAGACCCCTGCCCTTGTAAATTTTTTCGGGTCGATCTCCTTGGAGGCTGAGAGTGTCCTATGCGAGCCTGAGTTTATCTCAGCCACTCGTGATGCTAAAGGTGCTGCACCCACACAATTGCCACTACATGCTAGTGGTAAGAATGATGGAGAACCCAGCAACAGTGATGGGAAGGATGAAGATGACAATGAACAAGATCGATTTAGAGTGTTTGATATGCTGAAGGAGGCGGAGATGGCAAGGATGAAGGAATTCTTGTTGGTGATCAATTCCCGGAGCTGGAGCAGAATGTAGTTATCATACAAATGTCCCCTTTTAACACTCCCCCAAAAGGTGATTATTCCAAAATCTCTACTTTAAGATTTTGCTCTCAAGAATTCATGAATTCTTGTACAACAGGAGATCTCTACAATGCAAAGAGGCTCTATGACCCTGGATACTCTAGCAAGGGGCATGCCTTTCTCTATCATGGCACTCCAACTTCCTCTCTCTCTGCATTCAAGTCTATTGGAATTGTGCCTACGCTTAGAAGAAATGAGTTCAGTGTAGGCCCATCGTTCTATGTGTCCAATTCATTGAGGCATGCATATGAGCATCCTCTGCATAAGCATGCATCACAGGGCGTAGACCCTGTGAGCGTGCTTGTGTTTGAGGTGGACGTGGTTGTGCTTCACGGAGATAAAAGCCCAAAGGTGAAGCTACTTCTTTCAAAGTCAAATGGTTTCCATGCCACACGCCAGTGGAGGAAAAGAAGTGGAGCGACTTTTGTCGTAAGAACCTTGATTTCAAGAATCTCCCTCATGATTATGATGTGGTGATTAGACCTATTTGCATAAAAGGAGGTGATGAGCTTGAGAGGTTGTATGGGGAATTGCAGGGTAAGAGTCGTCTCATTCAGGTTGCCTTTTGTTCTGTACGTGCAAAGTCTTGGCTTCAGAAATGTTTCAAACTTGTCTACAAGGAAGTGAGAGCTAGTATCCCTTTGGCTGCAAATGTAAGGAAGTAGAATAAGATATACATCACAAAGTTTTGTAGGACATATGATCAAGTAAATGCCACTTGTATAGTTCCACTTATACTTTGATGTTTCTGAATCTTTACTTAGTAGTTTTGCAGCACATATGAACCACTAATACTTTGATGTTTAAGTTAGGCTTCTCTTCAAAAAGCCACATGTACTCAAACTTTTTGCTCCTATAAACAAAAACTTCTATCTCTTAGTTCAATCTTTTTATTTGTAAGATGTATCTTGGCTTTAATATAATTTGTTAAATGTGTTTTTTGTCCTTGCCCTGTGTTTGATTATAAGATGAAAATGTCGGCTTCAGTTTAATTTGTTAAATGTGGTGTTTTTTCCCTACCCTGTGTTATTTTTACTTTGTTAGCCCACAAACGTTTTTGGGAAATCTGGGTGCACATGCATCCACCTGGCAGTAAAAAGAAGCACTGTCATTACAATTTCGAGCACATGAAATTTTATTTTCTGATGTAATGTCCCCATTACTGAGCCTTGTATATATCACAACTTCTTATGTATATATTTGTCACATAAATAAAGATGGGTCTTTTTCTATCATTCTTGTGCAAGTGTGTATAGAGGCGATAAACATTATCCACGAATAGCCGTGCTAATTTGGGAGTCTTAACCATGTTTTTTGTTGGAATAAATCGACACATCTTGGTAAGCCGATACACCACCACCCAAATGATATCATGTCCAGACTCCTGCGGTGATACAAGTACTGGAGCATGCCATTGACAACCCCACTTTCGGCATCGACATAGGATGTTTATTTATTTGGATAGTGCAGCCATGATGCTTATGTGCTGATTTCGCCATTGTTTACATTGTGTCATTTTATGTGTATGCAATTGACACAGTGGACGAAGAGAGTTTTCTGGATGAGATTCAATGTTCAGTGATAGCCATTTATATTCTCTTTTGCTAGACTATCAGCTTTTATTGATTAAAACACATCTGTTTTGTGTTCACAGGTCAGTTTTATAGGGGAGACTCTCTCGAAATTTTTCCAGATTCTTTGTTGTATAATCTCCCAAGTGTATATTGCACCTTCCTGTAGTTATTATCAATATAACCTTGCATATGTGCATAGTTGTATTGACACTCTGTTTGGGATAGTGTTACATTGTTTATGTGTTGCGCCTCTATTTCCGTCCTCTGTGTGTTGGTATTAGAGCTGGTTAGTGTGGTCGTGTATTAGTTTGGATCAGTGCTGTTAGCCATTTTTAGCCAAGGTTGGCGTTGTCAGGCGTTTGTGCACGTATTTCCAACATCACTGCAAGTCACCACAGTTTTCTGAAAGTCCAGCCAAGTGAGACTAAACTCTAGTGTCCTAGACCTGCTTCATGGCTCTTTCCCTATCCAGAATGTTCTCCAAGATGCTTGTTTCATCCGTTATAGAACAAGAAGAAGCTACACCTCAAGCCCAATGGGATTTACCTCAATTATCCCCTGACCAGATTTACAAACATAAATCTCTCTTCGGGATAAAAGCTTCTACTTTGTTTATAGACAAAACCGTTATTGTCAAGGTTACTGATTCTAATCTTGATGATCATTATATATATCTTCTAGATATTGTCCAGCAAGCCATAATTGAGAAAATAAAAGCAAAATATAATTTTCTGCATCTAGGCTACATACATACATGTACAAATTACTTCTTTGTTTCGAAAAGGATGCATCTAGGCTACATACATGTACAAATTACTTCTTTGTTTCGAAAAGGTTTACCTGTCTCCTAAATTAACCTATTTTTGTTGAAATTCCTCATCTATGGGTAGAGGATCTCTTTCATATTCAAGGAATAGCTAGTGCACAAGGAACTTGCAGCCTTTTTCTGAATAAAGTGTACATCATTAGTATCCAAATTAGCCAAAGGACATGTCCCATCCCCGCAACTTAGTTCACTTACAAACAAATTTAATTCACAAATGCCATGAGCTTTAACTTTATCTCTTGTGAAAACTTATGCCCACCGTTACCCGCATGAAACCAACTTATGCTCAACTCATCCATCTTGAGCGTATTTGCACACTAGATGAGGAAAGAAAAATGAAAGACTAATTTTTATGTAAATTGTATATACCCATTGATGACCCCTGTTTTAGGACTTATTTTAGCAAAATTTTAGTGCGTTTTGACGCATTAGTTTGTAATCTAGATGCATTTGGGGTCATACTAGGAGCATGTGCATGATAATTAGCATTACATTTGTACGTATCATGGCTGCCTGTATGTGTTGACTTTGTGCTTGTTAAGGAATGATTAGCTGCTTGTTTTAATTCTTGATTGATGCTAGCAGTTATAGTGATAACGGAAATGTCATAGTATTTGCGTCAGGTCTACCGATAGGTAGCGGGTACGTTCTAGTATCCAACTCATGTGCATTATTATAAAGCTGATGAGTAGTTAGTGAGTGTAAGTGAGTGAGTTAGTGTTGTGTGCATGTGAAGAAGGAGTAAAAGAATAGTAGTAAATAGGTATTTACAAACAAAAAGAAGAGAAATTTGGAAGAAAAGAAAACGTGGAGAGAAGGGAAATGAAGATTCATAAAAAGACGAAAGAAACCTGGGAAAAGGGAAACGTGAAAGAACAGAAAGAAAAAAAATAAAAATTGCAGGCCCTCTTAAATCCTTTTTAATGTTATTTAAAGGGGTAGAAGTAGCGTGGGACTTGGGCTAACTATAACACACATACAAACACACATGGGGACATTTTATCTTTGCCGTTGGATCTCATCCTGATCGAACGGTATTCCTCGTTCAAGCACGGATTGATCGTTAAAGCTTCAAACTATATAAGCATGCAAAAGGGTCATAGTCCAAGCATCATAACACAGTATGGCTCTCGTACCCTAACCCTAAAGCTTCATACTTCCTCCAAACCCTACCTCTTCACGAGCATCATAACACAGTGTGGCAGTTTCTGCAGGACGATCTTTCTAGCAGGTAAATTGTTAATTAGTTTCTGTAGGTCTTTTCACATTCTTGTAGGTCTTTTATCCTTAACCAAAGCATGTGCGCATTCTTGCAGGTCTTCTATCATAAAAGGAACAATGGTAGTGGGTGAATGTGATTATGCAGTGAAGGGGCCATCAAAGTACATCAATTCAGAATATTCCCGCCTTGCTTTCAGTCTTCCTCCATCCTCAGATTTTTGGGGTGTAATGGAGGAGGAGATTGATGACAAAGTTGCCTGTATGCCAACAAACCTTGAAAACAGCAAGGGTTGTGTGGAGTTTCTATCCATCTTCTTCACTCCCCAAGAGGTGGAGTCCAATTTGACTTCCTTTCACACTCTTTCTGGGGTATTGAGTATACCCTAAGAAAGGGATATGCAGAATTTGCTAAAGGTGTACTTGCTGATGTCCACGAGACCCCTGCCCTTGTAAATTTTTTCGGGTCGATCTCCTTGGAGGTTGAGAGTGTCCTATGCGAGCCTGAGTTTATCTCAGCCACTCGTGATGCTAAAGGTGCTGCACCCACACAAATGCCACTACATGCTAGTGGTAAGAATGATGGAGAACCCAGCAACAGTGATGGGAAGGATGAAGATGACAAATGAACAAGATCGATTTAGAGAGTTTGAGGCTGAAGGAGGCGGAGATGGCGAGGATGAAGGAATTCTTGTTGGTGATCAATTCCCGAAGCTGGAGTAGAATGTAATTATCATACAAATGTCCCCTTTTAACACTCCCCAAAAGGTGATTATTCCAAAACCTCTACTTTAAGATTTTGCTCTCAAGAATTCATGAATTCTTGTACAACAGGAGATCTCTACAATGCAAAGAGGCTCTATGACCCTCAAGGGGCATGCCTTTCTCTATCTTGGCACTCCAACTTCCTCTCTCTCTGCATTCAAGTCTATTGGAATTGTGCCTACGCTTAGAAGAAATGAGTTCAGTGTAGGCCCATCGTTCTATGTGTCCAATTCATTGAGGCATGCATATGAGCATCCTCTGCATAAGCATGCATCACAGGGCATAGACCCTGTGAGCGTGCTTGTGTTTGAGGTGGACGTGGCTGTGCTTCACGGAGATAAAAGCCCCAAAGGTGAAGCTACTTCTTTCAAAGTCAAATGGTTTCCATGCCACACGCCAGTGGAGGAAAAGAAGTGGAGCGACTTTTGTCGTAAGAACCTTGATTTCAAGAATCTCCCTCATGATTATGATGTGGTGATTAGACCTATTTGCATAAAAGGAGGTGATGAGCTTGAGAGGTTGTATGGGGAATTGCAGGGTAAGAGTCGTCTCATTCAGGTTGCCTTTTGTTCTGTACGTGCAAAGTCTTGGCTTCAGAAATGTTTCAAACTTGTCTACAAGGAAGTGAGAGCTAGTATCCCTTTGGCTGCAAATGTAAGGAAGTAGAATAAGATATACATCACAAAGTTTTGTAGGACATATGATCAAGTAAATGCCACTTGTATAGTTCCACTTATACTTTGATGTTTCTGAATCTTTACTTGTTAGTAGTTTTGCAGCACATATGAACCACTAATACTTTGATGTTTAAGTTAGGCTTCTTTTCAAAAAGTCACATGTACTCAAACTTTTTGCTCCTATAAACAAAAACTTCTATCTCTTAGTTCAATCTTTTTATTTGTAAGATGTATCTTGGCTTTAATATAATTTGTTAAATGTGTTTTTTGTCCTTGCCCTGTGTTTGATTATAAGATGAAAATGTCTCAGCTTCAGTTTAATTTGTTAAATGTGGTGTTTTTTCCCTGCCCTGTGTTATTTTTATTTTGTTAGCCCACAAACATTTTTGGGAAATTTGGGTGCACATGCATCCACCTGGCAGTAAAAAAAAGCACTGTCATTACAATTTCGAGTGCATGAAATTTTATTTTCTGATGTAATGTCCCCATTACTGAGCCTTGTATATATCACAACTTCTTATGTATATATTTGTCACATAAATAAAGATGGGTCTTTTTCTATCATTCTTGTGCAAGATTGTATAGAGGCGATAAACATTATCCACGAATAGCTGTGCTAATTCGGGAGTCTTAACCATGTTTTTTGTTGGAATAAATCGACACATCTTGGTAAGCCGATCAACCACCACACCCAAATGGCATCATGTACAGATCCCTTTGGTGATACAGGTACTGGAGCATGCCATCGACAACCCCACTTTCGGCATCGACATAGGATGTTTATTTATGTGGATAGTGTAGCCATGATGCTTATGTGCTGATTTCGCCATTGTTGGCATTGTGTCATTTTATGTGTATGCAATTGACACAGTGGACAAAGAGAGTTTTTTGGATGAGATTCAATGTTCAGTGATAGCCATTTATATTCTGTTTTGCCAGACTATCAGATTTTATTGATTAGTACTTATCTGTTTTGTGTTCACAGGTCAGTTTTATAGGGGAGACTCTCTCAAAATTTTTCCATATTCTTTGTTGTATAATCTCCCACTGGTGCATATTGCACCTTCCTATAGTTATTATCAATATAACCTTGCATATGTGCATAGTTGTGTTGACACTCTGTTTGGGATAGTGTTACGTTGTTTATGTGTTGCACCTGTATTTCCGTCCTCTGTGCGTTGGTATCAGAGCTGGTTAGTGTGGTCGTGTATTAGTTTGGATCAGTGCTGTTAGCCATTTTTAACCCAGGTTGGCGTTGTCAGGCGTTTGTGCACGTATTTCCAACATCACTGCAAGTCACCACAGTTTTCTGAAAGTCTAGCCAGGTGAGACTAAACTCTAGTGTCCTAGACCTGCTTCATGGCTCTTTCCCTATCCAGAATGTTCTTCAAGATGCTTGCTTCATCCGTTATAGAACAAGAAGAAGCTACACCTCAAGCCCAATGGGATTTACCTCAATTATCCCCTGACCAGATTTTAAAACATAAATCTCTCTTCGGGATAAAAGCTTCTACTTTGTTTATAGACAAAACTGGTATTGTCAAGGTTACTGATTCTAATCTTGATGATCATTATATATATCTTCTAGATATTGTCCAGCAAGCCTTAAGTGAGAAAATAAAAGCAAAATATAATTTTCGGCATCTAGGCTACATACATGTACAAATTACTCCTTTGTTTCGAAAAGGTTTGCCTGTCTCCTAAATTAACCTATTTTTGTTGAAATTCCTCATCTATGGGTAGAGGATCTCTTTCATATTCAAGGAATAGTGAGTGCACAAGGAACTTGCAACCTTTTTCTGAATAAAGTGTACATCATTAGTATCCACATTAGCCAAAGGACATGTCCCGTCCCCGCTGCTTAGTTCACTTACAAACAACTTTAATTCACAAATGCCACGAGCTTTAACTTTATCTCTTGTGAACACTTATTCCCACCGTTACCCGCATGAAACGAACTTATGCTCAACTCGTCCATCTTGAGCGTATTTGCACACCAGATAAGGAAAAATAAATGAAAGAATAATTTTTATGTAAATTGTATATACCCATTGATGACCCCTGTTTTAGGACTTATTTTAGCAAAAGTTTTGACGCATTAGTTTGTAATCTAGATGCATTTGGGGTCATACTAGGAGCATGTGCATGATAATTAGCATTACATTTGTACGTATCATGGCTGCCTGTATGTGTTGACTTTGTGCTTGTTAAGGAATGATTAGCTGCTTGTTTTAATTCTTGATTGATGCTAGCAGTTATAGTGATAACGGGAATGTCATAGTATTTGCGTCAAGTCTACCGATAGGTAGCGGGTACGTTCTAGTATCCAACTCATATGCATTATAAAGCTGATGAGTAGTTAGTTAGTGTGAGTGAGTGAGTTAGTGTTGTGTGCATGTGAAGAAGGAGTGAAAGAATAGTAGTAAATAGGTATTTACAAACAAAAAGAAGAGAAATTTGGAAGAAAAGAAAACGTGGAGAGAAGGGAAATGAAGATTCATAAAAAGACGAAAGAAACCTGGGAAAAGGGAAATGTGAAAGAACAGAAAGAAAAAAATAAAAATTGCAGGCCCTCTTAAATCCTTTTTAATGTTATTTAAAGGGGTAGAAGTAGTGTGGGAGTTGGGCTAACTATAACACACACACAAACACACATGGGGACATTTTATCTTTGCCGTTGGATCTCATCCTGATCGAACGGTAATCCTCGTTCAGGCACGGATCGATCGTTAAAGCTTCATAACATGCAAAAGGGTCATAGTCCAAGCATCATAACACAGTATGGCTCTTGTACCCTAACCCTAAAGCTTCATACTTCTTCCAAACCCTACCTCTTCACGAGCATCATAACACAGTGTGGCAGTTTCTGCAGGACGATTTTTCTAGCAGGTAAATTGTTAATTAGTTTCTGCAGGTCTTTTCACATTCTTGTAGGGCTTTTATCCTTAACCAAAGCATGTGCGCATTCTTGCAGGTATTCTATCATGAAAGGAACAATGGCAGTGGGTGAATGTGATTATGCAGTGAAGGTGCTGTCAAAGTACATCAATTCAGAATATTCCTGCCTTGCTTTCAATCTTCCTCCATCCTCAAATTTCTGGGGTGTAATGGAGGAGGAGATTGATGACAAAGTTGCCTGTATGCCAACAAACCTTGAAAACAGCAAGGGGTGTGGAGTTTCTATCCATCTTCTTCACTCCCCAGGTGGTAGAAGAGGTGGAGTCCAAATTCGACTTCTTGTCACACTCTTTCTTGGGTATTGAGTATACCCTAAGAAAGGGATATGCAGAATTTGCTAAAGGTGTACTTACTGATGTCCACGAGAACCTTGCCCTTGTAAATATTTTCGGGTCGATCTCCTTGGCTGAGAGTGTCCTATGCGAGCCTCAGTTTATCTCAGCCACTCGTGATGCTAAAGGTGCTGCACCCACACAATTGCCACTACATGCTAGTGGTAAGAATGATGGAGAACCCAGCAACATTGATGGGAAGGATGAAGATGACAATGAACAAGATCGATTTAGAGAGTTTGATGCTGAAGGAGGCGGAGATGGGGAGGATGAAGGAATTCTTATTGGTGATCAATTCTCGGAGCTAGAGCAGAATGTAATTATCATACAAATGTCCCCTTTTAACACTCCCCCAAAAGGTGATTATTCCAAAACCTCTACTTTAAGATTTTGCTCTCAAGAATTCATGAATTCTTGTACAACAGGAGATCTCTACAATGAAAAGAGGCTCTACGACCTTGGATACTCTAGCAAGGGGCATGCCTTTCTCTATCATGGCACTCGAACTTCCTCTCTCTCTGCATTCAAGTCTATTATTGGAATTGTGCCTACGCTTAGAAGAAATGAGTTCAGTGTAGGCCCATCGTTCTATGTGTCCAATTCATTGAGGCATGCATATGAGCATCCTCTGCACAAGCATGCATCACAGGGCGTAGACCCTGTGAGCGTCCTTGTGTTTGAGGTGGACGTGGCTGTGCTTCACGGAGATAAAAGCCCCGAAGGTGAAGCTACTTCTTTCAAAGTCAAATGGTTTCCATGCCACACGCCACTCAAGGAAAAGAAGTGGAGCCACTTTTGTCGTAAGAACCTTGATTTCAAGAATCTCCCTCATGATTATGATGTGGTGATTGGACCTATTTGCATAAAAAGAGGTGATGAGCTTGAGAGGTTGTATGGGGAATTGCAGGGAAAGAGTCGTCTTATTCAGGTTGCCTTTTGTTCTGCACGTGCAAAGTCTTGGCTTCAGAAATGTTTCAAACTTGTCTACAAGGAAGTGAGAGCTAGTATCCCTTTGGCTGCAAATGTAAGGAAGTAGAATAAAATAGAGAGTTTTCTGGATGAGATTCAATGTTCAGTGATAGCCATGGCGGAGATGGCGAGGATGAAGGAATTCTTTTTGGTGATCAATTCCTGAAGTTGGAGCAGAATGTAATTATCATACAAATGTCCCCTTTTAACACTCCCCCAAAAGGTGATTATTCCAAAACCTCTACTTTAAGATTTCGCTCTCAAGAATTCATGAATTCTTGTACAACAGGAGATCTCTACAATGCAAAGAGGCTCTATGTCCCTGGATACTCTAGCAAGGGGCATGCCTTTCTCTATCATGGCACTCCAACTTCCTCTCTCTTTGCATTCAAGTCTATTGGAATTGTGCCTACGCTTAGAAGAAATGAGTTCAGTGTAGGCCCATCGTTCTATGTGTCCAATTCATTGAGGCATGCATATGAGCATCCTCTGCACAAGCATGCATCACAGGGCGTAGATTGAGCGTGCTTGTGTTTGAGGTGGACGTGGCTGTGCTTCACGGAGATAAAAGCCCTGAAGGTGAAGCTACTTCTTTCAAAGTCAAATGGTTTCCATGCCACACGCCAGTGGAGAAAAGGAGTGGAGCAACTTTTGTCGTAAGAACCTTGATTTCAAGAATCTCCCTCATGATTATGATGTGGTGATTGGACCTATTTGCGTAAAAAGAGGTGATGAGCTTGAGAGGTTGTATGGGGAATTGTAGGGCAAGAGTCGTCTCATTCAGGTTGCCTTCTGTTCTGTACGTGCAAAGTCTTCGCTTCAGAAATGTTTCAAACTTGTCTACAAGGAAGTGAGAGCTAGTATCCCTTTGGCTGCAAATGTAAGGAAGTAGAATAAAATATACATCACACAGTTTTGTAGGACATATGATCAAGTAAATGCCACTTGTATAGTTCCACTTATACTTTGATGTTACTGAATCTTTACTTGTTAGTAGTTTTGCAGCACATATGAACCACTAATACTTTGATGTTCAAGTTAGGCTTCTTTTCAAAAAGCCACATGTACTCAAACTTTTTGCTCCTATAAACAAAAACTTCCATCTCTTAGTTCAATCTTTTTATTTGTAAGATGTATCTTGGCTTTAATATAATTTGTTAAATGTGTTTTTTGTCCTTGCCCTGTGTTTGATTATAAGATGAAAATGTCTCGGCTTCAGTTTAATTTGTTAAATGTGGTGTTTTTTCCCTGTCTTATGTTATTTTTACTTTGTTAGCACACAAACGTTTTTGGGAAATCTAGGTGCACATGCATCCACCTGGCAATAAAAAAAAGCACTGTCATTACAATTTCGAGCGCATGAAATTTTATTTTCTAATGTAATGTTCCCATTACTGAGCCTTGTATATATCACAACTTCTTATGTATATATTTGTCACATAAATAAAGATGGGTCTTTTTCTATCATGCTTGTGCAAGTGTGTATAGAGGCGATAAACATTATCCACGAATAGCCGTGCTAATTCGGGAGTCTTAACCATGTTTTTTGTTGGAATAAATCGACACATCTTGGTAAGCCGATCAACCACCACCCAAATGGCATCATGTCTAGATCCCTTCGGTGATACAGGTACTGGAGCATGCCATCGACAACCCCACTTTCGGCATCGACATAGGATGTTTATTTATGTGGATAGTGCAGCCATGATGCTTATGTGCTGATTTCGCCATTGTTGGCATTGTGTCATTTCATGTGTATACAGTTGACACAGTGGACAAAGAGAGTTTTCTGGATGAGATTCAATGTTCAATGATAGCCAGTTATATTCTGTTTTGCCTGACTATCAGCTTTTATTGATTAGTACACATCTGTTTTGTGTTCACAGGTTAGTTTTATAGGGGAGACTCTCTCGAAATTTTTCCAGATTCTTTGTTGTATAATCTCCCAAGTGTATATTGCACCTTCCTGTAGTTATTATCAATATAACCTTGCATATATGCATACTTGTGTTGACACTCTGTTTGGGATAGTGTTACGTTGTTTATGTGTTGCGCCTCTATTTTTGTCCTCTGTGCGTTGGTATCAGAGCTGGTTAGTGTGGTCGTGTATTAGTTTGGATCAGTGCTGTTAGCCATTTTTAGCCAAGGTTGGCATTGTCAGGCGTTTGTGCACGTATTTCCAACATCACCGCAAGTCACCACAATTTTTTGAAAGTCCAACCAGGTGAGACTAAACTCTAGTGTCCTAGACCTGCTTCATGGCTCTTTCCCTATCCAGAATGTTCTCCAAGATGCTTGCTTCATCCGTTATAGAACAAGAAGAAGCTACACCTCAAGCCCAGTGGGATTTACCTCAATTATCCCCTGACCAAATTTACAAACATAAATCTCTCTTCGGGATAAAAGCTTCTACTTTGTTTATAGACAAAAACGGTATTGTCAAGGTTACTGATTCTAATCTTGATGATCATTATATATATCTTCTAGATATTGTCCAGCAAGCCTTAACTGAGAAAATAAAAGCAAAATATAATTTTCTGCATCTAGGCTACATACATGTACAAATTACTCCTTTGTTTCGAAAAGGTTTACCTGTCTCCTAAATTAACCTATTTTTGTTGAAATTTCTCATCTATGGGTAGAGGGTCTCTTTCATATTCAAGGTATAGTGAGTGCACAAGGAACTTGCAGCCTTTTTCTGAATAAAGTGTACATCATTAGTATCCAAATTAGCCAAAGGACATGTCCCATCCCCGCGGCGTAGTTCACTTACAAACAACTTTAATTCACAAATGCCATGAGCTTTAACTTTATCTCTTGTGAACACTTATGCCCACCGTTACCCGCATGAAACGAACTTATGCTCAACTCGTCCATCTTGAGCGTATTTGCACACGAGATGAGGAAAAATAAATGAAAGAATAATTTTTATGTAAATTGTATATACCCATTGATGACCCCTGTTTTAGGACTTATTTTAGCAAAATTTTAGTGCGTTTTGACGCATTAGTTTGTAATCTAGATGCATTTGGGGTCATACTAGGAGCATGTGCATGATAATTAGCATTACATTTGTACGTATCATGGGTGCCTGTATGTGTTGACTTTGTGCTTGTTAAGGAATGATTAGCTGCTTGTTGTAATTCTTGATTCATGCTAGCAGTTATAGTGATAACAGGAATGTCATAGTATTTGCGTCAGGTCTACCGATAGGTACGGGTACGTTCTAGTATCCAACTCATGTGCATTATAAAGCTGATGAGTAGTTAGTTAGTGTGAGTGAGTGAGTTAATGTTGTGTGCATGTGAAGAAGGAGTAAAAGAATAGTAGTAAATAGGTATTTACAAACAAAAAGAAGAGAAATTTGGAAGAAAAGAAAACGTGGAGAGAAGGGAAATGAAGATTCATCAAAAGACAAAAGAAACCTGGGAAAAGGGAAACGTGAAAGAACAGAAAGAAAATAAATAAAAATTGCAGGCCCTCTTAAATATCCTTTTTAATGTTATTTAAAGGGGTAGAAGTAGCGTGGGAGTTGGGCTAACTATAACACACACACAAACACACATGGGGACATTTTATCTTTGCCATTGGATCTCATCCTGATCGAACGGTAATCCTCGTTCAGGCACGGATCGATCATTAAAGCTTCAAACTATATAAGCATGCAAAAGGGTCATGGTCCAAGCATCATAACACAGTATGGCTCTCGTACCCTAACCCTAAAGCTTCATACTTCTTCCAAGCCCTACCTCTTCACGAGCATCATAACACAGTGTGGCAGTTTCTGCAGGACGATTTTTCTAGCTGGTAAATTGTTAATTAGTTTCTGTAGGTCTTTTCACAGTCTTGTAGGTCTTTTATCCTTAACCAAAGCATATGCGCATTCTTGCAGGTCTTCTATCATAAAAGGAACAATGGCAGTGGGTGAATGTGATTATGCAGTGAAGGTGCTGTCAAAGTACATCAATTCAGAATATTCCCGCCTTGCTTTCAATCTTCCTCCATCCTCAGATTTCTGGGGTGTAATGGAGGAGGAGATTGATGACAAAGTTGCCTGTATGCAAACAAACCCTGAAAACAGCAAGGGGTGTGTGGAGTTTCTATCCATCTTCTTCACTCCCAAGGTGGTAGAAGAGGTGGAGTCCAAACTTGACTTCTTGTCACACTCTTTCTTGGGTATTGAGTATACCCTAAGAAAGGGATATGCAGAATTTGCTAAAGGTGTACTTGCTGATGTCCACTAGACCCGTGCCCTTGTAAATTTTTTCGGGTCGATCTCCTTGGAGGCTTGAGAGTGTCCTATGCGAGCCTGAGTTTATCTCAGCCACTCGTGATGCTAAAGGTGCTGCACCCACACAATTGCCACTACATGCTAGTGGTAAGAATGATGGAGAACCTAGCAACAGTGATGGGAAGGATGAAGATGACAATGAACAAGATTGATTTAGAGAGTTTGATGCTGAAGGAGGTGGAGATGGCAAGGATGAAGGAATTCTTGTTGGTGATCAATTCCCGAAGCTGGAGCAGAATGTAATTATCATACAAATGTCCCCTTTTAACACTCCCCCAAAAGGTGATTATTCCAAAACCTCTACTTTAAGATTTCACTCTCAAGAATTCATGAATTCTTGTAAAACAGGAGATCTCTACAATGCAAAGAGGCTCTATGACCCTGGATACTCTAGCAAGGGGCATGCCTTTCTCTATCATGGCACTCCAACTTCCTCTCTCTCTGCATTCAAGTCTATTGGAATTGTGCCTACGCTTAGAAGAAATGAGTTCAGTGTAGGCCCATCATTCTATGTGTCCAATTCATTGAGGCATGCATATGAGCATCCTCTGCACAAGCATGCATCACAGGGCATAGAACCTGTGAGCGTGCTTGTGTTTGAGGTGGACGTGGCTGTGCTTCACGGAGATAAAAGCCCTGAAGGTGAAGCTACTTCTTTCAAATTCAAATGGTTTCCATGCCACACACCAGTGGAGGAAAAGAAGTGGAGCGACTTTTGTCGTAAGAACCTTGATTTCAAGAATCTCCCTTATGATTATGATGTGGTGATTGGACCTATTTGCATAAAAAGAGGTGATGAGCTTGAGAGGTTGTATGGGGAATTACAGGGTAAGAGTCGTCTCATTCAGGTTGCCTTCTGTTCTATACGTGCAAAGTCTTGGCTTCAGAAATGTTTCAAACTTGTCTACAAGGAAGTGAGAGCTAGTATCCCTTTGGCTACAAATGTAAGGAAGTAGAATAAAATATATATCACACAGTTTTGTAGGACATATGATCAAGTAAATGCCACTTGTATAGTTCCACTTATACTTTGATGTTACTGAATCTTTACTTGTTAGTAGTTTTGCAGCACATATGAACCACTAATACTTTGATGTTCAAGTTAGGCTTCTTTTCAAAAAGCCACATGTACTCAAAACTTTTTGCTCCTATAAACAAAAACTTCTATCTCTTAGTTCAATCTTTTTATTTGTAAGATGTATCTTGGCTTTAATATAATTTGTTAAATGTGTTTTTTGTCCTTGCCCTGTGTTTGATTATAAGATGAAAATGTCTCAGCTTCAGTTTAATTTGTTAAATGTGGTGTTTTTTCCCTGCCCTATGTTATTTTTACTTTGTTAGCCCACAAACGTTTTTGGAAAATCTGGGTACACATGCATCCATGTGGCAGTAAAAAAAAGCACTGTCATTACAATTTCGAGCGCATGAAATTTTATTTTCTGATGTAATGTCCCCATTAGTGAGCCTTGTATATATCACAACTTCTTATGTATATATTTGTCACATAAATAAAGATGGGTCTTTTTCTATCATTCTTGTGCAAGTGTGTATAGAGGCGATAAACATTATCCACGAATAGCCGTGCTAATTCGGGAGTCTTAACCATGTTTTTTGTTGGAATAAATCGACACATCTTGGTAAGCCGATCAACCACCACCCAAATGGCATCATGTCCAGATCCCTTCTGTGATACAGGTACTGGAGCATGCCATCGACAACCCCACTAACGGCATCGACATAGGATGTTTATTTATGTGGATAGTGCAGCCATGATGCTTAGGTGCTGATTTCGCCATTGTTGGCATTGTGTCATTTTATGTGTATGCAATTGACACAGTGGACAAAGAGAGTTTTCCGAATGAGATTCAATGTTTAGTGATAGCCATTTGTATTCTGTTTTGCCAGACTATCAGCTTTTATTGATTAGTACACATCTGTTTTGTGTTCACACGTCAGTTTTATAGGGGAGACTCTCTCGAAATTTTTCCAGATTCTTTGTTGTATAATCTCCCAAGTGTATATTGCACCTTCCTGTAGTTATTATCAATATAACCTTGCATATGTGCATACTTGTGTTGACACTCTGTTTGCGATAGTGTTACGTTGTTTATGTGTTGCGCCTCTATTTCCGTCCTCTTTGCGTTGGTATCAGAGCTGGTTAGTGTGGTCGTGTATTAGTTTGGATCAGTGCTGTTAGCCATTTTTAGCCAAGGTTGGCATTGTCAGGCGTTTGTGCACGTATTTCCAACATCACCGCAAGTCACCACAGTTTTCTGAAAGTCCAGCCAGGTGAGACTAAACTCTAGTGTCCTAGACCTGCTTCATGGGTCTTTCCCTATCCAGAATGTTCTCCAAGATGCTTGCTTCATCCGTTATAGAACAAGAAGAAGCTACACCTCAAGCCCAATGGGATTTACCTCAATTATCCCCTGACCAGATTTACAAACATTCTACATAAATTTCTCTTCGGGATAAAAGCTTCTACTTTGTTTATAGACAAAACCGGTATTGTCAAGGTTACTGATTCTAATCTTGATGATCATTATATATATCTTCTAGATATTTTTTAGCAAGCCTTAACTGAGAAAATAAAAGCAAAATATAATTTTCTGCATCTAGGCTACATACATGTACGTATCATGGCTGCATGTATGTGTTGACTTTGTGCTTGTTAAGGAATGATTAGCATTACATTTGTACGTATCATGGGTGCGTGTATGTGTTGACTTTGTGCTTGTTAAGGAATGATTAGCTGCTTGTTTTAATTCTTGATTGATGCTAGCAGTTTTAGTGATAACGGGAATGTCATAGTATTTGCGTCAGGTCTACCGATAGGTAGCGGAGAAATTTGGAAGAAAAGAAAACGTGGAGAGAAGGGAAATGAAGATTCATAAAAAGACGAAAGAAACCTGGGAAAAGGGAAACGTGAGAGAACAGAAAGAAAGAAAATAAAAATTGCAGGCCCTCTTAAATCCTTTTTAATGTTATTTAAAGGGGTAGAAGTAGCGTGGGAGTTGGGCTAACTATAACACACACACAAACACACATGGGGACATTTTATCTTTGTCGTTGGATCTCATCCTGATCGAACGGTAATCCTCGTTCAGGCACGGATTGATCGTTAAAGCTTCAAACTATATAAGCATGCAAAAGGGTCATAGTCCAAGCATCATAACACAGTATGGCTCTCGTACCCTAACCCTAAAGCTTCATACTTCTTCCAAGCCCTACCTCTTCACGAGCATCATTACACAGTGTGCCAGTTTCTGCAGGATAATTTTTCTAGTAGGTAAATTGTTAATTAGTTTCTGCAGGTCTTTTCACATTCTTGTAGGTCTTTTATCCTTAACCAAAGCATGTGCGCATTCTTGCAGGTCTTCTATCATAAAAGGAACAATGGCAGTGGGTGAATGTGATTATGCAGTGAAGGTGCTGTCAAAGTACATCAATTCAGAATATTCCCGCCTTGCTTTCAATCTTCCTCCATCCTCAGATTTCTGGGGTGTAATGGAGGAGGAGATTGATGACAAAGTTGCCTCTATGCCAACAAACCTTGAAAACAGCAAGGGGTGTGTGGAGTTTCTATCCTCTTCTTCACTCCCCAGGTGGTAGAAGAGGTGGAGTCCAAATTTGACTTCTTGTCACACTCTTTCTTGGGTATTGAGTATACCCTAAGAAAGGGATATGCAGAATTTGCTAAAGGTGTACTTGCTGATGTCCACGAGACCCTTGCCCTTGTAAATTTTTTCGGGTCGATCTCCTTGGAGGTTGAGAGTGTCCTATGCAAGCCTGAGTTTATCTCAGCCACTCGTGATGCTAAAGGTGCTGCACCCACACAATTGCCACTACATGCTAGTGGTAAGAATGATGGAGAACCTAGAAACAGTGATGGGAAGGATGAAGATGACAATGAACAAGATCGATTTAGAGAGTTTGATGCTAAAGGAGGCGGAGATGGCGAGGATGAAGGAATTCTTGTTGGTGATCAATTCCTGGAGCTGGAGCAGAATGTAATTATCATACAAATGTCCCCTTTTAACACTCCCCCAAAAGGTGATTATTCCAAAACCTCTACTTTAAGATTTCGCTCTCAAGAATTCATGAATTCTTGTACAACAGGAGATCTCTACAATGCAAAGAGGCTCTATGACCCTGGATACTCTAGCAAGGGGCATGCCTTTCTCTATCATGGCACTCCAACTTCCTCTCTCTCTGCATTCAAGTCTATTGGAATTGTGCCTACGCTTAGAAGAAATGAGTTCAGTGTAGGCCCATCGTTCTATGTGTCCAATTCATTGAGGCATGCATATGAGCATCCTCTGCACGAGCATGCATCACAGGGCGTAGACCCTATGAGCGTGCTTGTGTTTGAGGTGGACGTGGCTGTGCTTCACGGAGATAAAAGCCCCGAAGGTGAAGCTACTTCTTTCAAAGTCAAATGGTTTCCATGCCACACGCCAGTGGAGGAAAAGAAGTGGAGTGACTTTTGTCATAAGAACCTTGATTTCAAGAATCTCCCTCATGATTATGATGTGGTGATTGGACCCATTTGCATAAAAAGAGGTGATGAGCTTGAGAGGTTGTATGGGGAATTGCAGGGTAAGAGTCGTCTCATTCAGGTTGCCTTCTGTTCTGTACGTGCAAAGTCTTGGCTTCAGAAATGTTTCAAACTTGTCTACAAGGAAGTGAGAGCTAGTATCCCTTTGGCTGCAAATGTAAGGAAGTAGAATAAAATATACATCACACAGTTTTGTAAGACATATGATCAAGTAAATGCCACTTGTATAGTTCCACTTATACTTTGATGTTACTGAATCTTTACTTGTTAGTAGTTTTGCAGCACATATGAACCACTAATACTTTGATGTTCAAGTTAGGCTTCTTTTCAAAAAGCCACATGTACTCAAACTTTTTGCTCCTATAAACAAAAACTTCTATCTCTTAGTTCAATCTTTTTATTTGTAAGATGTATCTTGGCTTTAATATAATTTGTTAAATGTGTTTTTTGTCCTTGCTCTGTGTTTGATTATAAGATGAAAATGTCTCGGCTTCAGTTTAATTTGTTAAATGTGGTGTTTTTTCCCTGCCTTATGTTATTTTTACTTTGTTAGCCCACAAACGTTTTTGGGAAATCTAGGTGCACATGCATCCACCTGGCAGTAAAAAGAAGCACTGTCATTACAATTTCGAGCGCATGAAATTTTATTTTATGATGTAATGTTCCCATTACTGAGCCTTGTATATATCACAACTTCTTATGTATATATTTGTCACATAATCAAAGATGGGTCTTTTTATATCATTCTTGTGCAAGTGTGTATAGAGGCGATAAACATTATCCACGAATAGCCGTGCTAGTTCGGGAGTCTTAACCATGTTTTTTGTTGGAATAAATCGACACATCTTGGTAAGCCGATCAACCACCACACAAATGGCATCATGTCCAGATCCCTTTGGTGATACAGGTACTGGAGCATGCCATCGACAACCCCACTTTCAGCATCGACATAGGATGTTTATTTATGTGGACAGTGCAGCCATGTTGCTTATGTGCTGATTTCGGCATTGTTGGCATTGTGTCATTTTATGTGTATGCAATTGACACAATGGACAAAGAGAGTTTTCTGGATGAGATTCAATGTTCAATGATAGCCATTTATATTCTGTTTTGCCAGACTATCAGCTTTTATTGATTAGTACACATCTGTTTTGTGTTCATAGGTTAGTTTTATAGGGGAGACTCTCGAAATTTTTCCAGATTCTTTGTTGTATAATCTCCCAAGTGTATATTAAACCTTCTTGTATTATCAATATAACCTTGCATATGTGCATACTTGTGTTGACACTCTGTTTGGGATAGTGTTACGTTGTTTATGTGTTGCGCCTCTATTTTCGTCCTTTGTGTGTTGGTATCACAGCTGGTTAGTGTGGTCGTGTATTAGTTTGGATCAGTGCTGTTAGCCATTTCTAGCCAAGGTTGGCATTGTCAGGCATTTGTGCACGTATTTCCAACATCTAGGTTTTGAAAATAAAAGCAAAATATAATTTTCTGCATCTAGGCTACATACATGTACAAATTACTCCTTTGTTTCGAAAAGGTTTACCTGTCTCCTAAATTAACCTATTTTTGTTGAAATTTCTCATCTATGGGTAGAGGGTCTCTTTCATATTCAAGGTATAGTGAGTGCACAAGGAACTTGCAGCCTTTTTCTGAATAAAGTGTACATCATTAGTATCCAAATTAGCCAAAGGACATGTCCCATCCCCGCAGCTTAGTTCACTTACAAACAACTTTAATTCACAAATGCCATGAGCTTTAACTTTATCTCTTGTGAACACTTATGCCCACCGTTACCCGCATGAAACGAACTTATGCTCAACTCGTCCATCTTGAGCGTATTTGCACACCAGATGAGGAAAAATAAATGAAAGAATAATTCTTATGTAAATTGTATATACCCATTGATGACCCCTGTTTTAGGACTTATTTTAGCAAAATTTTAGTGCGTTTTGACGCATTAGTTTATAATCTAGATGCATTTGGGGTCATACTAGGAGCATGTGCATGATAATTAGCATTACATTTGTACGTATCATGGCTGCCTGTATGTGTTGTCTTTGTGCTTGTTAAGGAATGATTAGCTGCTTGTTTTAATTCTTGATTGATGCTAGCAGTTATAGTGATAACGGGAATGCCATAGTATTTGCGTCAGGTCTACCGATAGGTAGCGGGTACGTTCTAGTATCCAACTCATGTGCATTATAAAGCTGATGAGTAGTTAGTTAGTGTGAGTGAGTGAGTTAATGTTGTGTGCATGTGAAGAAGGAGTAAAAGAATAGTAGTAAATAGGTATTTACAAACAAAAAGAAGAGAAATTTGGAAGAAAAGAAAACGTGGAGAGAAGGGAAATGAAGATTTATCAAAAGACGAAAGAAACCTGGGAAAAGGGAAACGTGAAAGAACAGAAAGAAAATAAATAAAAATTGCAGGCCCTCTTAAATATCCTTTTTAATGTTATTTAAAGGGGTAGAAGTAGCGTGGGAGTTGGGCTAACTATAACACACACACAAACACACATGGGGACATTTTATCTTTGCCGTTGGATCTCATCCTGATCGAACGGTAATCCTCGTTCAGGCACGGATCGATTGTTAAAGCTTCAAACTATATAAGCATGCAAAAGGGTCATAGTCCAAGCATCATAACACAGTATGGCTCTCGTACCCTAACCCTAAAGCTTCATACTTCTTCCAAGCCCTACCTCTTCACGAGCATCATAACACAGTGTGGCAGTTTTTGCAGGACGATTTTTCTAGCAGGTAAATTGTTAATTAGTTTCTGTAGGTCTTTTCACAGTCTTGTAGGTCTTTTATCCTTAACCAAAGCATGTGCGCATTCTTGCAGGTCTTCTATCATAAAAGGAACAATGGTAGTGGGTGAATGTGATTATGCAGTGAAGGTGCTGTCAAAGTACATCAATTCAGAATATTCCCGCCTTGCTTTCAATCTTCCTCCATCCTCAGATTTCTGGGGTGTAATGGAGGAGGAGATTGATGAACAAAGTTGCTTGTATGCCAACAAACCCTGAAAACAGCAAGGGGTGTGTGGAGTTTCTATCCATCTTCTTCACTCCCCAGGTGGTAGAAGAGGTGGAGTCCAAATTTGACTTCTTGTCACACTCTTTCTTGGGTATTGAGTATACCCTAAGAAAGGGATATGCAGAATTTGCTAAAGGTGTACTTGCTGTGATGTCCACAAGACCCCTGCCTTGTAAATTTTTTCGGGTCGATCTCCATGGAGACTGAGAGTGTCCTATGCGAGCCTGAGTTTATCTCAGCCACTCGTGATGCTAAAGGTGGTGCACCCACACAATTGCCACTACATGCTAGTGGTAAGAATGATGGAGAATCCAGCAACAGTGATGGGAAGGATGAAGATGACAATGAACAAGATTGATTTAGAGAGTTTGATGCTGAAGGAGGCGGAGATGGCGAGGATGAAGGAATTCTTGTTGGTGATCAATTCCCGGAGCTGGAGCAGAATGTAATTATCATACAAATGTCCCCTTTTAACACTCCCCCAAAAGGTGATTATTCCAAAACCTCTACTTTAAGATCTCGCTCTCAAGAATTCATGAATTCTTGTACAACAGGAGATCTCTACAATGCAAAGAGGCTCTATGACCCTGGATACTCTAGCAAGGGGCATGCCTTTCTCTATCACGGCACTCCAACTTCCTCTCTCTCTGCATTCAAGTCTATTGGAATTGTGCCTACGCTTAGAAGAAATGAGTTCAGTGTAGGCCCATCGTTCTATGTGTCCAATTCATTGAGGCATGCATATGAGCATCCTCTGCACAAGCATGCATCACAGGGCGTAGACCCTGTGAGCGTGCTTGTGTTTGAGGTGGACGTGGCTGTGCTTCACGGAGATAAAAGCCCCAAAGGTGAAGCTACTTCTTTCAAAGTCAAATGGTTTCCATGCCACACGCCAGTGGAGGAAAAGAAGTGGAGCGACTTTTGTCATAAGAACCTTGATTTTAAGAATCTCCCTCAGGATTATGATGTGGTGATTGGACCTATTTGCATAAAAAGAGGTGATGAGCTTGAGAGGTTGTATGGGGAATTGCAGGGTAAGAGTCGTCTCATTCAGGTTGCCTTCTGTTCTGTACGTGCAAAGTCTTGGCTTCACAAATGTTTCAAACTTGTCTACAAGGAAGTGAGAGCTAGTATCCCTTTGGCTGCAAATGTAAGGAAGTAGAATAAAATATACATCACACAGTTTTGTAGGATATATGATCAAGTAAATGCCACTTGTATAGTTCCACTTATACTTTGATGTTACTGAATCTTTACTTGTTAGTAGTTTTGCAGCACATATAAACCACTAATACTTTGATGTTCGAATTAGGCTTCTTTTCAAAAACCCACATGTACTCAAACTTTTTGCTCCTATAAACAAAAACTTCTATCTCTTAGTTCAATCTTTTTATTTGTAAGATGTATCTTGGCTTTAATATAATTTGTTAAATGTGTTTTTTGTCCTTGCCCTGTGTTTGATTATAAGATGAAAATGTCTCGGCTTCAGTTTAATTTGTTAAATGTGGTGTTTTTTCCCTGCCCTATGTTATTTTTACTTTGTTAGCCCACAAACATTTTTGGAAAATCTGGGTGCACATGCATCCACCTGGTAGTAAAAAAAAGCACTGTCATTACAATTTCGAGCGCATGAAATTTTATTTTCTGATGTAATGTCCCCATTAGTGAGCCTTGTATATATCACAACTTCTTATGTATATATTTGTCACATAAATGGTTGATCGGCTTACCAAGATGTGTCGATTTATTCCAACAAAAAACATGGTTAAGACTCCCGAATTAGCACGGCTATTCGTGGATAATGTTTATCGCCTCTATACACACTTGCACAAGAATGATAGAAAAGGACCCATCTTTATTTATGTGACAAATATATACATAAGAAGTTGTGATATATACAAGGCTCAGTAATGGCGACATTACATCAGAAAATAAAATTTCATGCGCTCGAAATTGTAATGACAGTGCTTTTTTTTACTGCCAGGTGGATGCATGTGCACCCAGATTTCCCAAAAACGTTTGTGGGCTAACAAAGTAAAAATAACACAGGGCAGGGAAAAAACACCACATTTAACAAATTAAACTGAAGCTGAGACATTTTCATCTTATAATCAAACACAGGGCAAGGACAAAAAACACATTTAACAAATTCTATTAAAGCCAAGATACATCTTACAAATAAAAAGATTGAACTAAGAGATAGAAGTTTTTGTTTATAGGAGCAAAAAGTTTGAGTACATGTGGCTTTTTGAAAGGAAGCCTAACTTGAACATCAAAGTATTAGTGGTTCATATGTGCTGCAAAACTACTAACAAGTAAAGATTCAGTAACATCAAAGTATAAGTGGAACTATACAAGTGGCATTTACTTGATCATATGTCCTACAAAACTGTGTGATGTATATTTTATTCTACTTCCTTACATTTGCAGCCAAAGGGATACTAGCTCTCACTTCCTTGTAGACAAGTTTGAAACATTTCTCAAGCCAAGACTTTGCACGTACAGAACAGAAGGCAACCTGAATGAGAGGACTCTTACCCTGCAATTCCCCATACAACCTCTCAAGCTCATCACCTCTTTTTATTCAAATAGGTCCAATCACCACATCATAATCATGAGGGAGATTCTTGAAATCAAGGTTCTTACGACAAAAGTCGCTCCACTTCTTTTCCTCCACTGGCATGTGGCATGAAAACCATTTGACTTTGAAAGAAGTAGCTTCACCTTCGGGCCTTTTTCTCCGTGAAGCACAGCCACGTCCACCTCAAACACAAGCACGCTCATAGGGTCTATGCCCTGTGATGCATGCTTATGCAGAGGATGCTCATATGCATGCCTCAATGAATTGGACACATAGAACGATGGACCTACACTGAACTCATTTCTTCTAAGCGTAGGCACAATTCCAATAGACTTGAATGCAGAGAGAGAGGAAGTTGAAGTGCCATAATAGAGAAAGGCATGCCCCTTGCTAGAGTATCCAGGGTCATAGAGCCTCTTTGCATTGTAGAGATCTCCTGTTGTACAAGAATTCATGAATTCTTGAGAGCGAAATCTTAAAGTAGAGGTTTTGGAATAATCACCTTTTGGGGGAGTGTTAAAAGGGGACATTTGTATGATAATTACATTCTGCTCTAGCTCCAGGAATTGATCACCAACAAGAATTCCTTCATCCTCGCCATCTCCGCCTCCTTCAGCATCAAACTCTCTAAATCGATCTTGTTCATTGTCATCTTCATCCTTCCCATCACTGTTGCTAGGTTCTCCATCATTCTTACCACTAGCATGTAGTGGCAATTGTGTGGGTGCAGCGCCTTTAGCATCACGAGTGGCTGAGATAAACTCAGGCTCGCATAGGACACTCTCAGCCTCCAAGGAGATCGACCCAAAAAATTATACAAGGGCAGGCGTCTCGTGGACATCAGCAAGTACACCTTTAGCAAATTCTGCATATCCCTTTCTTAGGGTATACTCAATACCCAAGAAAGAGTGTGACAAGAAGTCAAATTTGGACTCCACCTCTTCTACCACCTGGGGAGTGAAGAAGATGGATAGAAACTCCACACACCCCTTGCTGTTTTCAGGGTTTGCTGGCAAACGCAACTTTGTCATCAATCTCCTCCTCCATTACACCCCAAAAATCTGAGGATGGAGGAAGATTAAAAGCAAGGCGCGAATATTCTGAATTGATGTCCTTTGACACCACCTTCACTGCATAATCACATTCACCCACTGCCATTGTTCCTTTTATGATAGAAGACCTGCAAGAATGCGCACATGCTTTGGTTAAGGATGAAAGACCTACAAGAATGTGAAAAGACCTGCAGAAACTAATTAACAATTTACCTG
This sequence comes from Cibotium barometz, assembly GCF_041138505.1. Classification (NCBI taxonomy): domain Eukaryota; kingdom Viridiplantae; phylum Streptophyta; class Polypodiopsida; order Cyatheales; family Cibotiaceae; genus Cibotium; species Cibotium barometz. Next base: position 21,022,459 of record NC_141108.1, on the reverse strand, counting down.
CTAGAAAAATAATCCTGCAGAAACTGGCACACTGTGTTATGATGCTCGTGAAGAGGTAGGGCTTGGAAGAAGTATGAAGCTATAGGGTTAGGGTACGAGAGCCATACTGTGTTATGATGCTTGGACTATGACCCTTTTGCATGCTTATATAGTTTGAAGCTTTAACAATCGATCCGTGCCTGAACGAGGATTACCGTTCGATCAGGATGAGATCCAACGGCAAAGATAAAATGTCCCCATGTGTGTTTGTGTGTGTGTTATAGTAAGCCCAGCTCCCACGCTACTTCTACCCCTTTAAATAACATTAAAAAGGATTTAAGAGGGTCTGCAATTTTTTTTCTTTCTTTCTGTTCTTTCACGTTTTCCTTTTCCCAGGTTTCTTTCGTCTTTTTATGAATCTTCATTTCCCTTCTCTCCACATTTTCTTTTCTTCCAAATTTCTCTTCTTTTTGTTTGTAAATACCTATTTACTACTATTCTTTTACTCCTTCTTCACATGCACACAACACTAACTCACTCACTCCACTAACTAACTACTCATCAGCTTTATAATGCACATGAGTTGGATAGTAGAACGTACCAGCTACCTATCGGTAGACCTGACGCAAATACTATGACATTCCCGTTATCACTATAACTGCTAGCATCAATCAAGAATTAAAACAAGCAGCTAATCGTTCCTTAACAAGCACAAAGTCAACACATACAGGCAGCCATGATATGTACAAATGTAATGCTAATTATCATGCACATGCTCCTAGTATGACCCCAAATGCATCTAGATTACAAACTAATACGTCAAAACGCACTAAAAATTTGCTAAAATAAGTCTTAAAACAGGGGTCATCAATGGGTATATACAATTTACATAAAAATTATTCTTTCATTTATTTTTCCTCCTCTAGTGTGTAAATATGCTCAAGATGGACGAGTTGAGCATAAGTTTGTTTCATGCGGGTAACGGTGGGCATAAGTGTTCACAAGAGATAAAGTTAAAGCTCATGGCATTTGTGAATTAAAGTTGTTTGTAAGTGAACTAAGCTGCGGGGACGGGACATGTCCTTTGGCTAATTTGGATACTAATGATGTACACTTTGTTCAGAAAAAGGCTGCAAGTTCCTTGTGCACTCACTATTCCTTGAATATGAAAGAGATCCTCTACCCATAGATGAGAAATTTCAACAAAAATAGGTTAATTTAGGAGACAGGTAAACCTTTTCGAAACAAAGGAGTAATTTGTACATGTATGTAGCCTAGATGCAAAAAATTATATTTTGCTTTTATTTTCTCAGTTAAGGCTTGCTGGACAATATCTAGAAGATATATATAATGATCATCACGATTAGAATCAGTAACCTTGACAATACCGGTTTTGTCTATAAACAAAGTAGAAGCTTTTATCCCGAAGAGAGATTTATGTTTGTAAATCTGGTCAGGGGATAATTGAGGTAAATCCCATTGGGCTTGAGGTGTAGCTTCTTCTTGTTCTATAATGGATGAAGCAAGCATCTTGGAGAACATTCTGGATAGGGAAAGAGCCATGAAGCAGGTCTAGGACACTAGAGTTTAGTCTCACCTGGCTGGACTTTCAGAAAACTGTGGTGACTTGCGGTGATGTTGGAAATACGTGCACAAACGCCTGACAATGCCAACCTTGGCTAAAAATGGCTAACAGCACTGATCCAAACTAATACACGACCACACTAACCAGCTCTGATACCAACGCACGGAGGACGGAAATAGAGGCGCAACACATAAACAACGTAACACTATCCCAAACAGAGTGTCAATGCAAGTATGCACATATGCAAGGTTATATTGATAATACCTACAGGAAGCTGCAATATACACTTGGGAGATTATACAACAAAGAATCTGGAAAAATTTCGAGAGAGCCTCCCCTATAAAACTGACTTGTGAACACAAAACAGATGTGTACTAATCAATAAAAGCTGATAGTCTGGCAAAACAGAATATAAATGGCTATCACTGAACATTGAGTCTCATCCAAAAAACTCTCTTTGTCCACTGTGTCAATTGCATACACATAAAAGGACACAATGCCAACAATGGCAATATCAGCACATAAGCATCATGGCTGCACTATCCACATAAATAAACATCCTATGTCGATGCCGAAAGTGGGGTTGTCGATGGCATGCTCCAGTACCTGTATCACCAAAGGGATCTGGACATGATGCCATTTGGGTGGTGGTTGATCGGCCTACCAAGATGTGTCGATTTATTCCAACAAAAAACATGGTTAAGACTCCCAAATTAGCACGGCTATTCGTGGATAATGTTTATCGCCTCTATACACACTTGCACAAGAATGATAGAAAAAGACCCATCTTTATTTATGTGACAAATATATACATAAGAAGTTGTGATATATACAAGCCTCAGTAATGGGGACATTACATCAGAAAATAAAATTTCATGCGCTCGAAATTGTAATGACAGTGCTTTTTTTTACTACCAGGTGGATGCATGTGTACCCAGATTTCCCAAAAATGTTTGTGGGCTAACAAAGTAAAAATAACACAGGGCAGGGAAAAAACACCACATTTAACAAATTAAACTGAAGCCGAGACATTTTCATCTTATAATCAAGCACAGTGCAAGGACAAAAAACACATTTAACAAGTTATATTAAAGCCAAGATACATCTTACAAATAAAAAGATTGAACTAAGAGATAGAAGTTTTTGTTTATAGGAGCAAAAAGTTTGAGTACATGTGGCTTTTTGAAAAGAAGCCTAACCTGAACATCAAAGTATTAGTGGTTCATATGTGCTGCAAAACTACTAACAAGTAAAGATTCAGTAACATCAAAGTATAAGTGGAACTATACAAGTGGCATTTACTTGATCATATGTCCTACAAAACTGTGTGATGTATATTTTATTCTACTTCCTTACATTTGCAGCCAAAGGGATACTAGCTCTCACTTCCTTGTAGACAAGTTTGAAACATTTCTGAAGCCAAGACTTTGCACGTGCAGAACAGGAGGCAACCTGAATGAGAGGACTCTTACCATGCAATTCCCCATACAACCTCTCAAGCTCATCACCTCTTTTTATGCAAATAGGTCCAATCACCACATCATAATCATGAGGGAGATTCTTGAAATCAAGGTTCTTACGACAAAAGTCGCTCCACTTCTTTTCCTCCACTGGCGTGTGGCATGGAAACCATTTGACTTTGAAAGAAGTAGCTTCACCTTTGGGGCTTTTATCTTCATGAAGCACAGCCATGTCCACCTCAAACACAAGCACGCTCACAGGTCTATGCCCTGTGATGCATGCTTGTGCAGAGGATGCTCATATGCATGCCTCAATGAATTGGACACATAGAACGATGGGCCTACACTGAACTCATTTCTTCTAAGCGTAGGCACAATTCCAATAATAGACTTCAATGCAGAGAGAGAGGAAGTTGGAGTGCCATGATAGAGAAAGGCATGCCCCTTGTTAGAGTATCCAGGGTCATAGAGCCTCTTTGCATTGTAGAGATCTCCTGTTGTACAAGAATTCATGAATTCTTGAGAGCGAAATCTTAAAGTAGAGGTTTTGGAATAATCACCTTTTGGGGGAGTGTTAAAAGGGGACATTTGTATGATAATTACATTCTGCTCCAGCTCCGGGAATTGATCACCAACAAGAATTCCTTCATCCTCGCCATCTCCGCCTCCTTCAGCATCAAACTCTCTAAATCGATCTTGTTCATTGTCATCTTCATCCTTCCCATCACTGTTGCTAGTGGGTTCTCCATCATTCTTACCACTAGCATGTAGTGGCAATTGTGTGGGTGCAGCACCTTTAGCATCAAAGGTGGCTGAGATAAACTCAGGCTCGCATAGGACACTCTCAGCCTCCAAGGAGATCGACCCAAAAAAATTTACAAGGGCAGGGGTCTCGTGGACATCAGCAAGTACACCTTTAGCAAATTTTGCATATCCCTTTCTTAGGGTATACTCAATACCCAAGAAAGAGTGTGACAAGAAGTCAAATTTGGACTCCACCTCTTCTACCACCTGGGGAGTGAAGAAGATGGATAGAAACTCCACACACCCCTTGCTTTTTTCAAGGTTTGTTGGCATACATGCAACTTTGTCATCAATCTCCTCCTCCATTACACCCCAAAAATCTGAGGATGGAGGAAGATTGAAAGCAAGGCGGGAATATTCTGAATTGATGTACTTTGACAGCACCTTCACCGCATAATCACATTCACCCACTGCCATTGTTCCTTTTATGATAGAAGACCTGCAAGAATGCGCACATGCTTTGGTTAAGGATAAAAGACCTACAAGAATGTGAAAAGACCTCTAGAAACTAATTAACAATTTACCTGCTAGAAAAATCATCCTGCAGAAACTGCCACACTGTGTTATGATGCTCGTGAAGAGGTAGGGCTTGGAAGAAGTATGAAGCTTTAGGGTTAGGGTACGAGAGCCATACTGTGTTATGATGCTTGGACTATGACCCTTTTGCATGCTTATATAGTTTGAAGCCTTAACGATCGATCCGTGTGCCTGAACGCGCTACCGTTCGATCAGGATGAGATCCAACGGCAAAGATAAAATGTTCCCATGTGTGTTTGTGTGTGTGTTATAGTTAGCCCAACTCCCACGCTACTTCTACCCCTTTAAATAACATTAAAAAGGATTTAAGAGGGCCTGTAATTTTTATTTTTTTTCTTTCTGTTCTTTCACGTTTCCCTTTTCCCAGGTTTCTTTCATCTTCTTATGAATCTTCATTTCCCTTCTCTCCACGTTTTCTTTTCTTTCAAATTTCTCTTCTTTTTGTTTGTAAATACCTATTTACTACTATTCTTTTACTCCTTCTTCACATGCACACAATACTAACTCACTCACTCACACTAACTAACTACTCATCAGCTTTATAATGCACATGAGTTGGATACTAGAACGTACCCGCTACCTATCGGTAGACCTGACGCAAATACTATGACATTCCCGTTATCACTATAACTGCTAGCATCAATCAAGAATTAAAACAAGCAGCTAATCATTCCTTAACAAGCACAAAGTCAACACATACAGGCACCCATGATACGTACAAATGTAATGCTAATTATCATGCACATGCTCCTAGTATGACCCCAAATGCATCTAGATTACAAACTAATGCGTCAAAACGCACTAAAATTTTGCTCAAATAAGTCCTAAAACAGGGGTCATCAATGGGTATATACAATTTACATAAAAATTATTCTTTCATTTATTTTTCCTCATCTGGTGTGCAAATACACTCAAGATGGACGAGTTGAGCATAAGTCGTTTCATGCGGTTAACGGTGGACATAAGTGTTCACAAGAGATAAAGTTAAAGCTCATGGCATTTGTGAATTAAAGTTGTTTGTAAGTGAACTAAGCTGCGGGGACGGGACATGTCCTTTGGATAATTTGGATACTAATGATGTACACTTTATTCAGAAAAAGGCTGCAAGTTCCTTGTGCACTCACTATTCCTTGAATATGAAAGAGATCCTCTACCCATAGATGAGGAATTTCATCAAAAACAGGTTAATTTAGGAGATAGGTAAACCTTTTCGAAACAAAGGAGTAATTTGTACATGTATGTAGCCTAGATGCAAAAAATTATATTTTGCTTTTATTTTCTCAGTTAAGGCTTGCTGGACAATATCTAGAACATATATATAATGATCATCAAGATTAGAATCAGTAACCTTGACAATACCGGTTTTGTCTATAAACAAAGTAGAAGCTTTTATCCCGAAGAGAGATTTATGTTTGTAAATCTGGTCAGGGGATAATTGAGGTAAATCCCATTGGGCTTGAGGTGTAGCTTCTTCTTGTTCTATAACGGATGAAGCAAGCATCTTCGAGAACATTCTGGATAGGGAAAGAGCCATGAAGCAGGTCTAGGACACTAGAGTTTAGTCTCACCTGGCTGGACTTTGAGAAAACTCTGGTGACTTGCGGTGATGTTGGAAATACGTGCACAAACGCCTGACAACGCCAACCTTGGCTAAAAATGGCTAACAGCAGTGATCCAAACTAATACACGACCACACTAACCAGCTCTGATACCAACGCACAGAGGACGAAAATAGAGGCGCAACACATAAACAACGTAACACTATCCCAAACAGAGTGTCAACACAAGTATGCACATATGCAAGGTTATATTGATAATAAGTCTTACCCTGCAATTCCCCATACAACCTCTCAAGCTCATCACCTCTTTTTATGCAAATAGGTCCAATCACCACATCATAATCATGAGGGAGATTCTTGAAATCAAGGTTCTTACGACAAAAGTCGCTCCACTTCTTTTCCTCCACTGGCGTGTGGCATGGAAACCATTGGACTTTGAAAGAAGTAGCTTCACCTTCGGGGCTTTTATCTCCGTGAAGCACAGCCACGTCCACCTCAAACACAAGCACGCTCACAGGGTCTACGCCCTGTGATGCATGCTTGTGCAGAGGATGCTCATATGCATGCCTCAATGAATTGGACACATAGAACGACGGGCCTACACTAAACTCATTTCTTCTAAGCATAGGCACAATTCCAATAATAGACTTGAATGCAGAGAGAGAGGAAGTGTCCTTGCCCTGTGTTTGATTATAAGATAAAAATGTCTCGGCTTCAGTTTAATTTGTTAAATGTGGTGTTTTTTCCCTGCCCTGTGTTATTTTTACTTTGTTAGCCCACAAACGTTTTTGGGAAATCTGGGTGCACATGCATCCACCTGGTAGTAAAAAAAAGCACTGTCATTACAATTTCGAGCGCATGAAATTTTATTTTCTGATGTAATGTCCCCATTACTGAGCCTTGTATATATCACAACTTCTTATGTATATATTTGTCACATAAATAAAGATGGGTCTTTTTCTATCATTCTTGTGCAAGTGTGTATAGAGGCGATAAACATTATCCACGAATAACCGTGCTAATTCGGGAGTCTTAACCATGTTTTTTGTTGGAATAAATTGACACATCTTGGTAAGCCGATCAACCACCACCCAAATGGCATCATGTCCAGATCCCTTCGGTGATACAGGTACTGGAGCATGCCATCGACAACCCCACTTTCGGCATCAACATAGGATGTTTATTTATGTGGATAGTGCAGCCATGATGCTTATGTGCTGATTTTGCCATTGTTGGGATTGTGTCATTTTATGTGTATGCAATTGACACAGTGGACAAAGAGAGTTTTCTGGATGAGATTCAATGTTCAGTGATAGCCATTTGTATTCTGTTTTGCCAGACTATCAGATTTTATTGATTAGTACACATCTGTTTTGTGTTCACAGGTCAGTTTTATAGGGGAGACTCTCTCGAAATTTTTCTAGATTCTTTGTTGTATAATCTCCCAAGTGTATATTGCACCTTCCTATAGTTATTATCAATATAACCTTGCATATGTGCATACTTGTGTTGACACTCTGTTTGGGATAGTGTTACGTTGTTTATGTGTTGCGCCTCTATTTCCATCCTCTTTGCGTTGGTATCAGAGCTGGTTAGTGTGGTCGTGTATTAGTTTGGATCAGTGCTGTTAGCCATTTTTAGCCAAGGTTGGCATTGTCAGGCGTTTGTGCACGTATTTCCAACATCACCGCAAGTCACCACAGTTTTCTGAAAGTCCAGCCAGGTGAGACTAAACTCTAGTGTCCTAGACCTGCTTCATGGCTCTTTCCCTATCCAGAATGTTCTCCAAGATGCTTGCTTCATCCGTTATAGAACAAGAAGAAGCTACACCTCAAGCCCAATGGGATTTACCTCAATTATCCCCTGAGCAGATTTACAAACATAAATCTCTCTTCGGGATCAAAGCTTCTACTTTGTTTATAGACAAAATCGGTATTGTCAAGGTTACTGATTCTAATCTTGATGATCATTATATATAACTTCTAGATATCGTCTAGCAAGCCTTAACTGAGAAAATAAGATCAAAATATAATTTTATGCATCTAGGCTATATACATGTACAAATTACTCCTTTGTTTCGAAAACGTTTACTTGTCTCCTAAATTAACCTATTTTTGTTGAAATTCCTCATCTATGGGTAGAGGATCTCTTTCATATTCAAGGAATAGTGAGTGCACAAGGAACTTGCAGCCTTTTTGTGAATAAAGTGTACATCATTAGCATCCAAATTAGCCAAAGGACATGTCCCCGTCCCCGCAGCTTAGTTCACTTAGAAACAACTATAATTCACAAATGCCATGAGCTTTAACTTTATCTCTTGTGAACACTCATGCCCACCGTTACCCACATGAAACGAACTTATGCTCAACTCATCCATCTTGAGCGTATTTACACACCAGATGAGGAAAAATAAATGAAAGAATAATTTTTTATTATGACCCCTGTTTTAGGACTTATTTTAGTAAAACTTTAGTGCGTTTTGACGCATTAGTTTGTAATCTAGATGCATTTGGGGTCATACTAGGAGCATGTGCATGATAATTAGCATTACATTTGTACGTATCATGGCTGCCTGTATGTGTTGGCTTTGTGCTTGTTAAGGAATGATTAGCTGCTTGTTTTAATTCTTGATGGATGCTAGTAGTTATAGTGATAACAGGAATGTCATAGTATTTGCGTCAGGTCTACCGATAGGTAGCGGGTACGTTCTAGTATCCAACTCATGTGCATTATAAAGCTGATGAGTAGTTAGTTAGTGTGAGTGAGTGAGTTAGTGTTGTGTGCATGTGAAGAAGGAGTAGAAGAATAGTAGTAAATAGGTATTTACAAACAAAAAGAAGAGAAATTTGGAAGAAAAGAAAACGTGGAGAGAAGGGAAATGAAGATTCATAAAAAGATGAAAGAAACCTGGGAAAAGGGAAATGTGAAAGAACAGAAAGAAAAAAAATAAAAATTGTAGGCCCTCTTAAATCCTTTTTAATGTTATTTAAAGGGGTAGAAGTAGTGTGGGAGTTGGGCTAACTATAACACACACACAAACACATATGGGGACATTTTATCTTTGCCGTTGGATCTCATCCTGATCGAACGGTAATCCTCGTTTAGGCACGGATCGATCGTTAAAGCTTCAAACTATATAAGCATGCAAAAGGGTCATAGTCCAAGCATCATAACACAGTATGGCTCTTGTACCCTAACCCTAAAGCTTCATACTTCTTCCAAGCCAGGAGCATCATAACACAGTGTGGCAGTTTTTGCAGGATGATTTTTCTAGCAGGTAAATTGTTAATTAGTTTCTGCAGGTCTTTTCACATTCTTGTAGGTCTTTTATCCTTAACCAAAGCATGTGCGCATTCTTGCAGGTATTCTATCATGAAAGGAACAATGGCAGTGGGTGAATGTGATTATGCAGTGAAGGTGCTCTCAAAGTAAATCAATTCAGAATATTCCTGCCTTGCTTTCAATCTTCCTCCATCCTCAGATTTCTGGGGTGTAATGGAGGAGGAGATTGATGTGACAAAGTTTCCTGTATGCCAACAAACCTTGAAAACAGCAAGGGGTGTGTGGAGTTTCTATCCATCTTCTTCACTCCCCAGGTGGTAGAAGAGGTGGAGTCCAAATTCGACTTCTTGTCACACTCTTTCTTGGGTATTGAGTATACCCTAAGAAAGGGATATGCAGAATTTGCTAAAGGTGTACTTGCTGATGTCCACGAGACCCGTGCCCTTGTAAATGTTTTCGGGTCGATCTCCTTGGAGGCTGAGAGTGTCCTATGCGAGCCTGAGTTTATCTCAGCCACTCATGATGCTAAAGGTGCTGCACCCACACAATTGCCACTACATGCTAGTGGTAAGAATGATGGAGAACCCAGCAACAATGATGGGAAGGATGAAGATGAGAATGAACAAGATCGATTTAGAGAGTTTGATGCTGAAGGAGGCGGAGATGGGGAGGATGAAGGAATTCTTATTGGTGATCAATTCTCGGAGCTAGAGCAGAATGTAATTATCATACAAATGTCCCCTTTTAACACTCCCCCAAAAGGTGATTATTCCAAAACCTCTACTTTAAGATTTCGCTCTCAAGAATTCATGAATTCTTGTACAACAGGAGATCTCTACAATGCAAAGAGGCTCTATGACCCTGGATACTCTAGCAAGGGGCATGCCTTTCTCTATCATGGCACTCGATTAGTACACATTTGTTTTGTGTTCACAGGTCAGTTTTATAGGGGAGACTCTCTCGAAACTTTTCCAGATTCTTTGTTGTATAATCTCCCAAGTGTATATTGCAGCTTCCTGTAGTTATTATCAATATAACCTTGCATATGTGCATACTTGTGTTGACACTCTGTTTGGGATAGTGTTACGTTGTTTATGTGTTGCGCCTCTATTTTCGTCCTCTGTGCGTTGGTATCAGAGCTGGTTAGTGTGGTCGTGTATTAGTTTGGATCAGTGCCGTGTAGCCATATTTAGCCAAGGTTGGCATTGTCAGGCGTTTGTGCACGTATTTCCAACATCACCGCAAGTCACCACAGTTTTCTGAAAGTCCAGCCAGGTGAGACTAAACTCTAGTGTCCTAGACCTGCTTCATGGCTCTTTCCCTATCCAGAATGTTCTCCAAGATGCTTGCTTCATCCGTTATAGAACAAGAAGAAGCTACACCTCAAGCCTAATGGGATTTACCTCAATTATCCACTGACCAGATTTACAAACATAAATCTCTCTTCGGGATAAAAGCTTCTACTTTGTTTATAGACAAAACCGGTATTGTCAAGGTTACTAATTCTAATCTTGATGATCATTATATATATCTTCTAGATATTGTCCAGCAAGCCTTAACAGAGAAAATAAAAGCAAAATATAATTTTTTTCATCTAGGCTACATACATGTACAAATTACTCCTTTGTTTCGAAAAGGTCTACCTGTCTTCTAAATTAACCTATTTTTATTGAAATTCCTCATCTATGGGTAGAGGATCTCTTTCATATTCAAGGAATAGTGAGTGCACAAGGAACTTGCAGCCTTTTTCTGAATAAAGTGTACATCATTAGTATCCAAATTAGCCAAAGGACATGTCCCGTCCCCGCAGCTTAGTTCACTTACAAACAACTTTAATTCACAAATGCCATGAGCTTTAACTTTATCTCTTGTGAACACTTATGCCCACCGTTACCCGCATGAAACGAACTTATGCTCAACTCATCCATCTTGAGCGCATTTGCACACACCAGATGAGGAAAAATAAATGAAAGAATAATTTTTATGTAAATTGTATATGCCCATTGATGACCCTTGTTTTAGGACTTATTTTAGCAAAATTTTAGTGCGTTTTGACGCATTTGTTTGTAATCTAGATGCATTTGGAGTCATAATAGGAGCATGTGCATGATAATTAGCATTACATTTGTACGTATCATGGCTACCTGTATGTGTTGACTTTGTACTTTGTTAAGGAATGATTAGCTGCTTGTTTTAATTCTTCATTGATGCTAGCAGTTATAGTGATAACGGGAATGTCATAGTATTTGTGTGAGGTCTACCGATAGGTAGCGGGTACGTTCTAGTATCCAACTCATGTGCATTATTATAAAGCTGATGAGTAGTTAGTTAGTGTGAGTGAGTGAGTTAGTGTTGCGTGCATGTGAAGAAGAAGTAAAAGAATATTAGTAAATAGGTGTTTACGAACAAAAAGAAGAGAAATTTGGAAGAAAAGAAAACGTGGAGAGAAGGGAAATGAAGATTCATAAAAAGACGAAAGAAACGTGGGAAAAGGGAAACGTGAAAGAACAAAAAGAAAAAAAATAAAAATTGCAGGCCCTCTTAAATTCTTTTTAATGTTATTTAAAGGGGTAGAAGTAGCGTGGGAGTTGGGCTAACTATAACACACACACAAACACACATGGGGACATTTTATCTTTGCCGTTGGATCTCATCCTGATCGAACGGTAATCCTCGTTCAGGCACGGATCGATCATTAAAGCTTTAAACTATATAGGCATGCAAAAGGGTCATAGTCCAAGCATCATAACACAGTATGGCTCTCGTACCTTAACCCTAAAGCTTCAAACTTCTTCCAAGCCCTACCTCTTCACGAGCATCATAACACAGTGTGACAGTTTCTGCAGGACGATTTTTCTAGCAGGTAAATTGTTAATTAGTTTCTGCAGGTCTTTTCACATTCTTGTAGGTCTTTTATCCTTAACCAAAGCATGTGCGCATTCTTGCAGGTCTTCTATCATAAACAGAACAATGGCAAGGGGGAAAATGTGATTATGCAGTGAAGGTGCTGTCAAAGTACATCAATTCAGAATATTCCGGCCTTGCTTTCAATCTTCCTCCATCCTCAGATTTCTCGGGTGTAATGGAGGAGGAGATTGATGACAAAGTTGCCTGTATGCCAACAAACCCTGAAAACAGCCAAGGGGTGTGTGGAGTTTCTATCCATCTTCTTCACTCCCCAGGTGGTAGAAGAGGTGGAGTCCAAATTTGACTTCTTGTCACACTCTTTCTTGGGTATTGAGTATACCCTAAGAAAGGGATATGCAGAATTTGCTAAAGGTGTACTTGCTGATGTCCACGAGACCCCTGCCCTTGTAAATTTTTTCGGGTCGATCTCCTTGGAGGCTGAGAGTGTCCTATGCGAGCCTGAGTTTATCTCAGCCACTCGTGATGCTAAAGGTGCTGCACCCACACAATTGCCACTACATGCTAGTGGTAAGAATGATGGAGAACCCAGCAACAGTGATGGGAAGGATGAAGATGACAATGAACAAGATCGATTTAGAGAGTTTGATGCTTAAGGAGGTGGAGATGACAATGAACAAGATCGATTTAGTGAGTTTGATGTGAAGGAGGTGGAGATGGCGAGGATGAAGGAATTCTTGTTGGTGATCAATTCCCGGAGCTGGAGCAGAATGTAATTATCATACAAATGTCCCCTTTTAAACACTCCCCCAAACGTGATTATTCCAAAACCTCTACTTTAAGATTTTGCACTCAAGAATTCATGAATTCTTGTACAACAGGAGATCTCTACAATGCAAAGAGGCTCTATGACCCTGGATACTCTAGCAAGGGGCATGCCTTTCTCTATCATGGCAGTCCAACTTCCTCTCTCTCTGCATTCAAGTCTATTGGAATTATGCCTACGCTTAGAAGAAATGAGTTCAGTGTAGGCCCATCGTTCTATGTGTCCAATTCATTGAGGCATGCATATGAGCATCCTCTGCATAAGCATGCATCACAGGGCATAGACCCTGTGAGCGTGCTTGTGTTTAAGGTGGACGTGCGTGTGCTTCACGGAGATAGAAGCTGCGAAGGTGAAGCTACTTCTTTCAAAGTCCAATGTTTTCCATGCCACACGCCAGTGGAGGAAAAGAAGTGGAGCGACTTTTGTCGTAAGAACCTTGATTTCAAGAATCTCCCTCATGATTATGATGTGGTGATTGGACCTATTTGCATAAAAAGAGGTGATGAGCTTGAGAGGTTGTATGGGGAATTGCAGGGTAAGAGTCGTCTCATTCAGGTTGCCTTCTGTTCTATACGTGCAAACTCTTGGCTTCAGAAATGTTTCAAACTTGTCTACAAGGAAGTGAGAGCTAGTATCCCTTTGGCTGCAAATGTAAGGAAGTAGAATAAAATATACATCACACAGTTTTGTAGGACATATGATCAAGTAAATGCCACTTGTATAGTTCCACTTATACTTTGATGTTACTGAATCTTTACTTGTTAGTAGTTTTGCAGCACATATGAACCACTAATACTTTGATGTTCAAGTTAGGCTTCTTTTCAAAAAGCCACATGTACTCAAAACTTTTTGCTCCTATAAACAAAAACTTCTATCTCTTAGTTCAATCTTTTTATTTGTAAGATGTATCTTGGCTTTAATATAATTTGTTAAATGTGTTTTTTGTCCTTGCCTTGTGTTTGATTATAAGATGAAAATGTCTCGGCTTTAGTTTAATTTGTTAAATGTGGTGTTTTTTCCCTGCCCTATGTTATTTTTACTTTGTTAGCCCACAAACGTTTTTGGAAAATCTGGGTGCACATGCATCCACCTGGTAGTAAAAAAAAAGCACTGTCATTACAATTTCGAGCGCATGAAATTTTATTTTGTGATGTAATGTCCCCATTAGTGAGCCTTGTATATATCACAACTTCTTATGTATATATTTGTCACATAAATAAAGATGGGTCTTTTTCTATCATTCTTGTGCAAGTGTGTATAGAGGTGATAAACATTATCCACGAATAGCCGTGCTAATTCGGGAGTCTTAACCATGTTTTTTGTTGGAATAAATCGACACATCTTGGTAAGCTGATCAACCACCTCCCACATGGCATCATATCCAGATCCCTTCGGTGATACAGGTACTGAAGCATGCCATCGACAACCCCACTTTCGGCATCGAAATAGGATGTTGATTTATGTGGATACTGCAGCCATGATGCTTATGTCTGATTTCGCCTTGTTGGCATTGTGTCATTTTATGTGTATGCAATTGACACAGTGGACAAAGAGAGTTTTCCGGATGAGATTCACTGTTCAGTGATAGCCATTTATATTATGTTTTGCCAGACTATCAGCTTTTATTGATTAGTACACATTTGTTTTGTGTTCACAGGTCAGTTTTATAGGGGAGACTCTCTCGAAATTTTTCCAGATTCTTTGTTGTATAATCTCCCAAGTGTATATTGCACCTTCCTGTAGTTATTATCAATATATCAATATGTGCACTTGTGTTGACACTTTGTTTGGGATAGTGTTACGTTGTTTATGTGTTGCGCCTCTATTTTCGTCCTCTGTGCGTTGGTATCAAAGCTGGTTAGTGTGGTCGTGTATTAGTTTAGATCAGTGCTGTTAGCCATTTTTAGCCAAGGTTGGCGTTGTCAGGCGTTTGTGCACGTATTTTCATCATCACCACAAGTCACCACAGTTTTCTGAAAGTCCAGCCAGGTGAGACTAAACTCTAGTGTCCTAGACCTGCTTCATGGCTCTTTCCCTATCCAGAATGTTCTCCAAGATGCTTGCTTCATCCGTTATAGAACAAGAAGAAGCTACACCTCAAGCCCAATGGGATTTACCTCAATTATCCCCTGACCAGATTTACAAACATAAATCTCTCTTCGGGATAAAAGCTTCTACTTTGTTTATAGACAAAACCGGTATTGTCAAGGTTACTGATTCTAATCTTGATGATCATTATATATATCTTTTAGATATTGTCTAGCAAGCCATATAATTTTATGCATCTAGGCTACATACATGTACAAATTACTCCGTTGTTTCGAAAAGGTTTACCTGTCTCCTAAATTAACCTATTTTTGTTGAAATTCCTCATCTATGGGTAGAGGATCTCTTTCATATTCAAGGAATAGTGAGTGCATAAGAAACTTGCAGCCTTTTTCTGAATAAAGTGTACATCATTAGTATCCAAATCAGCCAAAGGACATGTCCCATCCCTGCAGCTTAGTTCACTTACAAACAACTTTAATTCACAAATGCCATGAGCTTTAACTTTATCTCTTGTGAACACTTATGCCCACCGTTACCCGCATGAAACGAACTTATGCTCAACTCGTCCATCTTGAGCGTATTTGCACACCGGATGAGGAAAAATAAATGAAAGAATAATTCTTATGTAAATTGTATATACCCATTGATGACCCTTGTTTTAGGACTTATTTTAGCAAAATTTTAGTGCATTTTGACGCATTAGTTTGTAATCTAGATGCATTTGGGGTCATACTAGGAGCATGTGCATGATAATTAGCATTACATTTGTACGTATCATGGCTACCTGTATGTGTTGACTTTGTGCTTGTTAAGGAATGATTAGCTGCTTGTTTTAATTCTTGATTGATGCTAGCAGTTATAGTGATAACGGGAATGTCATAGTATTTGTGTCAGGTCTACCGATAGGTAGCGGGTTCGTTCTAGTATCCAACTTATGTGCATTATAAAGCTGATGAGTAGATAGTGTGAGTGAGTGAGTTAATGTTGTGTGCATGTGAAGAAGGAGTAAAAGAATAGTAGTAAATAGGTATTTACAAACAAAAAGAAGAGAAATTTGGAAGAAAAGAAAACGTGGAGAGAAGGGAAATGAAGATGCATCAAAAGACGAAAGAAACCTGGGAAAAGGGAAACGTGAAAGAACAAAAAGAAAATAAATAAAAATTGCAGGCCCTCTTAAATCCTTTTTAATGTTATTTAAAGGGGTAGAGGTAGCGTGGGAGTTGGGCTAACTATAACACACACACAAACACACAAGGGGACATTTTATCTTTACCGTTGGATCTCATCCTGATCGAATGGTAATCCTCGTTCAGGCATGGATCGATCGTTAAAGCTTCAAACTATATAGGCATGCAAAAGGGTCATAGTCCAAGCATCATAACACAGTATGGCTCTCGTACCCTAACCCTAAAGCTTCATACTTCTTCCAAGCCCTACCTCTTCACGAGCATCATAACACAGTGTGGCAGTCTCTGCAGGACGATTTTTCTAGCAGGTAAATTGTTAATTAGTTTCTGTAGGTCTTTTCACATTCTTGTAGGTCTTTTATCCTTAACCAAAGCATGTGCGCATTCTTGCAGGTCTTCTATCATAAAAGGAACAATGGCAATGGGTGAATGTGATTATGCAGTGAAGGTGCTGTCAAAGTACATCAATTCAAAATATTCCTGCCTTGCTTTCAATATTCCTTCATCCTCAGATTTCTGGGGTGTAATGGAGGAGGAGATTGATGACAAAGTTGCCTGTATGCCAACAAACCCTGAAAACAGCCAAGGGGTGTGTGGAGTTTCTATCCATCTTCTTCACTCCCCAGGTGGTAGAAGAGGTGGAGTCCAAATTTGACTTCTTGTCACACTCTTTCTTGGGTATTGAGTATACCCTAAGAAAGGGATATGCAGAATTTGCTAAAGGTGTACTTGCTGATGTCCACGAGACCCCTGCCCTTGTAAATTTTTTCGGGTCGATCTCCTTGGAGGCTGAGAGTGTCTTATGCGAGCCTGAGTTTATCTCAGCCACTGGTGATGCTAAAGGTGCTGCACCCACACAATTGCCACTACATGCTAGTGGTAAGAATGATGAAGAATCCAGCAACAGTGATGGGAAGGATGAAGATGACAATGAACAAGATTGATTTAGAGAGTTTGATGCTGAAGGAGGCGAGATGGCGAGGATGAAGGAATTCTTGTTGGTGATCAATTCCCGGAGCTGGTGCAGAATGTAATTATCATACAAATGTCCCCTTTTAACACTCCCCCAAAAGGTGATTATTCCAAAACCTCTACTTTAAGATTTCTCTCTCAAGAATTCATGAATTCTTGTACAACAGGAGATCTCTACAATGCAAAGAGGCTCTATGACCCTGGATACTCTAGCAAGGGGCATGCCTTTCTCTTTCATGGCACTCAAACTTCCTCTCTCTCTGCATTCAAGTCTATTATTGGAATTGTGCCTACGCTTAGAAGAAATGAGTTCAGTGTAGGCCCATCGTTCTATGTGTCCAATTAATTGAGGCATGCATATGAGCATCCTCTGCACAAGCATGCATCACAGGGCGTAGACCCTATGAGCGTGCTTGTGTTTGAGGTGGACGTGGCTGTGCTTCACGAAGATAAAAGCCCCGAAGGTGAAGCTACTTCTTTCAAAGTCAAATGGTTTGCATGCCACACGCCAGTGAAGGAAAAGAGGTGGAGCGACTTTTGTCGTAAGAACATTGATTTCAAGAATCTCCCTCATGATTATGATGTGGTGATTGGACCTATTTGCGTAAAAAGAGGTGATGAGCTTGAGAGGTTGTATGGGAAATTGCAGGGTAAGAGTCATCTCATTCAGGTTGCCTTCTGTTTTGTACGTGCAAAGTCTTGGCTTCAGAAATGTTTCAAACTTGTCTACAAGGAAGTGAGAGCTAGTATCCCTTTGGCTGCAAATGTAAGGAAGTAGAATAAAATATACATCACACAGTTTTGTAGGACATATGATCAAGTAAATGCCACTTGTATACTTCCACTTATACTTTGATGTTACTGAATCTTTACTTGTTAGTAGATTTGCAGCACATATGAACCACTAATACTTTGATGTTCAAGTTAGGCTTCTTTTCAAAAAGCCACATGTACTCAAAACTTTTTGCTCCTAGAAACAAAAACTTCTATCTCTTAGTGCGATCTTTTTATTTGTAAGATGTATCTTGGCTTTAATATAATTTGTTAAATGTGTTTTTTGTGCTTGCCCTGTGTTTGATTATAAGATGAAAATGTCTCGGCTTCAGTTTAATTTGTTAAATGTGTTTTTTGTGCTTGCCCTGTGTTTGATTATAAGATGAAAATGTCTCGGCTTCAGTTTTTTCCCTGCCCTATGTTATTTCTACTTTGTTAGCCCACAAACGTTTTTGGGAAATCTGGGTACACATGCATCCACCTGGCAGTAAGAAAAAGCACTGTCATTACAATTTCGAGCGCATGAAATTTTATTTTCTAATGTAATGTCCCCATTACTGAGCCTTGTATATATCACAACTTCTTATGTATATATTTGTCACATAAAATAAAGATGGGTCTTTTTCTATCATTCTTGTGCAAGTGTGTATAGAGGCGATAAACATTATCCACGAATAGCCGTGCTAATTCGGGAGTCTTAACCATGTTTTTTGTTGGAATAAATCGACACATCTTGGTAAGCCGATCAACCACCACCCAAATGGCATCATGTCCAGATCCCTTCGGTGATGCAGGTACTGGAGCATGCCATCGACGACCCCACTTTCGGCATCGACATAGGATGTTTATTTATGTGGATAGTGCAGCCATGATGCTTATGTGCTGATTTCGCCATTGTTGGCATTGTGTCATTTTATGTGTATGCAATTGACACAGTGGACAAAGAGAGTTTTCTGGATGAGATTCAATGTTCAGTGATAGCCATTTATATTCTGTTTTGCCAGACTATCAGCTTTTATTGATTAGTACACATTTGTTTTGTGGTCACAAGTCAGTTTTATAGGGGAGACTCTCTCAAAATTTTTCCAGATTCTTTGTTGTATAATCTCCCAAGTGTATATTGCACCTTCCTGTAGTTATTATCAATATATCCTTGCATATGTGCATACTTGTGTTGACACTCTGTTTGGGATAGTGCTACGTTGTTTATGTGTTGCGCCTCTATTTCCGTCCTCTGTGCATTGGTATCAGAGCTGGTTAGTGTGGACGTGTATTAGTTTGGATCAGTGCTGTGTAGGCATTTTTAACCAAGGTTGGCGTTGTCAGGCATTTGTGCACGTATTTCCAACATCACCGCAAGTCACCACAGTTTTCTGAAAGTCTAGCCAGGTGAGACTAAACTCTAGTGTCCTAGACCTGCTTCATGTCTCTTTCCCTATCCAGAATGTTCTCCAAGATGCTTGCTTCATCCGCAATGATTTTATATTCACGTGATCACAAATTTTTTTTTGTTAATAACATGTGTTAACATGTTATTTAGATAAGGAAAAATAAATGAAAGAATAATTCTTATGTAAATTGTATATACCCATTGATGACCCGTGTTTTAGGACTTATTTTAGCAAAATTTTAGTCCGTTTTGACGCATTAGTTTGTAATCTAGATGCATTTGGGATCATACTAGGAGCATGTGCATGATAATTAGCATTACATTTATACGTATCATGGCTGCCTGTATGTGTTGCCTTTGTGCTTGTTAAGGAATGATTAGCTGCTTGTTTTAATTCTTGATTGATGCTAGCAGTTATAGTGATAACGGGAATGTCATAGTATTTGCGTCAGGTCTACCGATAGGTAGGGGTACGTTCTAGTATCCAACTCATGTGCATTATAAAGCTGATGAGTAGTTAGTTAGTGTGAGTGAGTGAGTTAGTGTTGTGTGCATGAGGAGTAAAAGAATAGTAGTAAATAGGTATTTACAAACCAAAAGAAGAGAAATTTGGAAGAACAGAAAACGTGGAGAGAAGGGAAATGAAGATTCATAAAAAGACGAAAGAAACCTGGGAAAAGGGAAACGTGAAAGAACAGAAAGAAAAAAAATAAAAATTGCAGGCCCTCTTAAATCCCTTTTAATGTTATTTAAAGGGGTAGAAGTAGCGTGGGAGTTGGGCTAATTATAACACACACACAAACACACATGGGGACATTTTATCTTTGCCGTTGGATCTCATCCTGATCGAACGGTAATCCTCGTTCAGGCACGGATCGATCATTAAAGCTTCAAACTATATAAGCATGCAAAAGGGTCATAGTCCAAGCATCATAACACAGTATGGCTCTCGTACCCTAACCCTAAAGCTTCATACTTCTTCCAAGCCCTACCTCTTCACGAGCATCATAACACAGTGTGGCAGTTTCTGCAGGACGATTTTTCTAGCAGGTAAATTGTTAATTAGTTTCCGCAGGTCTTTTCACATTCTTGTAGGTCTTTTATCCTTAACCAAAGCATGTGCGCATTCTTGCAAGTCTTCTATCATAAAAGGAACAATGGCAGTGGGTGAATGTGATTATGCAGTGAAGGTGCTATCAAAGTACATCAATTCAGAATATTCCCGCCTTGCTTTCAATCTTCCTCCATCCTCAGATTTCTGGGGTGTCATGGAGGAGGAGATTGATGACAAAGTTGCCTGTATGCCAACAAACCCTGAAAACAGCAAGGGGTGTGTGGAGTTTCTATCCATCTTCTTCACTCCCCAGGTGGTAGAAGAGGTGGAGTCCAAATTTGACTTCTTGTCACACTCCTTCTTGGGTATTGAGTATACCCTAAGAAAGGGATATGTAGAATTTGCTAAAGGTGTACTTGGTGATGTCCACGAGACCCCTGCCCTTGTAAATTTTTTGGGGTCGATCTCCTTGGAGGCTGAGAGTGTCCTATGCGAGCCTGAGTTTATCTCAACCACTCGTGATGCGAAAGGTGCTGCACCCACACAATCACCACTGCATGCTAGTGGTAAGAATGATGGAAAACCCAGCAACAATAGTGATGGGAAGGATGAAGATGACAATGAACAAGATCGATTTAGAGAGTTTGATGCTGAAGGAGGCGGAGATGGCGAGGATGAAGGAATTCTTGTTGGTGATCAATTCCGGAGCTGGAGCAGAATGTAATTATCATACAAATGTCCCCTTTTAACACTCCCCCAAAAGGTGATTATTCCAAAACCTCTACTTTAAGATTTCGCTCTCAAGAATTCATGAATTCTTGTACAACAGGAGATCTCTACAATGCAAAGAGGCTCTATGACCCTGGATACTCTAGCAAGGGGCATGCCTTTCTCTATCATGGCACTCGAACTTCCTCTCTATCTGCATTCAAGTCTATTATTGGAATTGTGCCTATGCTTAGAAGAAATGAGTTCAGTGTAGGCCCATCCTTCTATGTGTCCAATTCATTGAGGCATGCATATGAGCATCCTCTGCACAAGCATGCATCATAGGGCGTAGACCCTATGAGCGTGCTTGTGTTTGAGGTGGACGTGGCTGTGCTTCACGGAGATAAAAGCCCCGAAGGTGAAGCTACTTCTTTCAAAGTCAAATGGTTTCCATGCCACACGCTAGTGGAGGAAAAGAAGTGGAGCGACTTTTGTCGTAAGAACCTTGATTTCAAGAATCTCCCTCATGATTATGATGTGGTGATTGGACCTATTTGAATAAAAAGAGGTGATGAGCTTGAGAGGTTGTATGGGGAATTGCAGGGCAAGAGTCGTCTCATTCAAGTTGCCATCTGTTCTTTATGTGCAAAGTCTTGGCTTCAGAAATGTTTCAAACTTGTTTACAAGGAAGTGAGAGTTAGTATCCCTTTGGCTGCAAATGTAAGGAAGTAGAATAAAATATACATCACACAGTTTTGTAGGACATATGATCAAGTAAATGCCACTTGTATAGTTCCACTTATACTTTGATGTTACTGAATCTTTACTTAGTAGTTTTGGAGCACATATGAACCACTAATACTTTGATGCTCAAGTTAGGCTTCTTTTCAAAAAGCCACATGTACTCAAAACTTTTTGCTCCTATAAACAAAAACTTCTATCTCTTAGTTCAATCTTTTTATTTGTAAGATGTATCTTGGCTTTAATATAATTTGTTAAATGTGTTTTTTGTCCTTGCCCTGTGTTTGATTATGAGATGAAAATGTCTCGGCTTCAGTTTAATTTGTTAAATGTGGTGTTTTTCCCTGCCCTGTGTTATTTTTACTTTGTTAGCCCACAAATGTTTTTGGGGAATCTGGGTGCACATGCATCCACCTGGCAGTAAAAAAAAGCACTGTCATTATAATTTCGAGCGCATGAATTTTTATTTCCTGATGTAATGTCCCCATTACTGAGCCTTGTATATATCACAACTTCTTATGTATATATTTGTCACATAAACCAAGATGGGTCTTTTTCTATCATTCTTGTGCAAGTGTGTATAGAGGCGATAGACATTATCCATGAATAGCCGTGCTAATTTGGGAGTCTTAACCATGTTTCTTGTTGGAATAAATCGACACATGTTGGTAAGCCGATCAACCACCACCCAAATGGCATCATGTCCAGATCCCTTCGGTGATACAGGTACTGGAGCATTCCATCAACAACCCCACTTTCGGCATCGACATAGGATGTCTATTTATGTGGATAGTGCAGCCATGATGCTTATGTGGTGATTTCGCCATTGTTGGCATTGTGTCATTTTATGTGTATGCAATTGACACAGTGGACAAAGAGAGTTTTCTGGATGAGATTCAATGTTCAGTGATAGCCATTTATATTCTGTTTTGCCAGACTATCAGCTTTTATTGATTAGTACACATCTGTTTTGTGTTTACAGGTAAGTTTTATAGGGGAGACTCTCTTAAAATTTTTCCATATTCTTTGTTGTATAATCTCCCAAGTGTATATTGCACTTTCTTGTAGTTATTATCAATACAACCTTGCATATGTGCATACTTGTGTTGACACTCTGTTTGGGATAGTGTTACGTTGTTTATGTGTTGCGCCTCTATTTTTGTCCTCTGTGCGTTGGTATCAGAGCTGGTTAGTGTGGTCGTGTATTAGTTTGGATGAGTGCTGTCTATCCATTTTTAGCCAAGGTTGGCGTTGTCAGGCGTTTGTGCACGTATTTCCAACATCACCGCAAGTCACCACAGTTTTCTGAAAGTCCAGCCAGGTGAGACTAAACTCTAGTATCCTAGAATTGCTTCATGGCTCTTTCCCTATCCAGAATGTTCTCCAAGATGCTTGCTTCATCCGTTATAGAACAAGAATAAGCTACACCTCAAGCCCAATGGGATTTACCTCAATTATCCCCTGACCAGATTTACAAACATAAATCTCTCTTCGGGATAAAAGCTTCTACTTTGTTTATAGACAAAACCGGTATTGTCAAGGTTACTGATTCTAATCTTGATGATCATTATATATATCTTCTAGATATTGTCCAGCAAGCCTTAATTGAGAAAATAAAAGCAAAATATAATTTTATGCATCTAGGCTACATACATGTACAAATTACTCCTTTGTTTCGAAAAGGTTTACCTGTCTCCTAAATTAACCTATTTTTGTTGAAATTCCTCATCTATGGGTAGAGGATCTCTTTCATATTCAAGGAATAGTGAGCACAAGGAACTTGCAGCCTTTTTCTGAATAAAGTGTGCACAAGGAACTTGCAGCCTTTTTCTGAATAAAGTGTACATCATTAGTATCCAAATTAGCCAAAGGACATGTCCCGTCCCCGCAGCTTAGTTCACTTACAAACAACTTTAATTTACAAATGCCATGAGCTTTAACTTTATCTCTTATGAACACTTATGCCCACCGTTACCCGCATGAAACGAACTTATGCCCAACTCGTCCATCTTGAGCGTATTTGCACACCAGATGAGGAAAAATAAATGAAAGAAAATTTTTTATGTAAATTGTATATACCCATTGATGACCGCTATTTTAGGACTTATTTTAGCAAAATTTTAGTGCGTTTTGACGCATTAGTTTGTAATCTAGATGCATTTGGGGTCATACTAGGAGCATGTGCATGATAATTAGCATTACATTTGTACATATCATGGCTGCCCGTATGTGTTGACTTTGTGCTTGTTAAGGAATGATTAGCTACTTGTTTTATTTCTTGATTGATGCTAGCAGTTATAGTGATAACGGGAATGTCATGGTATTTGCGTCAGGTCTACCACGTCAGGTCTACCAATAGGTAGCGGGTACGTTCTAGTATCAACTTCATGTGCATTATAAAGCTGCTGAGTAGTTAGTTAGTGTGAGTGAGTGAGTTAGTGTTGTGTGCATGTGAAGAAGGAGTAAAAGAATAGTAGTAAATAGGTATTTACAAACCAAAAGAAGAGAAATTTGGAAGAAAAGAAAACGTGGAGAGAAGGGAAATGAAGATTCATAAAAAGACGAAAGAAACCTGGGAAAAGGGAAACGTGAAAGAACAGAAAGAAAAAAAATAAAAATTGCAGGCCCTCTTAAATCCTTTTTAATGTTATTTAAAGGGGTAGAAGTAGCATGGGAGTTGGGCTAACTATAACACACACACAAACTCACATGGGGACATTTTATCTTTGCCGTTGGATCTCATCCTGATCGAACGGTAATCCTCGTTCAGGCACGGATTGATCGTTAAAGCTTCAAACTATATAAGCATGCAAAAGGGTCATAGTCCAAGCATCATAACACAGTATGGCTCTCGTACCCTAACCCTAAAGCTTCATACTTCTTCCAAGCCCTACCTCTTCACGAGCATCATAACACAGTGTGGCAGTTTCTGCAGGACGATTTTTCTAGCAGGTAAATTGTTAATTAGTTTCTGTAGGTCTTTTCACATTCTTGTAGGTCTTTTATCCTTAACCAAAGCATGTGCGCATTCTTGCAGGTCTTCTATCATAAAAGGAACAATGGCAGTGGGTGAATGTGATTATGCAGTGAAGGTGCTATCAAAGTACATCAATTCAGAATATTCCCGCCTTGCTTTCAATCTTCCTCCATCCTCAGATTTCTGGGGTGTAATGGAGGAGGAGATTGATGACAAAGTTGCCTGTATGCCAACAAACCCTGAAAACAGCAAGGGGTGTGTGGAGTTTCTATCCATCTTCTTCACTCAACAGGTGGTAGAAGAGGTGTAGTCCAAATTTGACTTCTTGTCACACTCTTTCTTGGGTATTGAGTATACCCTAAGAAAGGGATATGCAGAATTTGCTAAAGGTGTACTTGCTGATGTCCACGAGACCCCTGCCCTTGTAAATTTTTTTGGGTCGATCTCCTTGGAGGTTGAGAGTGTCCTATGCAAGCCTGAGTTTATCTCAGCCACTCGTGATGCTAAACGTGCTGCACCCACACAATTGCCACTACATGCTAGTGGTAAGAATGATGGAGAACCCAGCAACAGTGATGGGAAGGATGAAGATGACAATGAACAAGGTCAATTTAGATAGTTTGATGCTGAAGGAGGCGGAGATGGCGAGGATGAAGAAATTCTTGTTGGTGATCAATTCCCGGAGCTGGAGCAGAATGTAATTATCATACAAATGTCCCCTTTTAACACTCCCCCAAAAGGTGATTATTCTAAAACCTCTACTTTAAGATTTCGCTCTCAAGAATTCATGAATTCTTGTACAACAGGAGATCTCTACAATGCAAAGAGGCTCTATGACCTTGGATACTCTAGCAAGGGGCATGCCTTTCTCTATCATGGCACTCCAACTTACTCTCTCTCTACATTCAAGTCTATTATTGGAATTGTGCCTATGCTTAGAAGAAATGAGTTCAGTGTAGGCCCATCGTTCTATGTGTCCAATTCATTGAGGCATGCATATGAGCATCCTCTGCACAAGCATGCATCACAGGGCGTAGACCCTGTGAGCGTGCTTGTGTTTTAGGTGGACGTGGCTGTGCTTCACAGAGATAAAAGCCCCGAAGGTGAAGCTACTTCTTTCAAAGTCAAATGGTTTCCATGCCACACGCCAGTGGAGGAAAAGAAGTGGAGCGACTTTTGTCGTAAGAACCTTGATTTCAAGAATCTCCCTCATGATTATGATGTGGTGATTGGACCTATTTGAATAAAAAGAGGTGATGAGCTTGAGAGGTTGTATGGGGAATTGCAGGGTAAGAGTCGTCTCATTCAGGTTGCCTTCTGTTCTATACGTGCAAAGTCTTGGCTTCACAAATGTTTCAAACTTGTCTATAAGGAAGTGAGAGCTAGTATCCCTTTGGCTGCAAATGTAAGGAAGTAGAATAAAATATACATCATCACACAGTTTTGTAGGACATATGATCAAGTAAATGCCACTTGTATAGTTCCACTTATACTTTGATGTTACTGAATCTTTACTTGTTAGTAGTTTTGCAGCACATATGAACCACTAATACTTTGATGTTCAAGTTAGGCTTCTTTTCAAAAAGCCACATGTACTCAAAACTTTTTGCTCCCATAAACAAAAACTTCTATCTCTTAGTTCAATCTTTTTATTTGTAAGATGTATCTTGGCTTTAATATAATTTGTTAAATGTATTTTTTGTCCTTGCCCTGTGTTTGATTATAAGATGAAAATGTCTCGGCTTCAGTTTAATTTGTTAAATGTGGTGTTTTTTCCCTGCCCTGTGTTATTTTTACTTTGTTAGCCCACAAACATTTTTGGGAAATCTGGGTGCACATGCATCCACCTGGCAGTAAAAAAAAGCAGTGTGATTACAATTTCGAGCGCATGAAATTTTATTTTTCGATGTAATGTCCCCATTACTGAGCCTTGTATATATCACAACTTCTTATGTATATATTTGTCACATAAATAAAGATGGGTCTTTTTCTATCATTCTTGTGCAAGTGTGTATAGAGGCGATAAACATTATCCACGAATAGCCGTGCTAATTCGGGAGTCTTAACCATGTTTTTTGTTGGAATAAATCGACACATCTTGGTAAGCCAGTTTACAAACATAAATCTCTCTTCGAGAAAAACCGGTATTGTCAAGGTTACTGATTCTAATCTTGATGATCATTATATATATCTTCTAGATATTGTCCAGCAAGCCTTAACTGAGAAAATAAAAGCAAAAATACAATTTTCTGCATCTAGTCTACATACATGTACAAATTACTCCTTTGTTTCGAAAAGGTTTACCTATCTCCTAAATTAACCTATTTTTGTTGAAATTCCTCATCTATGGGTAGAGGATCTCTTTCATATTCAAGGAATAGTGAGTGCACAAGGAACTTGCAGCTTTTTTTGAATAAAGTGTACATCATTAGTATCCAAATTAGCCAAAGGACATGTCCCCCGCAGCTTAGTTCACTTACAAACAACTTTAATTCACAAATGCCATGAGCTTTAACTTTATCTCTTGTGAACACTTATGCCCACTGTTACTCGCATGAAACAAACTTATGGTCAACTCGTCCATCTTGAGCGTATTTGCACACCAGATGAGGAAAAATAAATGAAAGAATAATTTTTATGTAAATTGTATATACCCATTGATGACCCCTGTTTTAGGACTTATTTTAGCAAAATTTTAGTGCGTTTTGACGCATTAGTTTGTAATCTAGATGCATTTGGGGTCATACTAGGAGCATGTGCATGATAATTAGCATTACATTTGTACGTATCATGGCTGCCTGTATGTGTTGACTTTGTGCTTGTTAAGGAATGATTAGCTGCTTGCTTTAATTCTTGATTGATGCTAGCAGTTATAGTGATAACAAGAATGTCATAGTATTTTCGTCAGGTCTACCGATAGGTAGTGGGTACGTTCTAGTATCCAACTCATGTGCATTATAAAGCTGATGAGTAGTTAGTTAGTGTGAGTGAGTGAGTTAGTGTTGTGTGCATGTGAAGGAGTAAAAGAATAGTAGTAAATAGGTATTTACAAACAAAAAGAAGAGAAATTTGGAAGAAAAGAAAACGTGGAGAGAAGGGAAATGAAGATTCATAAAAAGACGAAAGAAACCTGGGAAAAGGAAAACATGAAAGAACAGAAAGAAAAAAAATAAAAATTGCAAGCCCTCTTAAATCCTTTTTAATGTTATTTAAAGGGG
The DNA here is from genome assembly GCF_041138505.1 of Cibotium barometz. Lineage (NCBI taxonomy): Eukaryota > Viridiplantae > Streptophyta > Polypodiopsida > Cyatheales > Cibotiaceae > Cibotium > Cibotium barometz. The sequence goes on along the minus strand of NC_141108.1, from coordinate 20,994,492 downwards.
TAGAAGTAGGGTGGGAGTTGGGCTAACTATAACACACACACAAACACACATGGGGACATTTTATCTTTGCCCTTGGATCTCATCCTGATCGACGGTAATCCTCGTTCAGGCACGGATCGATCGTTAAAGCTTCAAACTATATAAGCATGCAAAAGGGTCATAGTCCAAGCATCATAACACAATATGGCTCTCGTACCCTAACCCTAAAGCTTCATACTTCTTCCAAGCCCTACCTCTTCACGAGCATCATAACACAGTGTGGCAGTTTCTGCAGGACGATTTTTCTAGCAGGTAAATTGTTAATTAGTTTCTGCAGGTCTTTTCACATTCTTGTAGGTCTTTTATCATATTGTTAATTAGTTTCTGCAGGTCTTTTCACATTCTTGTAGGTCTTTTATCCTTAACCAAAGCATGTGCGCATTCTTGCAGGTAAATTGTTAATTAGTTTCTGCAGGTTTTTTCACATTCTTGTAGGTCTTTTATCCTTAACCAAAGCATGTGCGCATTCTTGCAGGTATTCTATCATAAAAGGAACAATGGCAGTGGGTGAATGTGATTATGCAGTGAAGGTGCTATCAAAGTACATCAATTCAGAATATTCCCGCCTTACTTTCAATCTTCCTCCATCCTCAGATTTCTGGGGTGTAATGGAGAAGGAGATTGATGACAAAGTTGCCTGTATGCCAACAAATCCTGAAGACAGCAAGGGGTGTGTGGAGTTTCTATCCATCTTCTTCACTCCCCAGGTGGTAGAAGAGGTGGAGTCCAAATTTGACTTCTTGTCACACACTTTCTTGGGTATTGAGTATACCCTAAGAAAGGGATATGCAGAATTTGCTAAAGGTGTACTTGCTGATGTCCACGAGACCCCTGCCCTTGTAAATTTTTTTGGGTCGATCTCCTTGGAGGTTGAGAGTGTCCTATGCGAGCCTGAGTTTATCTCAGCCACTCGTGATGCTAAAGGTGCTGCACCCACACAATTGCCACTACATGCTAGTGGTAAGAATGATGGAGAACCCAGCAACAGTGATGGGAAGGATGAAGATGACAATGAACAAGGTCAATTTAGATAGTTTGATGCTGAAGGAGGCGGAGATGGCGAGGATGAAGGAATTCTTGTTGGTGATCAATTCCCAAAGCTGGAGCAGAATGTAATTATCATACAAATGTCCCCTTTTAACACTCCCCCAAAAGGTGATTATTCCAAAACCTCTACTTTAAGATTTCGCTCTCAAGAATTCATGAATTCTTGTACAACAGGAGATGTCTACAATGCAAAGAGGCTCTATGACCCTGGATACTCTAGCAAGGGGCATGCCTTTCTCTATCATGGCACTCCAAGTTCCTCTCTCTCTACATTCAAGTCTATTATTGGAATTGTGCCTACGCTTAGAAGAAATGAGTTCAATGTAGGCCCATCGTTCTATGTGTCCAATTCATTGAGGCATGCATATGAGCATCCTCTGCACAAGCATGCATCACAGGGCGTAGACCCTGTGAGCGTGCTTGTGTTTGAGGTGGACGTGGCTATGCTTCATGGAGATAAAAGCCCCAAAGGTGAAGCTACTTCTTTCAAAGTCAAATGGTTTCCATGCCACACGCCAGTGGAGGAAAAGAAGTGGAGCGATTTTTGTCATAAGAACCTTGATTTCAAGAATCTCCCTCATGATTATGATGTGGTGATTGGACCTATTTGCATAAAAAGAGGTGATGAGCTTGAGAGGTTGTATGGGGAATTGCAGGGTAAGAGTCGTCTCATTCAAGTTGCCTTCTGTTCTATACGTGCAAAGTCTTGGCTTTAGAAATGTTTCAAACTTGTCTACAAGGAAGTGAGAGCTAGTATCCCTTTGGCTGCAAATGTAAGGAAGTAGAATAAAATATACATCACACAATTTTGTAGGACATATGATCAAGTAAATGCCACTTGTATAGTTCCACTTATACTTTGATGTTACTGAATCTTTACTTGTTAGTAGTTTTGCAGCACATATGAACCACTAATACTTTGATGTTCAAGTTAGGCTTCTTTTCAAAAAGCCACATGTACTCAAACTTTTTGCTCCTAACTTGACTTCTTGTCACACACTTTCTTGGGTATTGAGTATACCCTAAGAAAGGGATATGCAGAATTTGCTAAAGGTGTACTTGCTGATGTCCACGAGACCCCTGCCCTTGTAAATTTTTTTGGGTCGATCTCCTTGGAGGTTGAGAGTGTCCTATGCGAGCCTGAGTTTATCTCAGCCACTCGTGATGCTAAAGGTGCTGCACCCACACAATTGCCACTACATGCTAGTGGTAAGAATGATGGAGAACCCAGCAACAGTGATGGGAAGGATGAAGAGGACAATGAACAAGGTCGATTTAGAGAGTTTGATGCTGAAGGAGGCGGAGATGGCGAGGATGAAGGAATTCTTGTTGGTGATCAATTCCCGGAGCTAGAGCAGAATGTAATTATCATACAAATGTCCCCTTTTAACACTCCCCCAAAAGGTGATTATTCCAAAACCTCTACTTTAAGATTTCGCTCTCAAGAATTCATGAATTCTTGTACAACAGGAGATCTCTACAATGAAAAGAGGCTCTACGACCCTGGATACTCTAGCATGGGGCATGCCTTTCTCTATCATGGCACTCAAACGTCCTCTCTCTCTGCATTCAAGTCTATTATTGGAATTGTGCCTATGCTTAGAAGAAATGAGTTCAGTGTAGGCCCATCATTCTATGTGTCCAATTCATTGAGGCATGCATATGAGCATCCTCTGCACAAGCATGCATCACAGGGCGTAGACCCTGTGAGCGTGCTTGTGTTTGAGGTGGACGTGGCTGTGCTTCATAGAGATAAAAGCCCCAAAGGTGAAGCTACTTCTTTCAAAGTCAAATGGTTTCCATGCCACACGCCAGTGGAGGAAAAGAAGTGGAGCGACTTTTGTCATAAGAACCTTGATTTCAAGAATCTCCCTCATGATTATGATGTGGTGATTGGACCTATTTGTATAAAAAGAGGTGATGAGCTTGAGAGGTTGTATGGGGATTTGCAGGGTAAGAGTCGTCTCATTCAGGTTGCCTTTTGTTCTGTACGTGCAAAGTCTTCAGAAATGTTTCAAACTTGTCTACAAGGAAGTGAGAGTTAGTATCCCTTTGGCTGCAAATGTAAGGAAGTAGAATAAAATATACATCACACAGTTTTGTAGGACATATGATCAAGCAAATGCCACTTGTATAGTTCCACTTATACTTTGATGTTACTGAATCTTTACTTGTTAGTAGTTTTGCAGCACATATGAACCACTAATACTTTGATGTTCAAGTTAGGCTTCTTTTCAAAAAGCCACATGTACTCAAACTTTTTGCTCCTATAAACAAAAACTTCTATCTCTTAGTTCAATCTTTTTATTTGTAAGATGTATCTTGGCTTTAATATAATTTGTTAAATGTGTTTTTTGTCCTTGCCACCATGTGTTTGATTATAAGATGAAAATGTCTCGGCTTCAGTTTAATTTGTTAAATGTGGTGTTTTTTCTTTGCCCTGTGTTATTTTTACTTTGTTAGCCCACAAACGTTTTTGGGAAATCTGGGTGCACATGCATCCACCTGGCAGTAAAGAAAAGCACTGTGATTACTATTTCGAGTGCATGAAATTTTATTTTCTGATGTAATGTCCCCATTACTGAGCCTTGTATATATCACAACTTCTTATGTATATATTTGTCACATAAATAAAGATGGGTCTTTTTCTATCATTCTTGTGCAAGTGTGTATAGAGGTGATAAACATTATCCACGAATAGCCGTGCTAATTCGGGAGTCTTAACCATGTTTTTTGTTGGAATAAATCGACACATCTTGGTAAGCCGATCAACCACCACCCAAATGGCATCATGTTCAGATCCCTTCGGTGATACAGGTACTGGAGCATGCCATCGACAACCCCACTTGTGGCATCGACATAGGATGTTTATTTATGTGGATAGTGCAGCCATGATGCTTATGTGCTGATTTTGACATTGTTGGCATTGTGTCATTTTATGTGTATGCAATTGACACAAGTGACAAAGAGAGTTTTCTAGATGAGATTCAATGTTCAGTGATAGCCATTTATATTCTGTTTTGCCAAACTATCAGATTTTATTGATTAGTACACATCTCTTTTGTGTTCACAGGTCAGTTTTATAGGGGAGACTCTCCTTGGAGGTTGAGAGTGTCCTATGCGAGCCTGAGTTTATCTCAGCCACTCGTGATGCTAAAGGTGCTGCACCCACACAATTGCCACTACATGCTAGTGGTAAGAATGATGGAGAACCTAGCAACAGTGATGGGAAGGATGAAGATGACAATGAACAAGATCGATTTAGAGAGTTTGATGCTGAAGGAGGTGGAGATGGCGAGGATGAAGGAATTCTTGTTGGTGATCAATTCTCGGAGCTGGAGCAGAATGTAATTATCATACAAATGTCCCCTTTTAACACTCCCCCAAAAGGTGATTATTCCAAAACCTCTACTTTAAGATTTCGCTCTCAAGAATTCATGAATTCTTGTACAACAAGAGATCTCTACAATGAAAAGAGGCTCTACGACCCTGGATACTCTAGCATGGGGCATGCCTTTCTCTATCATGGCACTCAAACGTCCTCTCTCTCTGCATTCAAGTCTATTATTGGAATTGTGCCTATGCTTAGAAGAAATGAGTTCAGTGTAGGCCCATCATTCTATGTGTCCAATTCATTGAGGCATGCATATGAGCATCCTCTGCACAAGCATGCATCACAGGGCGTAGACCCTGTGAGCGTGCTTGTGTTTGAGGTGGACGTGGCTGTGCTTCACAGAGATAAAAGCCCCAAAGGTGAAGCTACTTCTTTCAAAGTCAAATGGTTTCCATGCCACACGCCAGTGGAGGAAAAGAAGTGGAGCGACTTTTGTCATAAGAACCTTGATTTCAAGAATCTCCCTCATGATTATGATGTGGTGATTGGACCTATTTGCATAAAAAGAGGTGATGAGCTTGAGAGGTTGTATGGGGATTTGCAGGGTAAGAGTCGTCTCATTCAGGTTGCCTTTTGTTCTGTACGTGCAAAGTCTTCAGAAATGTTTCAAACTTGTCTACAAGGAAGTGAGAGTTAGTATCCCTTTGGCTGCAAATGTAAGGAAGTAGAATAAAATATACATCACACAGTTTTCTAGGACATATGATCAAGCAAATGCCACTTGTATAGTTCCACTTATACTTTGATGTTACTGAATCTTTACTTGTTAGTAGTTTTGCAGCACATATGAACCACTAATACTTTGATGTTCAAGTTAGGCTTCTTTTCAAAAAGCCACATGTACTCAAACTTTTTGCTCCTATAAACAAAAACTTCTATCTCTTAGTTCAATCTTTTTATTTGTAAGATGTATCTTGGCTTTAATATAATTTGTTAAATGTGTTTTTTGTCCTTGCCGCCATGTGTTTGATTATAAGATGAAAATGTCTCGGCTTCAGTTTAATTTGTTAAATGTGGTGTTTTTTCTTTGCCCTATGTTATTTTTACTTTGTTAGCCCACGAACGTTTTTGGGAAATCTGGGTGCACATGCATCCACCTGGCAGTAAAGAAAAGCACTGTGATTACTATTTCGAGTGCATGAAATTTTATTTTCTGATGTAATGTCCCCATTACTGAGCCTTGTATATATCACAACTTCTTATGTATATATTTGTCACATAAATAAAGATGGGTCTTTTTCTATCATTCTTGTGCAAGTGTGTATAGAGGTGATAAACATTATCCACGAATAGCCGTGCTAATTCGGGAGTCTTAACCATGTTTTTTGTTGGAATAAATCGACACATCTTGGTAAGCCGATCAACCACCACCCAAATGGCATCATGTTTAGATCCCTTCGATGATACAAGTACTGGAGCATGCCATCGACAACCCCACTTGTGGCATCGACATAGGATGTTTATTTATGTGGATAGTGCAGCCATGATGCTTATGTGCTGATTTTGACATTGTTGGCATTGTGTCATTTTATGTGTATGCAATTGACACAAGTGACAAAGAGAGTTTTCTAGATGAGATTCAATGTTCAGTGATAGCCATTTATATTCTGTTTTGCCAAACTATCAGATTTTATTGATTAGTACACATCTGTTTTGTGTTCACAGGTCAGTTTTATAGGGGAGACTCTCTCGAAATTTTTCCAGATTCTTTGTTGTATTATCTCCCAAGTGCATATTGCACCTTCCTATATTTATTATCAATATAACCTTGCATATGTGCATTGTTGTGTTGACACTCTGTTTGGGATAGTGTTATGTTGTTTATGTGTTGCACCTCTATTTCCGTCCTCTGTGCGTTGGTATCAGAGCTAGTTAGTGTGGTCGTTTATTAGTTTGGATCAGTGCTGTTAGCCATTTTTAGCCAAGGTTGGCGTTGTCAGGCGTCTGTGCACATATTTCCAACATCACCGCAAGTCACCATAGTTTTTTGAAAGTCCAGCCAGGTGAGACTAAACTCTAGTGTCCTAGACCTGCTTCATGGCTCTTTCCCTATGCAGAATGTTCTCCAAGATGCTTGCTTCATCCGTTATAGAACAAGACGAAGCTACACCTCAAGCCCAATGGGATTTACCTCAATTATCCCCTGACGAGATTTACAAACATAAATCTCTCTTCGGGATAAAAGCTTCTACTTTGTTTATAGACAAAACCGGTATTGTCAAGGTTACTGATTCTAATCTTGATGATCATTATATATATCTTCTAGATATTGTCCAGCAAGCCTTAACTGAGAAAATAAAAGCAAAATATAATTCTCTGCATCTAGGCTACTAGGAGCATGTGCATGATAATTAGCATTACATTTGTACGTATCATGGCTGCCTGTATGTGTTGACTTTGTGCTTGTTAAGGAATGATTAGCTCCTTGTTTTAATTCTTCATTGATGCTAGCAGTTATAGTGATAACGAGAATGTCATAGTATTTGCGTCAGGTCTACGGATAGGTAGCAGGTACGTTCTAGTATCCAACTCATGTGCATTATAAAGCTGATGAAGTGTGAGTGAGTGAGTTAGTGTTGTGTGCATGTGAAGAAGGAGTAAAAGAATAGTAGTAAATAGGTATTTACAAACCAAAAGAAGAGAAATTTGGAAGAAAAGAAAACGTGGAGAGAAGGGAAATGAAGATTCATAAAAAGACGAAAGAAACCTGGGAAAAGGGAAACGTGAAAGAACAGAAAGAAAAAAAATAAAAATTGCAGGCCCTCTTAAATCCTTCTTAATGTTATTTAAAGGGGTAGAAGTAGCGTGGGAGTCGGGCTAACTATAACACACACATGGGGACATTTTATCTTTGCCGTTGGATCTCATCCTGATCGAACGGTAATCCTCGTTCAGGCACGGATCGATCGTTAAAGCTTCAAACTATATAAGCATGCAAAAGGGTCATAGTCCAAGCATCATAACACAGTATGGCTCTCGTACCCTAACCCTAAAGCTTCATACTTCTTCCAAGCCCTACCTCTTCACGAGCATCATAACACAGTGTGGCAGTTTCTGCAGGACGATTTTTCTAGCCGGTAAATTGTTAATTAGTTTCTGCAGGTCTTTTCACATTCTTGTAGGTCTTTTATCCTTAACCAAAGCATGTGCGCATTCTTGCAGGTCTTCTATCATAAAAGGAACAATGGCAGTGGGTGAATGTGATTATGTAGTGAAGGTGCTGTCAAAGTACATCAATTCAGAATATTCCCGCCTTGCTTTCAATCTTCCTCCATCCTCAGATTTCTGGGGTGTAATGGAGGAGGAGATTGATGACAAAGTTGCATGTATGCCAACAAACCCTGAAAACAGCAAGGGGTGTGTGGAGTTTCTATCCATCTTCTTCACTTCCCAGGTGGTAGAAGAGGTGGAGTCCAAATTTGACTTCTTGTCACACTCTTTCTTGGGTATTGAGTATACCCTAAGAAAGGGATATGCAGAATTTGCTAAAGGTGTACTTACTGATGTCCACGAGACCCCTGCCCTTGTAAAGTTTTTTGGGTCGATCTCCTTGGAGGCTGAGAGTGTCCTATACGAGCCTGAGTTTATCTCAGCCACTCGTGATGCTAAAGGTACTACACCCACACAATTGCCACTACATGCTAGTGGTAAGAATGATGGAGAACCCAGCAACACTGATGGGAAGGATGAAGGTGACAATGAGAACAAGATCGATTTAGAGAGTTTGATGCTGAAGGAGGCGGAGATGGCGAGGATGAAGGAATTCTTGTTGGTGATCATGTAATTATCATACAAATGTCCCCTTTTAACACTCCCCCAAAAGGTGATTATTCCAAAACCTCTACTTTAGGATTTCGCTCTCAAGAATTCATGAATTCTTGTACAACAGGAGATCTCTACAATGCAAAGAGGCTCTATGACCCTGGATACTCTAGCAAGGGGCATGCCTTTCTCTATCATGGCACTCGAACTTCCTCTCTCTCTGCATTCAAGTCTATTATTGGAATTGTGCCTATGCTTAGAAGAAATGAGTTTAGTGTAGGCCCATCGTTCTATGTGTCCAATTCATTGAGGCATGCATATGAGCATCCTCTGTACAGGCATGCATCACAGGGCGTAGACCCTGTGAGCGTGCTTGTGTTTGAGGTGGACGTGGTTGTGCTTCATGGAGATAAAAGCCCCAAAGGTGAAGCTACTTCTTTCAAAGTCAAATGGTTTCCATGCCACACGCCAGTGGAGGAAAAGAAGTGGAGCGACTTTTGTCGTAAGAACCTTGATTTCAAGAATCTCCCTCATGATTATGATGTGGTGATTGGACCTATTTGAATAAAAAGAGGTGATGAGCTTGAGAGGTTGTATGGGGATTTGCAGGGTAAGAGTCATCTCATTCAGGTTGCCTTTTGTTATGTACGTGCAAAGTCTTGGCTTCAGAAATGTTTCAAACTTGTCTACAAGGAAGTGAGAGCTAGTATCCCTTTGGCTGCAAATGCAAGGAAGTAGATTAAAATATACATCACACAATTTTGTAGGACATATGATCAAGTAAATGCCACTTGTATAGTTCCACTTATACTTTGATGTTACTAAATCTTTACTTGTTAGTAGTTTTGCAGCACATATGAACCACTAATACTTTGATGTTCAAGTTAGGCTTCTTTTCAAAAAGCCACATGTACTCAAACTTTTTGCTCCTATAAACAAAAACTTCTATCTCTTAGTTCAATCTTTTTATTTGTAAGATGTATCTTGGCTTTAATATAATTTGTTAAATGTGTTTTTTGTCCTTGCCCTGTGTTGGATTATAAGATGAAAATGTCTCGGCTTAGGTTTAATTTGTTAAATGTGGTGTTTTTTCCCTGCCCTGTGTTATTTTTACTTTGTTAGCCCACAAACGTTTTTGGGAAATTTGGGTGCACATGCATCCACCTGGCAGTAAAAATAAGCACTGTCATTACAATTTCGAGCGCATGAAATTTTATTGTCTGATGTAATGTCCCCATTACTGAGCCTTGTATATATCACAACTTCTTATGTATATATTTGTCACATAAATAAAGATGGGTCTTTTTCTATCATTCTTGTGCAAGTGTGTATAGAGGCGATAAACATTATCCACGAATAGTCGTGCTAATTCGGGAGTCTTAACCATGTTTTTTGTTGGAATAAATCGACACATCTTGGTAAGCCGATTTACAAACATATCCAATAAGAATTCCTTCATCCTCGCCATCTCTGCCTCCTTTAGCATCAAACTCTCAAAGCCTCCTTCAGCATCAAACTCTCTAAATCAATCTTGTTCATTGTCATCTTCATCCTTTCCATCACTGTTGCTGGGTTCTCTATCATTCTTACCACTAGTATGTAGTGGCAATTGTGTGGGTGCAGCACCTTTAGCATCACAAGTGGCTGAGATAAACTCAGGCTCGCATAGGACACTCTCAGCCTCCAAGGAGATCAACCCAAAAAATTTTACAAGGGCAGGGGTCTCGTGGACATCAGCAAGTACACCTTTAGCAAATTCTGCATATCCCTTTCTTAGGGTATACTCAATACCCAAGAAAGAGTGTGACAAGAAGTCAAATTTGGACTCCACCTCTTCTACCACCTGCTGGGGAGTGAAGAAGATGGATAGAAACTCCACACACCCCTTGCTGTTTTCAGGGTTTGTTGGCATACGGGCAACTTTGTCTTCAATCTCCTCCTCCATTACACCCCAGAAATCTGAGGATGGAGGAAGATTGAAAGCAAGGCGGGAATATTCTGAATTGATGTACTTTGACAGCACCTTCACTGCATAATCACATTCACCCACTGCCATTGTTCCTTTTATGATAGAAGACCTGCAAGAATGCGCACATGCTTTAGTTAAGGATAAAAGACCTACAAGAATGTGAAAAGACCTGCAGAAACTAATTAACAATTTACCTGCTAGAAAAATTGTCCTGCAGAAACTGCCACACTGTGTTATGATGCTCGTGAAGAGGTATGGCTTGGAAGAAGTATGAAGCTTTAGGGTTAGGGTACGCGAGCCATACTGTGTTATGATGCTCATGAAGAGGTATGGCTTGGAAGAAGTATGAAGCTTTAGGGTTAGGGTACGAGAGCCATATTGTGTTATGATGCTTGGACTATGACCCTTTTGCATGCTTATATAGTTTGAAGCTTTAACGATTGATCCGTGCCTGAACGAGGATTACCGTTTGATCAGGATGAGATCCAAGGGCAAAGATAAAATGTTCCCATGTGTGTTTGTGTGTGTGTTATAGTTAGCCCAACTCCCACGCTACTTCTACCCCTTTAAATAACATTAAAAAGGATTTAAGAGGGCCTGCAATTTTTTATTTTTTTCTTTCTGTTCTTTCACGTTTCCCTTTTCCCACGTTTCTTTCGTCTTTTTATGAATCTTCATTTCCCTTCTCTCCACGTTTTCTTTTCTTCCAAATTTCTCTTCTTTTTGTTTGTAAATACCTATTTACTACTATTCTTTTACTCCTTCTTCACATGCACACAACACTAACTCACTCACTCACACTAACTAACTACTCATCAGCTTTATAATGCACATGAGTTGGATACTAGAACGTACCCGCTACCTATTGGTAGACCTGACGCAAATACTATGACATTCTCGTTATCACTATAACTGCTAGCATCAATCAAGAATTAAAACAAGCAGCTAATCATTCCTTAACAAGCACAAAGTCAACACATACAGGCAGCCATGATACGTACAAATGTAATGCTAATTATCATGCACATGCTCCTAGTATGACCCCAAATGCATCTAGATTACAAACTAATGCGTCAAAACACACTAAAATTTTGCTAAAATAAGTCCTAAAACAGGGGTCATCAATGGGTATATACAATTTACATAAAAATTATTCTTTCATTTATTTTTCCTCATCTAGTGTGCAAATACGCTCAAGATGGACGAGTTGAGCATAAGTTCGTTTCATGCGGGTAACGGTGGGCATAAGTGTTCACAAGAAATAAAGTTAAAGCTCATCGCATTTGTGAATTAAAGTTGTTTCTAAGTGAACTAAGCTACGGGGGCGGGACATGTCCTTTGGCTAATTTGGATACTAATGATGTACACTTTATTCAGAAAAAGGCTGCAAGTTCCTTGTGCACTCACTATTCCTTGAATATGAAAGAGATCCTCTACCCATAGATGTGGAATTTCAACAAAAATAGGTTAATTTAGGAGATAGGTAAACCTTTTCGAAACAAAGGAGTAATTTGTACATGTATGTAGCCTAGATGCAGAAAATTATATTTTGATTTTATTTTCTCAGTTAAGGCTTGCTGGACAATATCTAGAAGATATATATAATGATCATCAAGATTAGAATCAGTAACCTTGACAATACCGGTTTTGTCTATAAACAAAGTAGAAACTTTTATCCCGAAGATTGATCAATTCTCGGAGCTAGAGCATAATGTAATTATCATACAAATGTCCCCTTTTAACACTCCCCCAAAAGGTGATTATTCCAAAACCTCTACTTTAAGATTTCGCTCTCAAGAATTCATGAATTCTTGTACAACTGGAGATCTCTACAATGCAAAGAGGCTATATGACCCTGGATACTCTAGCAAGGGGCATGGCTTTCTCTATCATGGCACTTGAACCTCCTCTCTCTCTGCATTCGTCTATTATTGGAATTGTGCCTACGCTTAGAAGAAATGAGTTCAGTGTAGGCCCATCGTTCTATGTTTCCAATTCATTGAGGCATGCATATGAGCATCCTCTGCACAAGCATGCATCACAGGGCATAGACCCTGTGAGCATGCTTGTGTTTGAGGTGGACGTGGCTGTGCTTCACGGAGATAAAAGCCCCAAAGGTGAAGCTACTTCTTTTAAAGTCAAATGGTTTCCATGCCACACACCAATGGAGGAAAAGAAGTGGAGCGACTTTTGTCATAAGAACCTTGATTTCAAGAATCTCCCTCATGATTATGATGTGGTGATTGGACCTATTTGCATAAAAAGAGGTGACGAGCTTTCGAGCTTGAGAGGTTGTATGGGGAATTGCAGGGTAAGAGTCGTCTCATTCAGGTTGCCTTCTGTTCTGTACGTGCAAAGTCTTGGCTTCACAAATGTTTCATACTTGTCTACAAGGAAGTGAGAGCTAGTATCCCTTTGGCTGCAAATGTAAGGAAGTAGAATAAAATATACATCACACAGTTTTGTAGGACATATGATCAAGTAAATGCCACTTGTATAGTTCCACTTATACTTTGATGTTACTGAATCTTTACTTGTTAGTAGTTTTGCAGCACATATGAACCACTAATACTTTGATGTTCAAGTTAGGCTTCTTTTCAAAAAGCCACATGTACTCAAAACTTTTTGCTCCTATAAATAAAAACTTCTATCTCTTAGTTCAATCTTTTTATTTGTAAGATGTATCTTGGCTTTAATATAATTTGTTAAATGTGTTTTTTGTCCTTGCCCTGTGTTTGATTATAAGATGAAAATGTCTCGGCTTCAGTTTAATTTGTTAAATGTGGTGTTTTTTCCCTGACCTGTGTTATTTTTACTTTGTTAGCCCACAAACGTTTTTGGAAAATCTGGGTGCACATGCATCCACCTGGCAGTAAAAAAAGCACAGTCATTACAATTTCGAGCGCATGAAATTTTTTTTCTGATGTAATGTCCCCATTACTGAGCCTTGTATATATCACAACTTCTTATGTATATATTTGTCACATAAATAAAGATGGGTCTTTTTCTATCATTCTATCATAAAAGGAACAATGGCAATGGGTGAATGTGATTATGCAGTGAAGGTGTTGTCAAAGTACATCAATTCAAAATATTCCGGCCTTGCTTTCAATCTTCCTCCATCCTCAGATTTCTGGGGTGTAATGGAGGAGGAGATTGATGACAAAGTTGCCTGTATGCCAACAAACCCTGAAAACAGCAAGGGCTGTGTGGAGTTTCTATCCATCTTCTTCACTCCCCAGGTGGTAGAAGGGGTGTGTGGAGTTTCTATCCATCTTCTTCACTCCCCAGGTGGTAGAAGAGGTGGAGTCCAAATTTGACTTCTTGTCACACTCTTTCTTGGGTATTGAGTATACCCTAAGAAAGGGATATGCAGAATTTGCTAAAGGTGTACTTGCTGATGTCCACGAGACCCCTGCCCTTGTAAATTTTTTTGGGTCGATCTCCTTGGAGGCTGAGAGTGTCCTATATGCGAGCCTGAGTTTATCTCAGCCACTCGTGATGCTAAAGGTGTTGCACCCACACAATTGCCACTACATGCTAGTGGTAAGAATGATGGAGAACCCAGCAACAGTGATGGGAAGGATGAAGATGACAATGAACAAGATCGATTTAGAGAGTTTGATGCTGAAGGAGGCGGAGATGGTGAGGATGAAGGAATTCTTGTTGGTGATCAATTCTCGGAGCTAGAGTAGAATGTAATTATCATACAAATGTCCCCTTTTAACACTCCCCCCAAAAGGTGATTATTCCAAAACCTCTACTTTAAGATTTCGCGCTTAAGAGTTTATGAATTCTTGTACAACAGGAGATCTCTACAATGCAAAGAGGCTCTATGACCATGGATACTCTAGCAAGGGGCATGCCTTTCTCTATCATGGCACTCAAACTTCCTCTCTCTCTGCATTCAAGTCTATTATTGGAATTGTGCCTACGCTTAGAAGAAATGAGTTCAGTGTAGGCTCATCGTTCTATGTGTCCAATTCATTGAGGCATGCATATGAGCATCCTCTGCACAAGCATGCATCACAGGGCCTAGACCCTGTGTGAGCGTGCTTGTGTTTGAGGTGGACGTGGCTGTGCTTCACGAAGATAAAAGCCCCGAAGGTGAAGCTACTTCTTTCAAAGTCAAATGGTTTCCATGCCACACGCTAGTGGAGGAAAAGAAGTGGAGCGACTTTTGTCGTAAGAACCTTGATTTCAAGAATCTCCCTCATGATTATGATGTGGTGATTGGACCTATTTGCATAAAAAGAGGTGATGAGCTTGAGAGGTTGTATGGGGAATTGCAGGTAAGAGTCGTCTCATTCAGGTTGCCTTCTGTTCTGTATGTGCAAAGTCTTGGCTTCAGAAAAATTTCAAACTTGTCTACAAGGAAGTGAGAGCTAGTATCCCTTTGGCTGCAAATGTAAAGAAGTAGAATAAAATATACATCACACAGTTTTGTAGGACATATGATCAAGTAAATGCCACTTGTATAGTTCCACTTATACTTTGATGTTACTGAATCTTTACTTGTTGTTAGTAGTTTTGCAGCACATATGAACCACTAATACTTTGATGTTCAAGTTAGGCTTCTTTTCAAAAAGCCACATGTACTCAAACTTTTTGCTCCTATAAACAAAAACTTCTATCTCTTAGTTCAATCTTTTTATTTGTAAGATGTATCTTGGCTTTAATATAATTTGTTAAATGTGTTTTTTGTCCTTGCCCTGTGTTTGATTATAAGATGAAAATATCTCGGCTTCAGTTTAATTTGTTAAATGTGGTGTTTTTTCCCTGCCCTCTGTTACTTTTACTTTGTTAGCCCACAAACGTTTTTGGGAAATCTGGGTGCACATGCATCCACCTGGCAGTAAAAAAAAGCACTGTCATTATAATTTCGAGCGCATGAAATTTTATTTTCTGATGTAATGTCCCCATTACTGATGTAATATCCCCATTACCGAGCCTTGTATATATCACAACTTCTTATGTATATATTTGTCACATAAATAAAGATGGGTCTTTTTCTATCATTCTTGTGCAAGTGTATATAGAGGCGATAAACATTATCCAACGAATAGCTGTGCTATTTCTGGAGTTAACCATGTTTTTTGTTGGAATAAATCGACACAGCTTGGTAAGCCGATCAACCACCACCCAAATGGCATCATGTCCAGATCCCTTCGGTGATACAGGTACTGGAGCATGCCATCGACAATCCCACTTTTGGCATCGACATAGGATGTTTATTTATGTGGATAGTGCAGCCATGATGCTTATGTGCTGAGATTTTGCCATTGTTGGCATTGTGTCGTTTTATGTGTATGCAACTGACACAGTGGACAAAGAGAGTTTTCTGGATGAGATTCAATGTTCAGTGATAGCCATTTATATTCTGTTTTGCCAGACTATCAGCTTTTATTGATTAGTACACATCTGTTTTGTGTTCACAAGTTTGTTTTATAGGGGAAACTCTCTCAAATTTTTTCGAGATTCTTTGTTGTATAATCTCCCTAGTGTATATTGCACCTTCCTGTAGTTATTATCAATATAACCTTGCATATGTGCATACTTGTGTTGACACTCTGTTTGGGATAGTGTTACGTTGTTTGTGTTGCGCCTCTATTTCCGTTCTCTGTGCGTTGGTATCAGAGCTGGTTAGTGTGGTCGTGTATTAGTTTGGATCAGTGCTGTGTTAGCCATTTTTAGCCAAGGTTGGCGTTGTCAGGCGTTTGTGCACGTATTTCCAACATCACCGCAAGTCACCATAGTTTTCTAAAAGTCCAGCTAGGTGAGACTAAACTCTAGTGTCCTAGACCTGCTTCATGGCTCTTTCCCTTATCTAGAATGTTCTCCAAGATGCTTGCTTCATCCGTTATAAAACAAGAAGAAGCTACACCTCAAGCCCAATGGGATTTACCTCAATTATCCCCTGACGAGATTTACAAACATAAATCTCTCTTCGGGATAAAAGCTTCTACTTTGTTTATAGACAAAACCGGTATATTTAAGGTTACTGATTCTAATCTTGATGATCATTATATATATCTTCTAGATATTGTCCAACAAGCCTTAACTGAGAAAATAAAAGCAAAATATAATTTTATGCATCTAGGCTACATACATGTACAAATTACTCCTTTGTTTCGAAAAGGTTTACCTGTCTCCTAAATTAACCTATTTTTGTTGAAATTCCTCATCTATGGGTAGAGGATCTCTTTCATATTCAAGGAATAGTGAGTGCACAAGGAACTTGCAGCCTTTTTTAGAATAAAGTGTACATCATTAGTATCCAAATTAGCCAAAGGACATGTCCCGTCCCCGCAGCTTAGTTCACTTACAAACAACTTTAATTCACAAATGCCATGAGCTTTAACTTTATCTCTTGTGAACACTTATGCCCACCGTTACCCGCATGAAACGAACTTATGCTCAACTCGTCCATCTTGAGCGTATTTGCACACCAGATGAGGAAAAATAAATGAAAGAATAATTTTTATGTAAATTGTATATACCCATTGATGATCCCTGTTTTAGGACTTATTTTAGCAAAATTTTAGTGCGTTTTGACGCATTAGTTTGTAATCTAGATGCATTTGGGGTCATACTAGGAGCATGTGCATGATAATTAGCATTACATTTGTACGTATCATGGCTACGTGTATGTGTTGACTTTGTGCTTGTTAAGGAATGATTAGCTGCTTGTTTTAATTCTTGATTGATGCTAGCAGTTATACTGAATGTCATAGTATTTGCGTAAGGTCTACCCGGGTACGTTCTAGTATCCAACTCATGTGCATTATAAAGCTGATGAGAGTAGTTAGTTAGTGTGAGTGAGTGAGTTAGTTTTGTGTGCATGTGAAGAAGGAGTAAAAGAATAGTAGTACATAGGTATTTACAAACCAAAAGAAGAGAAATTTGGAAGAAAAGAAAACGTGGAGAGAAGGGAAATGAAAATTCATAAAAAGACGAAAGAAACCTGGGAAAAGGGAAACGTAAAAGAACAGAAAGAAAAAAAGTAAAAATTGCAGGCCCTCTTAAATCCTTTTTAATGTTATTTAAAGGGGTAAAAGTAGTGTGGGAGTTGGGCTAACTATAACACACACACAAACACACATGGGGACATTTTATCTTTGCCCTTGGATCTCATCCTGATCGAACGGTAATCCTCGTTCAGGCACCGATCGATCGTTAAAGCTTCAAACTATATAAGCATGCAAAAGGGTCATAGTCCAAGCATCATAACACAGTATGGCTCTCGTACCCTAATCCTAAAGCTTCATACTTCTTCCAAGCCCTACCTCTTCACGAGCATCATAACACAGTGTGGCAGTTTCTGCAGGACGATTTTTCTAGCAGGTAAATTGTTAATTAGTTTCTGCAGGTCTTTTCACATTCTTGTAGGTCTTTTATCCTTAACCAAAGCAAGTGCGCATTCTTGCAGGTCTTCTATCGTAAAAGGAACAATGGCAGTGGGTGAATGTGATTATGCAATGAAGGTGCTGTCAAAGTTCATCAATTCAGAATATTCCCGCCTTGCTTTCAATCTTCCTCCATCCTCAGATTTCTGGGGTGTAATGGAGGAGGAGATTGATGACAAAGTTGCCTGTATGCCAACAAACCCTGAAAACAGCAAGGGGTGTGTGGAGTTTCTATCCATCTTCTTCACTCCCCAGGTGGTAGAAGAGGTGGAGTCCAAATTTGACTTCTTGTCACACTCTTTCTTGGGTATTGAGTATACCCTAAGAAAGGGATATGCAGAATTTGCTAAAGGTGTACTTGCAGATGTCCACGAGACCCCTGCCCTTGTAAATTTTTTTGAGTCGATCTCCTTGGAGGCTGAGAGTGTCCTATGCGAGCCTGAGTTTATCTCTGCCACTCGTGATGCTAAAGGTGCACCCACACAATTGCCACTACTTGCTAGTGGTAAGAATGATGGAGAACCCAGCAACAGTGATGGGAAGGATGAAGATGACAATGAACAAGATCGATTTAGAGAGTTTGAATGTAATTATCATACAAATGTCCCCTTTTAACACTCCCCCAAAAGGTGATTATTCCAAAACCTTTACTTTAAGATTTCGCTCTCAAGAATTCATGAATTCTTGTACAACAGGAGATCTCTACAATGCAAAGAGGCTCTATGACCCTGGATACTCTAGCAAGGGGCATGCCTTTCTCTATCATGGCACTCGAACTTCCTCTCTCTTTGCATTCAAGTCTATTATTGGAATTGTGCCTACGCTTAGAAGAAATGAGTTTAGTGTAGGCCCATCGTTCTATGTTTCCAATTCATTGAGGCATGCATATGAGCATCCTCTGCACAAGCATGCATCACAGGGTGTAGACCCTATGAGCATGCTTGTGTTTGAGGTGGACGTGGCTGTGCTTCACAGAGATAAAAGCCCCGAAGGTGAAGCTACTTCTTTCAAAGTCAAATGGTTTCCATGCCACACGCTAGTGGAGGAAAAGAAGTGGAGCGACTTTTGTCATAAGAACCTTGATTTCAAGAATCTCCCTCATGATTATGATGTGGTGATTGGACCTATTTGCATAAAAAGAGGTGATGAGCTTGAGAGGTTGTATGGGGAATTGCAGGGTAAGAGTCGTCTCATTCAGGTTGCCTTCTGTTCTCTACGTGCAAAGTCTTGGCTTCAGAAATGTTTCAAACTTGTCTACAAGGAAGTGGGAGCTAGTATCCCTTTGTTTGCAAATGTAAGGAAGTAGAATAAAATATACATCACACAGTTTTGTAGGACATATGATCAAGTAAATGCCACTTGTATAGTTCCACTTATACTTTGATGTTAGTGAATCTTTACTTGTTGTTAGTAAATTTGCAGCACATATGAACCACTAATACTTTGATGTTCAAGTTAGGCTTCTTTTCAAAAAGCCACATGTACTCAAACTTTTTGCTCCTATAAACAAAAACTTCTATCTCTTAGTTCAATCTTTTTATTTGTAAGATGTATCTTGGCTTTAATATAATTTGTTAAATGTGTTTTTTGTCCTTGCCATAAGATGAAAATGTCTCGGCTTCAGTTTAATTTGTTAAATGTGGTGTTTTTTCCCTGCCCTGTGTTATTTTTACTTTGTTAGCCCACAAACGTTTTTAAGAAATCTGGATTCACATCCATCCACCTGCTGGCAGTAAAAAAAAGCACTGTCATTACAATTTCGAGCGCATGAAATTTTATTTTCTGATGTAATGTCCCCATTACTGAGCCTTGTATATATCACAACTTATTATGTATATATTCGTCACATAAATAAAGATGGGTCTTTTTCTATCATTCTTGTGCAAGTGTGTATAGAGGCGATAAACATTATCCACGAATAGCCATGCTAATTCGGGAGTCTTAACCATGTTTTTTGTTGGAATAAATCGACACATCTTGGTAAGCCGATGAACCACCACCCAAATGGCATCATGTCTAGATCCCTTTGGTGATACAGGTACTGGAGCATGCCATCGACATTCCCACTTTCGACATCGACATAGGATGTTTATTTATGTGGATAGTGCAGCCATGATGCTTATGTGCTGATTTTGCCATTGTTGGCATTGTGTCATTTTATGTGTATGCAATTGACACAGTGGACAAAGAGAGTTTTCTCGATGAGATTCAATGTTCAGTGATAGCCATTTATATTCTGTTTTGCCAGACTATCGGCTTTTATTAATTAGTACACATCTGTTTTGTGTTCACAAGTCAGTTTTATAGGGGAAACTCTCTCGAAATTTTTCCAGATTCTTTGTTGTATAATCTCCCAAGTGTATATTGCACCTTCCTGTAGTTATTATCAATATAACCTTGCATATGTGCATACTTGTGTTGACACTCTGTTTGGGATAGTGTTACGTTGTTTGTGTTGCGCCTCTATTTCTGTTCTCTGTGCGTTGGTATCAGAGCTGGTTAGTGTGGTCGTGTATTAGTTTGGATCAGTGCTGTTAGCCATTTTTAGCCAAGGTTGGCATTGTCAGGCGTTTGTGCACGTATTTCCAACATCACCGCAAGTCACCACAGTTTTCTGAAAGTCCAGCCAGGTGAGACTAACCTCTAGTGTCCTAGACCTACTTCATGGCTCTTTCCCTATCGAGAATGTTCTCCAAGATGCTTGCTTCATCCGTTATAGAACAAGAAGAAGCTACACCTCAAGCCCAATGGGATTTACCTCAATTATCCCCTGACCAGATTTACAAACATAAATCTCTCTTCGGGATAAAAGCTTCTACTTTGTTTATAGACAAAACCGGTATTGTCAAGGTTACTGATTCTAATCTTGATGATCATTATATATATCTTCTAGATATTGTCCAGCAAGCCTTAACTGAGAAAATAAAAGCAAAATATAATTTTCTGCATCTAGGCTACATACATGTACAAATTACTCCTTTGTTTCGAAAAGGTTTACCTGTCTCCTAAATTAACCTATTTTTGTTGAAATTCTTCATCTATGGGTAGAGGATCTCTTTCATATTCAAGGAATAGTGAGTGCAAAAGGAACTTGCAGCCTTTTTCTGAATAAAGTGTACATCATTAGTATCCAAATTAGCCATAAGGACATGTCCCGTCCTCGCAGCTTAGTTCACTTACAAACAACTTTAATTCACAAATGCCATGAGCTTTAAAATTATCTCTTGTGAACACTTATGCCCACCGTTACCCGCATGAAACGAACTTATGCTCAACTCGTCCATCTTGAGCGTATTTGCACACCAACTGAGGAAAAATAAATGAAAGAATAATTTTTATGTAATTTGCATATACCCATTGATGACCCCTGTTTTAGGACTTATTTTAGCAAAATTTTAGTGCGTTTTGACGCATTAGTTTGTAATCTAGATGCATTTGGGGTCATACTAGGAGCATGTGCATGATAATTAGCATTACATTTGTACATATCATGGCTTCCTGTATGTGTTGACTTTGTGCTTGTTTAGGAATGATTAGCTGCTTGTTTTAATTCTTGATTGATGCTAGCAGTTATAGTGATAACGGGAATGTCATAGTATTTGCGTCAAGTCTACCGATAGGTAGCGACGGGTACGTTCTAGTATCCAACTCATGTGCATTATAAAGCTGATGAGTAGTTAGTTAGTGTGAGTGAGTGAGTTAGTGCTGTGTGCATGTGAAGAAGGAGTAAAAGAATAGTAGTAAATAGGTATTTACAAAAAAAAAGAAGAGAAATTTGGAAGAAAAGAAAACGTGGAGAGAAGGGAAATGAAGATTCATAAAAAGACGAAAGAAACCTGGGAAAAGGGAAACGTGAAAGAACAGAAAGAAAAAAAATAAAAATTGCAGGCCCTCTTAAATCCTTTTTAATGTTATTTAAAGGGGTAGAAGTAGCGTGGGAGTTGGGCTAACTATAACACACACACAAACACACATGGGGACATTTTATATTTGTCGTTGGATCGCATCCTGATCGAACGGTAATCCTCGTTCAGGCACGGATCGATCGTTAAAGCTTCAAACTATATAAGCATGCAAAAGGGTCATAGTCCAAGAATCATAACACAGTATGGCTCTCGTACCCTAACCCTAAAGCTTCATACTTCTTCCAAGCCCTATCTCTTCACGAGCATCATAACACAGTGTGGCAGTTTCTGCAGGATGATTTTTCTAGCAGGTAAATTGTTAATTAGTTTCTGCGGGTCTTTTCACATTCTTGTAGGTCTTTTATCCTTAACCAAAGCATGTGCGCATTCTTGCAGGTCTTCTATCATAAAAGGAACAATGGCAGTGGGTGAATGTGATTATGCAGTGAAGGTGCTGTCAAAGTACATCAATTAAGAATATTCCCGCCTTGCTTTCAATCTTCCTCCATCCTCAAATTTCTGGGGTGTAATGGAGGAGGAGATTGATGACAAAGTTGCCTGTATGCCAACAAACCCTGAAAACAGCAAGGGGTGTGTGGAGTTTCTATCCATCTTCTTCACTCCCCAGGTGGTAGAAGAGGTGGAGTCCAAATTTGACTTCTTGTCACACTCTTTCTTGGGTATTGAGTATACCCTAAGAAAGGGATATGCAGAATTTGCTAAAGGTGTACTTGCTGATGTCCACGAGACCCCTGCCCTTGTAAATTTTTTCGGGTCGATCTCCTTGGAGGCTGAGAGTGTCCTATATGCGAGCTTGAGTTTATCTCAGCCACTCGTGATGCTAAAGGTGTTGCACCCACACAATTGCCACTACATGCTAGTGGTAAGAATGATGGAGAACCCAGCAACAGTGATGGGAAGTATGAAGATGACAATGAACAAGGTCAATTTAGATAGTTTGATGCTGAAGGAGGCGGAGATGGCGAGGATGAAGGAATTCTTGTTGGTGATCAATTCTCGGAGCTAGAGTAGAATGTAATTATCATACAAATGTCCCCTTTTAACACTCCCCCAAAAGGTGATTATTCCAAAACCTCTACTTTAAGATTTCGCTCTTAAGAATTTATGAATTCTTGTACAACAGGAGATCTCTACAATGCAAAGAGGCTCTATGACCCTGGATACTCTAGCAAGGGGCATGCCTTTCTCTATCATGGCACTCAAACTTCCTCTCTCTCTGCATTCAAGTCTATTATTGGAATTGTGCCTACGCTTAGAAGAAATGAGTTCAGTGTAGGCTCATCGTTCTATGTGTCCAATTCATTGAGGCATGCATATGAGCATCCTCTGCATTAGCATGCATCACAGGGCGTAGACCCTCTGTGAGCGTGCTTGTGTTTGAGGTGGACGTGGCTGTGCTTCACGGAGATAAAAGCCCCGAAGGTGAAGCTACTTCTTTCAAAGTCAAATGGTTTCCATGCCACACGCTAGTGGAGGAAAAGAAGTGGAGCGACTTTTGTCGTAAGAACCTTGATTTCAAGAATCTCCCTCATGATTATGATGTGGTGATTGGACCTATTTGCATAAAAAGAGGTGATGAGCTTGAGAGGTTGTATGGGGAATTGCAGGTAAGAGTCATCTCATTCAGGTTGCCTTCTGTTCTGTACGTGCAAAGTCTTGGCTTCAGAAATGTTTCAAACTGGTCTACAAGCAAGTGAGAGCTAGTATCCCTTTGGCTGCAAATGTAAGGAAGTAGAATAAAATATACATCACACAGTTTTGTAGGACATATGATCAAGTAAATGCCACTTGTATAGTTCCACTTATACTTTGATGTTACTGAATCTTTACTTGTTGTTAGTAGTTTTGCAGCACATATGAACCACTAATACTTTGATGTTCAAGTTAGGCTTCTTTTCAAAAAGCCACATGTACTGAAACTTTTTGCTCCTATAAACAAAAACTTCTATCTCTTAGTTCAATCTTTTTATTTGTAAGATGTATCTTGGCTTTAATATAATTTGTTAAATGTGTTTTTTGTCCTTGCCCTGTGTTTGATTATAAGATGAAAATATCTCGGCTTCAGTTTAATTTGTTAAATGTGGTGTTTTTTCCCTGCCATGTGTTACTTTTACTTTGTTAGCCCACAAACGTTTTTGGGAAATCTGGGTGCACATGCATCCACCTGGCAGTAAAAAAAAGCACTGTCATTATAATTTCGAGCGCATGAAATTTTATTTTCTGATGTAATGTCCCCATTACTGATGTAATATCCCCATTACTGATCCTTGTATATATCACAACTTCTTATGTATATATTTGTCACATAAATAAAGATGGGTCTTTTTCTATCATTCTTGTGCAAGTGTGTATAGAGGCGATAAACATTATCCACGAATAGCTGTGCTAATTCGGGAGTCTTAACCATGTTTTTTGTTGGAATAAATCGACACATCTTGGTAAGCCGATCAACCACCACCCAAATGGCATCATGTCCAGATCCCTTTGGTGATACAAGTACTGGAGCATGCCATCGACAACCCCACTTTCGGCATCGACATAGGATATTTATTTATGTGGATAGTGCAGCCATGATGCTTATGTGCTGATTTTGCCATTGTTGGCATTGTGTCATTTTATGTGTATGCACTTGACACGGTGCACAAAGAGAGTTTTCTGGATGAGATTCAATGTTCAGTGATAGCCATTTATATTCTGTTTTGCCAGACTCAGCTTTTATTGATTAGTACACATCTGTTTTGTGTTCACAGGGGAGACTCTCGAAATTTTTCCAGATTCTTTGTTGTATAATCTCCCAAGTGTATATTGCACCTTCCTATAGTTATTATCAATATAACCTTACATATGTGCATACTTGTGTTGACACTCTGTTTGGGATAGTGTTACGTTGTTTATGTGTTGTGCCTCTATTTCTGTCCTCTGTGCGTTGGTATCAGAGCTGGTTAGTGTGGTCGTGTATTAGTTTGGATCAGTGCTGTTAGCCATTTTTAGCCAAGGTTGGCATTGCCAGGCGTTTGTGCACGTATTTCCAACATCACCGCAAGTCACCACAATTTTCTGAAAGTCTAGCCAGGTGAGACTAAACTCTAGTGTCCTAGACCTGCTTCATGGCTCTTTCCCTATCCAGAATGTTCTCCAAGATGCTTGCTTCATCCGTAAGCTACACCTCAAGCCCAATGGGATTTACCTCAATTATCCCCTGACCAGATTTACAAACATAAATCTCTCTTCAGGATAAAAGCTTCTACTTTGTTTATAGACAAAACCGGTATTGTCAAGGTTACTGATTCTAATCTTGATGATCATTATATATATCTTCTAGATATTGTCCAGCAAGCCTTAACTGAGAAAATAAAAGCAAAATATAATTTTCTACATCTAGGCTACATACATGTACAAATTACTCCTTTGTTTCGAAAAGGTTTACCTGTCTCCTAAATTAACCTATTTTTGTTGAAATTCTTCATCTATGGGTAGAGGATCTCTTTCATATTCAAGGAATAGTGAGTGCACAAGGAACTTGCAACCTTTTTCTGAATAAAGTGTACATCATTAGTATCCAAATTAGCCATAAGGACATGTCCCGTCCTCGCAGCTTAGTTCACTTACAAACAACTTTAATTCACAAATGCCATGAGCTTTAAAATTATCTCTTGTGAACACTTATGCCCACCGTTACCCACATGAAACGAACTTATGCTCAACTCGTCCATCTTGAGCGTATTTGCACACCAACTGAGGAAAAATAAATGAAAGAATAATTTTTATGTAATTTGTATATACCCATTGATGACCCATGTTTTAGGACTTATTTTAGCAAAATTTTAGTGCGTTTTGACGCATTAGTTTGTAATCTAGATGCATTTAAGGTCATACTAGGAGCATGTGCATGATAATTAGCATTACATTTGTACGTATCATGGCTGCCTGTATGTGTTGACTTTGTGCTTGTTAAGGAATGATTAGCTGCTTGTTTTAATTCTTGATTGATGCTAGCAGTTGTACTGATAACGGGAATGTCATAGTATTTGTGTCAGGTCTAGCGATAGGTCGGGTACGTTCTAGTATCCAACTCATGTGCATTATAAAGCTAATGAGTAGTTAGTTAGTGTGAGTGAGTGAGTTAGTGTTGTGTGCATGTGAAGAAGGAGTAAAAGAATAGTAGTAAATAGGTATTTATAAACAAAAAGATTTGCAGGCCCTCTTAAATCCTTTTTAATGTTATTTAAAGGGGTAGAAGTAGCGTGGGAGTTCGGCTAACTATAACACACACACAAACACACATGGGGACATTTTATCTTTGCCATTGGATCTCATCCTGATCGAACAGTAATCCTCGTTCAGGCACAGATCGATCGTTAAAGCTTCAAACTATATAAGCATGCAAAAGGGTCATAGTCTAAGCATCATAACACAGTATGGCTCTCGTACCCTAACCCTAAAGCTTCATACTTCTTCCAAGCCCTACCTCTTCATGAGCATCATAACAGAGTGTAGCAGTTTCTGCAGGATGATTTTTCTAGCAGGTAAATTGTTAATTAGTTTCTGCAGGTCTTTTATCCTTAACCAAAGCATGTGCACATTCTTGCAGGTCTTATCATAAAAGGAACAATGGCAGTGGGTGAATGTGATTATGCAGCGAAGGTGCTCTCAAAGTACATCAATTCAGAATATTCCCGCCTTGCTTTCAATCTTCCTCCATCCTCAGATTTCTAGGGTGTAATGGAGGAGGAGATTGATGACAAAGTTGTCTGTATGCCAACAAACCCTGAAAACAGCAAGGGGTGTGTGGAGTTTCTATCCATCTTCTTCACTCCCCAGGTGGTAGAAGAGGTGGAGTCCAAATTTGACTTTTTGTCACACTCTTTCTTGGGTATTGAGTATACCCTAAGAAAGGGAAATGCAGAATTTGCTAAAGGTGTACTTGCTGATGTCCACGAGACCCCTGCCCTTGTAAATTTTTTCGGGTCAATCTCCTTGGAGGCTGAGAGTGTCCAATGCGAGCCTGAGTTTATCTCAGCCACTCCTGATGCTAAAGGTGCTGCACCCACACAATTGCCACTACATGCTAGTGGTAAGAATGATGGAGAACCTAGCAACAGTGATGGGAAGGATGAAGATGACAATGAACAAGATTGATTTAGAGAGTTTGATGCTGAAGGAGGTGGAGATGGCGAGGATGAAGGAATTCTTATTGGTGATCAATTCCCTAAGTTGGAGCAGAATGTAATTATCATATAAATGTACCCTTTTAACACTCCCCCAAAAGGTGATTATTCCAAAACCTCTACTTCCTCTCTCTTTGCATTCAAGTCTATTATTGGAATTGTGCCTACGCTTAGAAGAAATGAGTTCACTGTAGGCCCATCGTTCTATGTGTCCAATTCATTGAGGCATGCATATGAGCATCCTCTGCACAAGCATGCATCACAGGGTGTAGACCCTGTGAGCGTGCTTGTGTTTGAGGTGGACGTGGCTGTGCTTCACGGAGATAAAAGCCCCAAAGGTGAAGCTACTTCTTTCAAAGTCAAATGGTTTCCATGCCACACGCCAGTAAAGGAAAAGTAGTGGAGCGACTTTTGTCGTAAGAACCTTGATTTCAAGAATCTCCCTCATGATTATGATGTGGTGATTGGACCTATTTGCATAAAAAGAGGTGATGAGCTTGAGAGGTTGTATGGGGAATTGCAGGGTAAGAGTCGTCTCATTCAGGTTGCCTTCTGTTCTCTACGTGCAAAGTCTTGGCTTCAGAAATGTTTCAAACTTGTCTACAAGGAAGTGGGAGCTAGTATCCCTTTGGTTGCAAATGTAAGGAAGTAGAATAAAATATACATCACACAGTTTTGTAGGACATATGATCAAGTAAATGCCACTTGTATAGTTCCACTTATACTTTGATGTTAGTGAATCTTTACTTGTTGTTAGTAAATTTGCAGCACATATGAACCACTAATACTTTGATGTTCAAGTTAGGCTTCTTTTCAAAAAGCCACATGTACTCAAACTTTTTGCTCCTATAAACAAAAACTTCTATCTCTTAGTTCAATCTTTTTATTTGTAAGATGTATCTTGGCTTTAATATAATTTGTTAAATGTGTTTTTTGTCCTTGCCCTGTGTTTGATTATAAGATGAAAATGTCTCGGCTTCAGTTTAATTTGTTAAATGTGGTGTTTTTCCCTGCCCTGTGTTATTTTTACTTTCTTAGCCCACAAACGTTTTTGGGAAATCTGGGTGCACATGCATCCACCTGGGAGTAAAAAAAAGCACTGTCATTACAATTTCGAGCGCATGAAATTTTATTTTCTGATGTAATGTCCCCATTACTGAGCCTTGTATATATCACAACTTCTTATGTATATATTTGTCACATAAATAAAGATGGGTCTTTTTCTATCATTCTTGTGCCGCAAGTGTGTATAGAGGCGATAAACATTATCCACGAATAGCTGTGCTAATTCGGGAGTCTTAACCATGTTTTTTGTTGGAATAAATCGACACATCTTGGTAAGCCGATGAACCACCACCCAAATGGCATCATGTCCAGATCCCTTCGGTGATACAGGTACTCGAGCATGCCATCGACAACCCCACTTTCGGCATCGACATAGGATGTTTATTTATGTGGATAGTGCAGCCATGATGCTTATGTGCTGATTTCGCCATTGTTGGCATTGTGTCGTTTTATGTGTATGCAATTGACACAGTGGACAAAGAGAGTTTTCTGGATGAGATTCAATGTTCAGTGATAGCCATTTATATTCTGTTTTGCCAGACTATCAGCTTTTATTGATTAGTACACATCCGTTTTGTGTATACATGTCAATTTTATAGGGGAGACTCTCTCGAAAATTTTCCAGATTCTTTGTTGTATAATCTCCCGTGTATTTTGCACCTTCCTATAGTTATTATCAATATAACCTTGCATATGTGCATACTTGTGTTGACACTCTGTTTCGGATAGTGTTACGTTGTTTATGTGTTGCGCCTCTATTTACGTCCTCTGTGCATTGGTATGAGAGCTGGTTAGTGTGGTCATGTATTAGTTTGGATCAGTGCTGTTAGCCATTTTTAGCCAAGGTTGGCATTGTCAGGCATTTGTGCACGTATTTCCAACATCACCCGCAAGTCACCACAGTTTTCTGAAAGTCTAGCCAGGTGAGACTAAACTCTAGTGTCCTAGACCTGCTTCATGGCTCTTTCCCTATCCAGAATGTTCTCCAAGATGCTTGCTTCATCCGTTATAGAACAAGAAGAAGCTACACCTCAAGCCCAATGGGATTTACCTCAATTATCCCCCTGACCAGATTTACAAACATAAATCTCTCTTCGGGATAAAAGCTTCTACTTTGTTTATAGCCAAAACCGGTATTGTCAAGGTTACTGATTCTAATCTTGATGATCATTATATATATCTTCTAGATATTGTCCAGCAAGCCTTAACTGAGAAAATAAAAGCAAAATATAATTTTCTGCATCTAGGCTACATACATGTACAAATTACTCCTTTGTTTCGAAAAGGTTTACCTGTCTCCTAAATTAACCTATTTTTGTTGAAATTCCTCATCTATGGGTAGAGGATCTCTTTCATATTCAAGGAATAGTGAGTGCACAAGGAACTTGCAGCCTTTTTCTGAATAAAGTGTACACATCATTAGTATCCAAATTAGCCAAAGGACATGTCACGTCCCCGTAGCTTAGTTCACTTACAAACAACTTTAATTCACAAATGCCATGAGCTTTAACTTTATCTCTTGTGAACACTTATGACCACCGTTACCCGCATGAAACGAACTTATGCTCAACTCGTCCATCTTGAGCGTATTTGCACACCGGATGATGAAAAATAAATAAAAGAATAATTTTTATGTAAATTGTATATACCCATTGATGACCCCTATTTTAGGACTTATTTTAGCAAAATTTTAGTGCATTTTGATGCATTAGTTTGTAATCTAGATGCATTTAGGGGTCATACTAGGAGCATGTACATGATAATTAGCATTACATTTGTACGTATCATGGCTACCTGTATGTGTTGACTTTGTGCTTGTTAAGGAATGATTAGCTGCTTGTTTTGATTCTTGATTGATGCTAGCAGTTATAGTGATAACGGGAATGTCATAGTATTTGCGTCAGGTCTACCGATAGGTAGCGGCGGTACGTTCTAGTATCCAACTCATGTGCATTATAAAGCTGATGACTAGTTAGTTAGTGTGAGTGAGTGAGTTAGTGTTGTGTGCATGTGAAGAAGGAGTAAAAGAATAGTAGTAAATAGGTATTTACAAACAAAAAGAAGAGAAATTTGGAAGAAAAGAAAACGTGGAGAGAAGGGAAATGAAGATTCATAAAAAGACGAAAGAAACCTGGGAAAAGGGAAACGTGAAAGAACAGAAAGAAAAAAATAAAAATTGCAGGCCCTCTTAAATCCTTTTTAATGTTATTTAAAGGGGTAGAAGTAGCGTGGGAGTTGGGCTAACTATAACACACACACAAACACACATGGGGACATCTTATCTTTGCCGTTGGATCTCATCCTGATCGAACGGTAATCCTCCTTCAGCGCACGGATCGATCGTTAAAGCTTCAAAATATATAAGCATGCAAAAGGGTCATAGTCCAAGCATCATAACACAGTATGGCTCTCGTACCCTAACCCTAAAGCTTCATACTTCTTCCAAGCCCTATCTCTTCACGAGCATCATAACACAGTGTGGCAGTTTCTGCAGGACGATTTTTCTAGCAGGTAAATTGTTAATTAGTTTGTGCAGGTCTTTTCACATTCTTGTAGGTCTTTTATCCTTAACCAAAGCATGTGCGCATTCTTGCAAGTCTTCTATCATAAAAGGAACAATGGCAGTGGGTGAATGTGATTATGCAGTGAAGGTGCTCTCAAAGTACATCAATTCATAATATTCCCGCCTTGCTTTCAGTCTTCCTCCATCCTCAGATTTCTGGGGTGTAATGGAGGAGGAGATTGATGACAAAGTTGCCTGTATGCCAACAAACCCTCAAAAAAGGAAGGGGTGTGTGGAGTTTCTATCCATCTTCTTCACTCCCCACGTGGTAGAAGAGGTGGAGTTTCTATCCATCTTCTTCACTCCCCCAGGTGGTGGAAGAGGTGGAGTCCAAATTTGACTTCTTGTCACACTCTTTCTTGGGTATTGAGTATACCCTAAGAAAGGGATATGCAGAATTTGCTAAAGGTGTACTTGCTGATGTCCACGAGACCCCTGCCCTTGTAAATTTTTTCGGGTTGATCTCCTTGGAGGCTGAGAGTGTCCTATGTGAGCCTGAGTTTATCTCAACCACTCGTGATGCTAAAGGTGCTGCACCCACACAATTGCCACTACATGCTAGTGGTAAGAATGATGGAGAACCCAGCAACAGTGATGGGAAGGATGAAGATGACAATGAACAAGATCGATTTAGAGAGTTTGATGCTGAAGGAGGTGGAGATGGCCAGGATGACGCAATTCTTGTTGGTGATCAACTCCCAGAGCTAGAGCAGAATGTAATTATCATACAAATGTCCCCTTTTAACACTCCCCCAAAAGGTGATTATTCCAAAACCTCTACTTTAAGATTTCGCTCTCAAGAATTCATGAATTCTTGCATAACAGGAGATCTCTACAATGCAAAGAGGCTCTATGACCCTGGATACTCTAGCAAGGGGCATGCCTTTCTCTATCATGGCACTCAAACTTCCTCTCTCTCTGCATTCAAGTCTATTATTGGAATTGTGCCTACGCTTAAAAGAAATGAGTTCAGTGTAGGCCCATCGTTCATAAAATCAGCCCCTAAAAGATAGTGTTTCCAAATAGTAAGGGAATGAATTACAGCCAACAACTCCTTCTCATAAACCTGTAAGTGAAGCTCTGCATGTTGCAAGCGTTTGCTCTCATAGGCAATGGCATGTCCTTCTTGGTTCAAAACAGCCCCTATGCAGTCCCCACATGCATCACATTCCAAAACTTTGCTATGTATGAAGCAACGGACTCTCCCTCATCTTGGGACAGCCAATCCCACTCCTTATGTACATCCTTTGCAAAGTTTGGTGGTAAGAACTGATCTTAAAACTGAATTTTGTCCAATTCATTGAGGCATGCATATGAGCATCCTCTGCACAAGCATGCATCACAGGGTGTAGACCCTGTGTGAGCGTGCTTGTGTTTGAGGTGGACGTGGCTGTGCTTCACGGAGATAAAAGCCCCGAAGGTGAAGCTACTTCTTTCAAAGTCAAATGGTTTCCATGCCACACGCTAGTGGAGGAAAAGAAGTGGAGCGACTTTTGTCGTAAGAACCTTGATTTCAAGAATCTCCCTCATGATTATGATGTGGTGATTGGACCTATTTGCATAAAAAGAGGTGATGAGCTTGAGAGGTTGTATGGGGAATCGCAGGGTAAGAGTCGTCTCATTCAGGTTGCCTTCTGTTGTGTACGTGCAAAGTCTTGGCTTCAGAAATGTTTCAAACTTGTTTACAAGGAAGTGAGAGCTAGTATCCCTTTGGCTGCAAATGTAAGGAAGTAGAATAAAATATACATCACACAGTTTTGTAGGACATGTGATCAAGTAAATGCCACTTGTATAGTTCCACTTATACTTTGATGTTACTGAATCTTTACTTGTTAGTAGTTTTGCAGCACATATGAACCACTAATACTTTGAGGTTCAAGTTAGGCTTCTTTTCAAAAAGCCACATGTACTCAAACTTTTTGCTCCTATAAACAAAAACTTCTATCTCTTAGTTCAATCTTTTTATTTGTAAGATGTATCTTGGCTTTAATATAATTTGTTAAATGTGTTTTTTGTCCTTGCCCTGTGTTTGATTATAAGATGAAAATGTCTCGGCTTTAGTTTAATTTGTTAAATGTGGTGTTTTTTCCCTGCCCTATGTTATTTTTACTTTGTTAGCCCACAAACGTTTTTGGGAAATCTGGGTGCACATGCATCCACCAGGCAGTAAAAAAAAAGCACTGTCATTACAATTTCGAGCGCATGAAATTTTATTTTCTGATGTAATGTCCCCACCATTACTGAGCCTTGTATATATCACAACTTCTTATGTATATATTTGTCACATAAATAAAGATGGGTCTTTTTCTATCATTCTTGTGCAAGTGTGTATAGACGCGATAAACATTATCCACGAATAGCCGTGCTAATTCGGAAGTCTTAACCATGTTTTTTGTTGGAATAAATCGACACATCTTGGTAAGCCGATCAACCACCACCCAAATGGCATCATGTCCAGATCCCTTCGGTGATACAGGTACTGGAGCATGCCATCGACAACCCCACTTTCGGCATCGACATAGGATATTTATTTATGTGGATAGTGCAGCCATGATGCTTATGTGCTGATTTCACCATTGTTGGCATTGTGTCATTTTATGTGTATGTAATTGACACAATGGACAAAGAGAGTTTTTTGGATGAGATTCAATGTTCAGTGATAGCCATTTATATTCTGTTTTGCCAGACTATCAGCTTTTATTGATTAGTACACATCCGTTTTGTGTATACAGGTCAGTTTTATAGGGGAGACTCTCTCGAAATTTTTCCAGATTCTTTGTTGTATAATCTCCCAAGTGTATATTGCACCTTCCTGTAGTTATTATCAATATAACCTTGCATATGTGCATACTTGTGTTGACACTCTGTTTGGGATAGTGTTACGTTGTTTATGTGTTGCGCCTCTATTTCCGTCCTCTATGCGTTGGTATGAGAGCTGGTTAGTGTGGTCGTGTATTAGTTTGGATCAGTGCTGTTAGCCATTTTTAGCCAAGGTTGGCATTGTCAGGCGTTTGTGCACGTATTTCCAACATCACCGCAAGTCACCACAGTTTTCGAAAAGTCCAGCCAGGTGAGACTAAGCTCTAGTGTCCTAGACCTGCTTCATGGCTCTTTCCCTATCCAGAATGTTCTCCAAGATGCTTGCTTCATCCGTTATAGAACAAGAAGAAGCTACACCTCAAGCCCAATGGGATTTACCTCAATTATCCCCCTGACCAGATTTACAAACATAAATCTCTCTTCGGGATAAAAGCTTCTACTTTGTTTATAGACAAAACCGGTATTGTCAAGGTTACTGATTCTAATCTTGATGATCATTATATATATCATCTAGATATTGTCCAGCAAGCCTTAACTGAGAAAATAAAAGCAAAATATAATTTTCTGCATCTAGGCTACATACATGTACAAATTACTCCTTTGTTTCGAAAAGGTTTACCTGTCTCCTAAATTAACCTATTTTTGTTGAAATTCCTCATCTATGGGTAGAGGATCTCTTTCATATTCAAGGAATAGTGAGTGCACAAGGAACTTGCAGCCTTTTTCTGAATAAAGTGTACACATCATTAGTATCCAAATTAGCCAAAGGACATGTCACGTCCCCGTAGCTTAGTTCACTTACAAACAACTTTAATTCACAAATGCCATGAGCTTTAACTTTATCTCTTGTGAACACTTATGCCCACCGTTACCCGCATGAAACGAACTTATGCTCAACTCGTCCATCTTGAGCGTATTTGCACACCGGATGATGAAAAATAAATAAAAGAATAATTTTTATGTAAATTGTATATACCCATTGATGACCCCTATTTTAGGACTTATTTTAGCAAAATTTTAGTGCATTTTGATGCATTAGTTTGTAATCTAGATGCATTTAGGGGTCATACTAGGAGCATGTACATGATAATTAGCATTACATTTGTACGTATCACGGCTGCCTATATGTGTTGACTTTGTGCTTGTTAAGGAATGACTAGCTACTTGCTTTAATTCTTGATTGATGCTAGCAGTTATAGTGATAACAGGAATGTCATAGTATTTGCGTCAGGTCTACCGATAGGTAGCGGGTACGCTCTAGTATCCAACTCATGTGCATTATAAAGCTGATGAGTAGTTAGTTAGTGTGAGTGAGTGAGTGAGTTAGTGTTGTGTGCATGTGAAGAAGGAGTAAAAGAATAGTAGTAAATAGGTATTTACAAACAAAAAGAAGAGAAATTTGGAAGAAAAGAAAACGTGGAGAGAAGGGAAATGAAGATTCAGAAAAAGACGAAAGAAACCTGGGAAAAGGGAAACGTGAAAGAACAAAAAGGAAAAAAAATAAAAAATTTCAGGCCCTCTTAAATCCTTTTTAATGTTATTTAAAGGGGTAGAAGTAGCGTGGGAGTTGGGCTAACTATAACACACACACAAACACACATGGGGACATTTTATCTTTGCCGGATCTCATCTTGATCGAACGGTAATCCTCGTTCAGGCACGGATCGATCATTAAAGCCTCA
Source organism: Cibotium barometz (assembly GCF_041138505.1). Classification (NCBI taxonomy): domain Eukaryota; kingdom Viridiplantae; phylum Streptophyta; class Polypodiopsida; order Cyatheales; family Cibotiaceae; genus Cibotium; species Cibotium barometz. The sequence continues at coordinate 20,959,651 of NC_141108.1, read as the reverse complement.
AACTATATAAGCATGCAAAAGGGTCATAGTCCAAGCATCATAACACAGTATGGCTCTCGTACCCTAATCCTAAAGCTTCATACTTCTTCCAAGCCCTATCTCTTCACGAGCATCATAACACAGTGTAGCAGTTTCTGCAGGATGATTTTTCTAGCAGGTAAATTGTTAATTAGTTTCTGCGGGTCTTTTCACATTCTTGTAGGTCTTTTATCCTTAACCAAAGCATGTGCGCATTCTTGCAGGTCTTCTATCATAAAAGGAACAATGGCAGTGGGTGAATGTGATTATGCAGTGAAGGTGCTGTCAAAGTACATCAATTCAGAATATTCCCGCCTTGCTTTCAATCTTCCTCCATCCTCAGATTTCTGGGGTGTAATGGAGGAGGAGATTGATGACAAAGTTGCCTGTATGCCAACAAACCCTGAAAACAGCAAGGGGTGTGTGGAGTTTCTATCCATCTTCTTCACTCCCCAGGTGGTAGAAGAGGTGGAATCCAAATTTGACTTCTTGTCACACTCTTTCTTGGGTATTGAGTATACCCTAAGAAAGGGATATGCAGAATTTGCTAAAGGTGTACTTGCAGATGTCCACGAGACCCCTGCCCTTGTAAATTTTTTCGGGTCGATCTCCTTGGAGGCTGAGAGTGTCCTATGCGAGCCTGAGTTTATCTCAACCACTCGTGATGCTAAAGGTGCTGCACCCACACAATTGCCACTACATGCTAGTGGTAAGAATGATGGAGAACCCAGTAACAGTGATGGGAAGGATGAAGATGACAAAATGAACAAGATCGATTTAGAGAGTTTGATGCTGAAGGAGGCGGAGATGGCGAGGATGAAGGAATTCTTGTTGGTGATCAATTCCCGGAGCTGGAGCAGAATGTAATTATCATACAAATGTCCCCTTTTAACACTCCCTTAAAAGGTGATTATTCCAAAACCTCTACTTTAAGATTTCGCTCTCCAGAATTCATGAATTCTTGTACAACAGGAGATCTCTACAATGCAAAGAGGCTCTATGACCCTGGATACCCTAGCAAGGGGCATGCCTTTCTCTATCATGGCACTCGAACTTCCTCTCTCTCTGCATTCAAGTCTATTATTGGAATTGTGCCTACGCTTAGAAGAAATGAGTTCAGTGTAGGCCCATCATTCTATGTGTCCAATTCATTGAGGCATGCATATGAGCATCCTCTGCATAAGCATGCATCACAGGGCCTAGACCTTGTGTGAGCGTGCTTGTGTTTGAGGTGGACGTGGCTGTGCTTCATCACGGAGATAAAAGCCCCGAAGGTGAAGCTACTTCTTTCAAAGTCAAATGGTTTCCATGTCACACGCCAGTGGAGGAAAAGAAGTGGAGCGACTTTTGTCATAAGAACCTTGATTTCAAGAATCTCCCTCATGATTATGATGTGGTGATTGGACCTATTTGCATAAAAAGAGGTGATGAGCTTGAGAGGTTGTATGGGGAACTGCAGGGTAAGAGTCGTCTCATTCAAGTTGCCTTCTATTCTGTACGTGCAAAGTCTTGGCTTCAGAAATGTTTCAAACTTGTCTACAAGGAAGTGAGAGCTAGTATCCCTTTGGCTGCAAATGTAAGGAAGTAGAATAAAATATACATCACACAGTTTTGTAGGACATATGATCAAGTAAATGCCACTTGTATAATTCCACTTATACTTTGATGTTACTGAGTCTTTACTTGTTAGTAGTTTTGCAGCACATATGAACCACTAATACTTTGATGTTCAAGTTAGGCTTCTTTTCAAAAAGCCACATGTACTCAAACTTTTTGCTCCTATAAACAAAAACTTCTATCTCTTAGTTCAATCTTTTTTTTTATAAGATGTATCTTGGCTTTAATATAATTTGTTAAATGTGTTTTTTGTCCTTGCCCTATGTTTGATTATAAGATGAAAATGTCTCGGCTTCAGTTTAATTTGTTAAATGTGGTGTTTTTTTCCTGCCCTGTGTTATTTTTACTTTGTTAGCCCACAAACGTTTTTGGGAAATCTGGGTGCACATGCATCCACCTGGCAGAAAAAAAAAAGCACTGTCATTACAATTTCGAGCGCATGAATATTTATTTTCTGATGTAATGTCCCACCATTACTGAGCCTTGTATATATCACAACTTCTTATGTATATATTTGTCACATAAATAAAGATGGGTCTTTTTCTATCATTCTTGTGCAAGTGTGTATAGACGCGATAAACATTATCCAACGAATAGCCGTGCTAATTTCGGAGTCTTAACCATGTTTTTTGTTGGAATAAATCGACACATCTTGGTAAGCCGCCGATGAACCACCACCCAAATGGCATCATGTCCAGATCCCTTCGGCGATACAGGTACTGGAGCATGCCATCGACAACCCCACTTTCGGCATTGACATAGGATGTTTATTTATGTGGATAGTGCAGCCATGATGCTTATGTGCTGATTTTGCCATTGTTGGCATTGTGTCATTTTATGTGTATGCAATTGACACGGTGCACAAAGAGAGTTTTCTGGATGAGATTCAATGTTCAGTGATAGCCATTTATATTCTGTTTTGCCAGACTCAGCTTTTATTGATTAGTACACATCTGTTTTGTGTTCACAGGTCAGTTTTATAGGGGAGACTCTCTCGAAATTTTTCCAGATTCTTTGTTGTATAATCTCCCAAGTGTATATTGCACCTTCCTGTAGTTATTATCAATATAGCCTTGCATATGTGTTGACACTCTGTTTGGGATAGTGTTACGTTGTTTATGTGTTGCACCTCTATTTTTGTCCTCTGTGCGTTGGTATTAGAGCTGGTTAGTGTGGTCGTGTATTAGTTTGGATCAGTGATGTTAGCCATTTTTAGCCAAGGTTGGCGTTGTCAGGTGTTTGTGCACGTATTTCGAACATCACCGCAAGTCACCACAGTTTTCTGAAAGTCCAGCCAGGTGAGACTAAACTCTAGTGTCCTAGACCTGCTTCATGGCTCTTTCCCTATCCAGAATGTTCTCCAAGATGCTTTCTTCATCTGTTATAGAACAAGAAGAAGCTACACCTCAAGCCTAATGGGATTTACCTCAATTATCCCCTGACCAGATTTACAAACATAAATCTCTCTTCGGGATAAAAGCTTCTACTTTGTTTATAGCCAAAACCGGTATTGTCAAGGTTACTGATTCTAATCTTGATGATCATTATATATATCTTCTAGATATTGTCCAGCAAGCCTTAACTGAGAAAATAAAAGCAAAATATAATTTTCTGCATCTAGGCTACATACATGTACAAATTACTCCTTTGTTTCGAAAAGGTTTACCTGTCTCCTAAATTAATCTATTTTTGTTGAAATTCCTCATCTATGGGTAGAGGATCTCTTTCATATTCAAGGAATAGTGAGTGCACAAGGAACTTGCAGCCTTTTTCTGAATAAAGTGTACATCATTAATATCCAAATTAGCCAAAGGACATGTCCCGTCCCCGTAGCTTAGTTCACTTACAAACAACTTTAATTTACAAATGCCATGAGCTTTAACTTTATCTCTTGTGAATGCTTCAAACATGGCATTGGTTTCTTTAAGTTCAGTGTTGCTCAATTGAGAAAACAATTCAAACGAGATCGTGTTCCCATCCGCCCCCGAGTCTATAAACGCGTAAGTTGGTAAACATTGTTCCCCCACTTGAACAGCAATGAAGAGAGGAGGTGTTTCATCCTCGGACTCTCCATCCTCAAGATCCTGCGTTATGCTAGACTTAAAGTGTTTAGACAACCCTTCGGTTAACGGAATTACTCCTCGCATTCTACGTTTGTTAGCTCTTTCTCTGGCTTCTTCCTGAGCCATTTCAACCACTTCCCCGTTTTCAGGTTCCTGTTCTTTTAACCCGCCTCCCACAGGGCCGGTATAAGAGGATCCTCCTCTATTCTGATGAACTAGAGGAAATCCTACAACTTGAGGCCATCCTCAAGCATGAAGATAATTTTTTGAGAAATGGCAAAGTTTTGTGCAGATATCTCATAAAGTTTAAAAACTATCCTCATGAGGAGGATAAACATGTTACTTGTTGGAAACTTAGGGATACAGGTGCAAAGGTCGAGTGTCATCTATTCTGACAATCTTAATAGCATACAATTGGCATGGAACCTAATGTTTCATGCAAGGATGAAGCACATTCAGGTGCATTACCACTTCATCAAGGAGAGCATCTTGTCAACAACAACATTAATCTTATGTACGTGAGGATAGATGAGTAGGTTGTAAATATCTTCACGAAAGCCCTTGGAGTACAAAAGCTACAAAGGTTTCGAGTGATGCTTGGAGCATGAGAGTTGGTATTAAGCTTGACAGGGAGTGTTGACATATCAAGATCAACATGTGGTTCACCTTCTCACCTACATTTATCACTGGCATCATGAGGTAGTGTACAAGAGGATCATTGTTGCCAGTGATATTACAGCTTGTCGACTTCATCGACTCTGTCTACCTACCAAGAGTGATGGCATACTTATCTTTCTAACTCACTCACAGTTTCACATTGGCCTTTGTACTTAGTCTATTTTCCATGTTGTATTTCCTTATGTTATTGTAATCTTATCTTTTTGAGTAGAGAAGAAGAAGAAGAAGAAGATTTTAGCCTCCATCTCTTTGTGTACTCGTTTATTTGTGTGTGTGTGCTTGCAAGAGATCAAGCTTTCTCCTTCTTTATCTCTTTATATAATATACCTTAGATTTCATTTATATTTATGGTAAACCTTGAAAAACCTATAAGTTTATTTATAGATTTCTACAAAAAGTATATCTAGCTAAGAGGGCAACTAGTTTAGAATGGATATTTGCTTCATTTTGAATAGGTGAGAGACATCCTCTGATTTCATCCAAGTAGTGTATTATATAATGACCATCAATCCTTCATTGGATGGTTAAGATAGCACAAACACATGATGTGGACTTTAGGAAGTAATCACTTATGGCCATTGTACATTACCTTTTGTAAATATTTAGAATACTGAATGCAAAAGATTGGGCCACAAATTAGACACACATGGTAATCACTAGTGGTGGTGGCAAGCCCTATGCACTCACCATATCCTAGAAAGTAATGCATTATCCACATTACAATACCTCAAATTTTGGAGCCTCTTCTATATGCTTGACTTGATATATTGTGGAATTTTATCCCTATCCAAAGGATTTGTAATTCTTGGTTCCAAATACACATCCATGTTTTTGACCTTATATTGGCTTATATTGGCCCACTAGTAGTGACAATAGTAAGTGGCCTTTCCTTATTGCTGTCAACCATGGAGGTATACTACAAAAAACTATAAGCCACATGCTCCAAGGGGTTGTATGCATGCGAAAGGGATCTACATCATCCATTGCAAGTCCCAAATGGAGATTCTTAGAAAACTACAGAAGTAGGCCATGTCTTTTCTTTGTGTTTTTATGCCTTGCAATTTATCGAGACCCACATTATTTCATCTTCAAAGGGATGGAGTGAATGACAAGACATTACTTTCGCCAATCCCTTATATCAAAATATGTGTTGCATTCATGTAACACATTCATGTAAGGGATAATAGGAAAACGCCCCGATAACTTTGTAGGGGTTGTAGATCCTTGAAGATCTTGGTGATATCAATCCATTCCATACTAGGACACTCTATAACTGTTTCATGCTCTTTTCTATAAAGTAAAAAATGATAGGGTTTTGCATGGGGATGGACATGTAGTCCATCCCTATACTTGCCAAATCTTGCTTCACGTTAGCTTGAGATTCTGGCACACTATTCTCAATAGGAAGAAGAGATTCCTTTAAGAGCTTCAATAGTGATGTCACACTATTATCACTCAATTCATACATTGATTGAAGATTAAGAATAGATAGACATGCTCAAAGAATGGATAGATGAAATCCTTCAAATATTGGTATGAATGGAAAATGCCTCAATATTTTCTCAATAGGGTCACTCTCTTTAGGTTCCTCATTTGTCATTGTTGTGCATTATAGTTGTGGTTGCATCTTGAATAACGATAGTCCCAATCATTTCTTTCATGTCCATGTCATGGATGTTCATTAGTGTGTGTACATTGTCTTCTTGAACATGTAGTTGTTGTGCCTTCTAACTTTGATTCTTGCCACACTTTTGAGATGTTTTAACTAAAGAAAAATCCACACCTTCGTGTTGCCTAGCAAATGCCTCAAGTAGTATATCCACAAATTGTGTGAAATATCCCAAAGATCTCAATGTTCTCTATTGTTATACTTTGTTTACACATTTTTGATCCCTTATATCTCTTGTATGGACACATCAAACTCTTTGATCAGTACATATTTTTATGCCATCTCCCCTAAAGAGCACATCATGCTTCACTATGGAGCAATACTTGCATCATCCCAACGCAACTATGTCAGATTTGAATAGATGGGTCATGAAATTGCATTAATTGATAATGCATTATATGAAACCATGACCCAATTATTAACAACCTACTAGGCCCCTCTCATGGGAGCTCTTAGTCTTAGACCTATAGAGGCCTAGTTCTCCATGTGAAGGTGGCTCCCATATATAGCCCCTATTGATGTATTACAATTGATGGGTGCATGTGTAGGGTTTTTTGGGACACTTTCTGGCATTACAAGGCTTACCAGGATACTATAGGACATTACAGGGCCTTGCAAAGCACCACTGGGCTATGTGGAGCTTTTTGAGACCATCAAGGGTATACTATGGGGCTTTGTGGAGCATTACAAGGCATTGTGGGGGGGCACTACAAGGTCTTATAGAATAGGGCTGCCTTTGGGACCATGCAAAGAGGGGAAAGACTCACAACCCAATGTACCCCCTTAGGCGCTAGGGTAGAAATCTAAGGCTAATATACTAGTGTAGATATTGGTGTAGATATTGACACACATACCCTGTAGGTTGAGCTCTTCTTTCCATTCACAAGAAACAAGAGCTTGAAGGTAGCCATCTCCCACAACTCACCCCCCTTGACCCCTCCCAATTTTTTTTTCTTTATTTGCACTCCTTTTGTTTCTTTTCTATATATACACAGACACATACATGCACACATTCACACACACACATAATCATGTTGCATGCATTCACATACATAGACATACACTCACATTTCATGCGCATATGCACTTCTTCCCTCACTCTTGTATTTTATTTATATAGCATACACTCATATTATATGTGACTATGTTCACATGCAAGAGCATATGCGCGCTAATGCATGTGTATGTGTGCTAATGCACATGCCTATGTGCTAATGCAAGCATATATGTGCTAATGCACATGCTTATGCACTAATGCACATGTATATGTGCACATGCAAGAGCATACATACCATATGCAAGAGCATACATACCATTATGCATTATAGCACTTTATGCATATGCATATACACAAATGCAAGCACATATGTGATAACTCATTTACATTAGCACTTTATGCACATGCATGTGCATTGGCTCCAATGTGCATGTATATGTATCACTAATGTGTGTGCATTAGCACTAATGTCCATGCATATCTGCATTATGTACATGCATATGCACTAATGCAAACACATATGTTGTTATGTAAGCACATTAACAACAAATATGCATATACATATGCATATTATGCAAAAGAATGTCTATTTATGAAGGCACATAGATGTAAGGTGCTTCCAACCCATCCTTGCTAGATTACCCCATTTTTCAACTACCTACCTTCCTTCCTGTTAAAGCTGGATTCCCAGAGGCGTGATCATAGAAATATGTGCTTATGAATATATGATATTGTATGGTTCATATTCCAAGGTTGTGTGATGTGAAAAGGTGAAAATGGAATATTCACATGAATTGGTTATTGAGAGTCCTGCTTCTTGGAATGTATCTTATGTGTGTGAAGAAGGAGATGCTTAATGATGATGTCATTGTACTTTTTTAATAATAAAAGATATGTTCTCTCTCATCTCTCTACCTTTTTCAATTAAAATTCTTCTATGTGTGTGTATGAGAGAGTAAATTTTGAGGGTGTGTTGGTGATCCCTTTAACACTTGGTAATCCTGCAAATAATCCAAGGGCATAAGATGCAAATTTCTCATCAAGAATAAGGTTGAAAATTTTTGAAGGGAATGGCATGGTCATGAGGATAAAGATTGTAAGAGAACGAGTGCAATGTTGATTTCAACCACCTTGCAAATGCATTTATTAGGAACAAGTATGCATCTTAATCTATAGAAGAAATCAATGGTAGTGCTAGCAAATGGGATGATTTGTTGATGAGGGCATCAAAGTAGATTTCAGTGTGTGAGCAATATTAAACTAGAGAGCAAGGAAGAGCATGGTGTTCAACAATGGTGCCATAAGATTTGAGAGCACAAAATGGTACAGTGGGGTGTGAATTGGGATCCTAATAAGAATGATGTTGTTCTCTCTCGTGATGCAAAATCTGATGAGCTCACATTTGGTCTTCAAGGAGTCCCATCACCCTCTTCTACACAAGATCCTTTCTCTTCTTTAGAGTTTGGATCATTGGACATTCAACCGTCACCTTCCACCACATCCACTACTCCTCCTACCCTATCTTTTTCATCAACTATGCCTTCAACATCCACTCCTTCTTCTATGCCAACTACTTCAACCGTCACCTTCCACCACATCCACTACTCCTCCTACCCTATCTTTTTCATCAACTATGCCTTCAACATCCACTCCTTCTTCTATGCCAACTACTTCAAAGGAGCCTCCTAAGTGGGTGCGCTCACTTCTTCAGGACTCAGGTATTTCTTATTCAGATGCTCAAACATCTACTACTCGTGTGCTACGCAATCATGGTTCAGTTAATATTGCATTGATGTCTCAATTATTTGATGTCTATGAGCCTGAAACTATTGAGGAAGCTCTCTCTCTTCCTCATTTGGTATGAAGCTATGCAAGTTGAATTTCAATCTATTCAAGAGAATAACACATGGGAGCTTGTATCACATCCTTCACATCGTAAAGTTATTGGTGTTCAGTGGATCTTTAAAGTCAAATTTACTTCAGATGGTTCTCTTGACAAATACAAAGCTCGTTTAGTGGCCAAAGGTTATGCACAAAAAGAAGGTGAAGATTTTGATGAAACCTTTGCACCTACAACACGTTATTCTACTATCAGAATTGTTCTTGCTCTTGCTTCACATTATGCTTGGTCTATCTTTCAATTGGATGTTAAGTCAGCATTTCTTAATGGTGATTTAGAGGAGGAAGTCTATGTGGAACAGCCATAAGGTTTTCAAGTCAAAGGTCATGAGCATGATGTTTATCTTTTAAAGAAAACACTTTATGGTTTGAAGCAAGCTCCTCCTTCCCAAGAATTAGGTGAGTCCATTGGGGAATTACTTTATAGAAAACCATATCCCTGATTGCAAAAGCCATTGATCGTCTTTTCTTGTCATAGTACTCCTTCTATTTCTTTTCAGCATCTCTAATGTGCTTTCTAATATTGGCTACTTTGTTATCCATTCTATCTAGCATCTGCTTGGAAATTTCTACTCTATTATCAAGATTGAGAATTTCAAAGGTGTCGGATAAAATTAAACCCATACATAGCTTCAAAAGGTGTCATCCTTGCCTGGGGGGTTCACCTTAAAAAAATGTAAGTTACCACGTGAGTTCAAATGAATGGGTTTTTTAATTAGATAAATTGAGAAAATTTAATAGGATTATATTAACAAAAGGGGTTTTTCAATTCAACTTTAGAAAAAAATCTGTTAGTTCATGTGTAAATAGGGGTTGTTTTATTAGGGGAAAATTTTTAGGTAAGGGGTTTTTTAATACCTCTTGAACACACATTATACCAAGGGTTTTCTAGTAGTGCACCCCCCGAGCATCCTTGTTGAAGCATGCCATGAGCTATTATAAGCAAATTCAATCAATGGCAAATATCCTATCCAATTATTTTTGTTTTCATTTATATACATTCAAAGCATATCTTCCAAAACCCAATTTACGAAAGCTTTCTTAGATGACTTCAATGTTTCTCATAAGAGAAGAGATCATTTAATGCACTTGAGGTTAAGTTTGGAAAGATGTAGAATGGCCAAGTTATCTCTCAATCCAGCAAAGTGTGCATTTTCTGTTAATAGGGGTGTTCTATTGGGATATTTAGTTTCCCAAGAAGGAATGTCAATTGATCCGAGAAAGGTAGAGACTATACAAAATGCTTTGGAACCTAAAAATGTTAAGCAGTTGATGAGATTTGTAGATCAAGTCAAGTGGCACAACAGGTTTCTAAGGTATTTATCTTATGTTTGTGTTCCATGAACCAAATTGACAAAAAAAAAATGTAGCCTTTTTGTGGAAAGAGGAACAACAGATAGCTTTTCAGAGATTGAAGAAGATGTTAATAGTGGCACCTATTTTACAGCCACTTAATTGGGATTTACCATTTCATATTTTTGTGGATGCCTCACATATTGCCATAGGAGCTGTATTGATGCAGGAAAAGATAAAAGGATGGTTTAGACCTCTTTATTATGCAAGCAAAGTCTTAACTAATGCTGAATAGAATTATTCCGTTTTAGAGAGGGAAGCTCTAGGGATGGTATATGCTTTAAACAAATTCAGAAATTATTTGCTGGCCAATAAAGTAATTTTTCATATGGATCATCAAGCTTTAATATAATTTGGTGAACAAAACATAGATTTTAGGAAGAGTAGCTAGATGGATCATACTTCTTCAGGAATTTGATTATTCTGTAGTGCATACACCAGGGAGAGAACATGTTGTTGTAGATTATCTTAGCAGACTAGAAATAGGTGAGTTACTAGTAGGAGTTGCTGATGATTTCCCTGATGCAAATCTATTTCAGATAAATCAAAATAATCAAAATTAAATTGGTCAGAGTAGTAAGAAAAATCAGAATGATCAGAACAGTCAGATAAGTCAGACTGATTAGAATGATCAAAAACTTTAGATGGACCAGAAAAATCAGATACATGAACCAGATAATTGGTATGATGAGATGTTCTTTTTGACACATGGATAACTTCCAAGTGTGATGACATAAGAACAAAAGAAAAGGTTAACTCTGAGAAGTACTTCCTTTTTTATAATTGCTGGAGTATTATATGAAAGAGGGCTTGATCAACTAATAAGAAGATGTGTACTTGATTTTGAGCAAAGAGCAGTTTTGATTGAAGCACATGGAGGTTTAGCTGGTGGATATTTTTTTAGAAAAATAACAGGAAGAAAGGTATTTTTAGCTCAACTCTGGTGTGGCCAATTGTTTTAAAAGATGCTTATCAATTTTCTAAATAATGTTTAGTATGTCAAAGAGATGGAAAACCCACAGATGCTGATAGAATGCCACATCAACCTATTTTACCTTTGGAAGCTTTTCAAAAGTGGGGTTTGGATTTTATGGGACCAATTAAACCAGCAGCTAATATTACCCAAAACAGGTATATTCTAGTAGCAATAGATTATTGCACAAAGTGGGTAGAAGCAGTAGCTTTGAGGGATAACAAAGCTCAAACTGTAGCCAAATTTCTGTATAATAACATTATGACAAGGTTTGGATGTCCTATAGAATTGGTCTTTGATCACGGAGTTCATTTTCTAAACAAGGTTATTAAAGAGCTAACAACAAAGCATTTCATCATTCATAAAAAATCCATTGTGTATTATCCTCAAGCTAATGGACAATCTAAGAGCTCTAACAGAATTTTGATCAAAATATTGAAGAGAACAGTAGGTGATAACAAAAAACATTGGGATATAAAGTTGGATTCAGCTTTATGGGCATTCAAAACAGCATACAAAGCAGGCTTAACTCCATTCAAATTAGAATATGGATTGGAAGCACTTGTTCCAATGGAATTTTTGGTACCCAGCTTGAGAGTAGCTATTCAATATAAACTTAATCCTGAAGATTCTCTAGCTCATAGATTGGATCAGCTTGCTGGAATTGGGAGAATAGAGACTTCAGGCAAGTCAGACTAGTGAAATTATTCAGAGAAGAAGACAGCAATGGGTTAATATAAATATTAAATTTAAGCTATTTAAAGTGAATGACTTGGTACTGGTCTATAATTCTAAATTGGGACTAAGGCCAAGAAAATTAAGGTATGTTGGTCCTTTTAGAATCAGAGAAGTTTTGGGCCAGGGCACTTTCAAATTGTCTAATTTGAGTGGTAATTGTTTAGACAAACCAATAAATGGATTCAGATTAAAGCCATTTTTGGGAGAAAATTTAAATCTGAACCAAGATTCTGTTATGACCAACTTTATACACATGGCAACAAAGGAGTCGACCAAAAATGGAGTGGACAAGTGTGAGATGTCAAGAACTTGCATGTGGAAATCATTATTTATTGACATTACCTTACAAGTGTGTGGTGATAGTGATTATTTACACACTCTATTTTTAAAAACGCTTGTCTTCTGTGTTTTTGTTCTCTGCGTTTATGTCCTCACTACCTTCTATAGTAGCTCTTTCCTTTCTACAACTCATGGAGGCTACAAAACGCAAGCAGCCATTTCGCAAGAGTCCTAGAGGTCAAGACAAAGCAAAGGCATAATATTCATATTTGGCAGCAGCTCAAGATGTGTGTAGTGAAGAAGAAATCACTCCCAAACAAGTAAAGAGACAAGCACTTGATAATATGGGGCCTTTTGAGGACTTTCGACATTATCTCGACATCATAACCAGAGAAAATGTAATCTGGCTCAAGAGGATCAATTTGTATGATTATGCATGCCTACCTGGGGATTCATGGAGATTGAATTCTCAAGCACAGTAGCAGTTTAAGTTCTTACAGCAAAATCAAGGCTTTTTCATACACAATCTACTAGAATTGGTTTCACAGGTATTTCAATTGCCTTTAACTTCTAAAATCAAATGTGAAAAATGCTCTCATGATATTATGGAGAAAGATTTTGGGGAAATAGGTTACAAAAATTATTTTTTACTGAAAAATGTTGAGTCTCTTGAAAGGAGGTACCAACTTATGTGGTATCTAGAGAGAGTTTTGTTGTTGGTCAAAATTAACTACATGTCAAAAATGAATTATGCTTACATGTATGTTGCTAAGCAAGGAGTGAAAATTAGTTGGGCAAACATACTACATCAGAAAATCATGTCAGAGGTAATGCAACAAGAAAGAAAGGTGAACAAAAGTTCAAAGCTAGCTCCAATACTATCTGCTTTATTTGCAAAGTCATCCCAATTGAGTTTTATCTATGGTCAAGATCTGGCTACCAAGGTCATTTCACCCCAAAAAACTTAGGATAACTCTGATGATGATGATTTACCCCCTGACTTGTTAGGATAAAGGTTTGAAGCTAGAACCAAATAGAGACAAGATGCTTTGGTCAAGGATTTGATGGAAGCTAGTTATTCAGAAATGGAAGCAATAGAGCAATGCAATTTGCTCAACAAAAAGAAGCATGAGGAATCAGTTGGCAAGAATATTCTTGGAGAGGATATTGTGAAGACCACTCCACAACAAAGGTTTGGGAAGAAAGTAAAAAAAATCAAGCTGCAGAAAAACTTGTTAAGGACTCCAGAGGACATAGTCAAGGGCAAATCAGATCTAAGTGCACAATTGGTAGCTCCAATTAAGGCTGTTAAGCTTGACTTTGTAGACATTACATTCTTTGAAGCACAACAAGCTTTGAAAATTGTTGAGAGCTATATGGATAATCAGAGTATTTCCTCTCAGATGAATCAAAGAAAGTAAAAGGACTTTTGGAAAGTCAGATTCTGGGTTTGCAACTCTCTGTGGATGAATCAAGCTCATCAAGACAGGAAATTCAAAAATTAAAGACAAGGATTGCAGATTTGGAGTCTCAGACCAAGCTTTTAGAGGATCAATATCAAAAAGACATAGATGAATTAAAGGCCACAATTCTTCAGCAAGATAAATGAATTAAAGGCCACATAGATGAATTAAAGGCCACAATTCTTCAGCAAGATAAACTCAATACACTAGTGAGTAAGTGGTTGAGTTCAATAAAATCTAACTATGAATCTGAGTTGGGGTATTTGGCTAAATGAATAATGAATTATCTATAGACAAACAACTATTGTTGGAGAAGGTCTCTACATTGTCTGAAGTTGAGAAATAGTTATCAGACATGATAGAGTCAGAAATTGAAGTAGATGGGGTCTTCATGAGCAATGATGATTTTGAGACATTAAAGCAACAATTATTGCAAGCAAGGATGGATATGTGGGAAAAAATTAAGTAGAGATTGAAAGTCATTGTGGACAAGCCATGGGAACTGATTGCTAACAAGAAAAATAGATTGGAATTCAACCAATTGAAAATGGAAAATGAACAATTGAAGAAGGACTTAGCTTTTGAAAGACATAAGCAAGAATGTGGATTATAGAAAAAGAAGACAGCATCCAAACTTTGGAGGTGGATGATACAGAGGAACTTCAAAACACTGGACCAAATTTATCTTTTAATGCTTTTGAGTGTGCAGGTAAAGATCTAGAGATAAACACTGAAGATATGCAAGATGTTCAAACCAAATAGTCATCAGCAGGAAGCGAGGTGGTACCAAAAGAAGGTCTAGATGAAGTACTTAACACTCAGGCTAAACTAGACAAAAATCATTTTGGTTTCAGTGAAGCTGAAAGTGCTAAAGATCAAGTTACAGAACCAGACAAGCCTCAGGATTTGCAGAAATAGAGCATGGATGAAATACTAAAGGAAATGGAAGAAGAAATTGATTTACAAACTGATCAGAATTAGTTTTTATTTCAAGCAACTCAGTATTATTGATAGGAAACAAAACTAGTATTTTATGATGGACAAGGGATGTGAATTCAAGTCTTAATTTTGGGAAAAATTAGCCACTAAGTGTGCCGGTATAAAGCCTAGAGCTTTACATACTCATTATGCATATATGTATGTTGGGAAGCTTAGTAAGTGTGCTTATGGGCTGATATGAAGAGGTATAAGCCTTTAGGAAGTTAAGTGGATGTGAGCATATGTGTTCATGGGACTTTTGGGAAACATAACTATATGCTGATTAATCTGTTATATTTGTTCTTTGTTGGGAAAGTCAGAATGTTGGGTGTTTTGGAAAAGTCAGAATGTTGAGAGTTTGGGAAAGTCAGAATGCTGGAAACTTTGGGAAAGTCAGAATGTTAGTAGTTTTGGGAATGTTATGCAAGTTAGGAATGTTGGAAATGTTGGGAGATGTTGTTTGTTTGTAGGTGAGATTGATCTCATTGTAAGCCTAGAGCTTTACATACTCAATATGCATATATGTATGTTGGGAACCTTAGTAAGTGTGCTTATGGACTGATATGAAGAGGTATAAGCCTTTAGGAAGTTAAGTGGATGTGGGCATAGGTGTTCATGGGACTTTTGGGAAACATAACTATATGTGTAGGATTCGGGATCAACACACTGCTGCTTATCAGAATTTGCTGATGTTATGTTGATGCTGTGAAGATGAAGATAAATACTATTGCTATCAATTAATACAAGTCTGATCTCCCCAACATGCCTGTCATCATGTCTAACTTTATTGTATTCTCTAGTTAATCTGATTAATCTATTATATTTGTTCTCTGTTGGGAAAGTCAGAATGTTGGGTGTTTTGGAAAAGTCAGAATGTTGAGAGTTTGGGAAAGTCAAAATGCTGAGAACTTTGGGAAAGTCAGAATGTTAGTAGTTTTGGGAATGTCAGGCAAGTTGGAAATGTTGGGAATGTTGGGAGATGTTGTTTGTTTGTAGTTTTCTGTTAGGGATAATGTGTGTCCTTAACACTCGTGTACGTCAGCACAGTGGATGAGGCTACTGACATTTTCACCAAGGCCTTGGGAGAGCTGAGAAACTTTGTAGATTTCGCAGCATGCTTGGAGTGATGGAGATGGAGTTTAGCTTGAGGGGGAGTGTTGAGATGTCAAGCTTAACTAGAACTGACACTCATGATATGCCTGGGTGACCATTATACATTCACATCAACTGGTTTGTTTGGTAGCTGACACGACAGATCTTCACCAGGGATTCTACAACTAGACTACACTACCTAGTTTACTTACCAATTTATGGCGTACTTATCATGCCAGCTCACCTATCTAGTGTGTTCACATTATGGACCACATGTACATAGTACTCTAGTACTTATGTTTGGGTTTCACTTATCTTTTGTAGACCTCTTTTTTTGAGTAGAGAAGAAGAAGAAGAATTTCTTCCTTCCATCACTATGTGTTCTCTTCTAGGGTTTGTGTGTGTGTGTGTGTGCTTGCAAGAGCTCAAGCTCTCTTCCCTCCCCCCAATATTTTCATATATATGTGTGTATATGTGTGTATATTTGTGTATGCATGTGTATGTATAGTGTAATGGTACAGGTGGATAAAGACCTATTGTCCTGCACATGTACTTGCTCTGAGCTTTTGTCTCCCTTTTTCCCTATCCCACCTCCTTTTCCCCACCATGTCTATGCCTACTAAATGCATGCAAAAAGAGGAGGAATTTGCATGGTTCCTCAAAGGCATGGATGCAATTTTAGCTGCTTCCTACTATGAACCGGAAAGGCTTCGCCATGTTATTGGTGATTCCCTCACCCACGATGACTCGATCCAAGCCAACTAGGAGATCATGGAACCTGATCTAATATGGAATCATGTAAATATCTTCCTCACCTATGCTATGGTTCTCTATTTTACTGGTAAGATTCCCTCCAGAGTTGAAATTGTTGCATGGATTTACAAGGGATTTGGCTACTATGCTGTATCCAAGGTTTTCTATGCTGGTGGACAAGGTCTATCTGAAGTCATCTTCTACTCTGCTACATGCAATAGTCCAGTATTCAATAGATAATAGTCTTGAATCAAACCCCTATGCATGTGTTTCCTTGGTAACCCATTCAAACTATTAAGAAAGAACTCAGCATCGATGCCCTATATGGGTTGAGCTATTAGATTTAGCCTTCTTCCTGTCCATTCATCAAGGAAATCGGATCTAATCTCGGTAAAGTAATCTATGTTCCTCCTTTAGAATGCCCAAATAGAAATATCAACCCTTTTCCATGATCAAGCTAACTTGGTCGTGGTAGCATTAATTGAAAATTAGCCTTGCCTTCTCTAACTTGGCCAAAATTGGCCTAGTTACAAAATGCTTTCAAAACTTGGCCTCCACATCACATTAGTATCAACTTTTGAGCATGTGAATGAAATGGCTGAGTGGGTATTTAATGCAAAAAGTGAGACTTTAATGCTCCCATGGCCAAGTTAACTTGGCCATGGTAAAGGGCTGTAAGATTTGCCTAATGTGGCCTACTGATAGACAACTTCTATACCTAAAATGGGAGAAATTGGACAAATCCTACTTCCACTGTGGTAAATTTGAGCAGTTCTCCAAAAAACTATCGAGCCATGCATGATGAGGATGTTTTCCTTATCCCTATCTACCTTGGTAGTAAAGTTATGGCTGATTAGATCTTTGGATTTAAAAAGAAAATCATTCCGTCTGTCTCAGCTATTCCTAAAAACTTCAAAGGTCTTGCAGAGGGTCAAAAGCTCCCTCTAATTTGGCTGAGAATGCTTCCACAACAGAGCATCTCCCAAGACCTCTAGATAAAGGGGGGGAAAAGTTTTATTCTAATGGCTTCATACTATGCATTACAAGAAAGCTCTAAACAAACCAAAACCTATGCCTAAGTTTTCATCTAGCTACATTCAACCCAAAATCTATGATATGGTGGATAGCATCAAAGAAGATGTTTTTTCCAAACCTAAGTCTTTAATATTTGACACAAGTAAAGCCGTTAATCTCATGCAACACCTTGAAATTAACATAGAAATTACGATGAATGATGCTATTGACTCTTGTAAGATTCCTCCCCAGCCTCTCAAAATGTCCAGCATCTTCCCCTGTAATCAATCCCTCTTCAGAAATATAAAAGACTTGTTTCTAAATGTTTTAACCTAGAGAGAGAAAATATTCTAGAGAGAGAATATTCAGATTTTTAATATTTTTGGATAGAAAATTATCTCATCTTATTAGAATAAGTTCCCCTGAAACAGAAATTCAAAAAGAACTTTCCAATGTACAATTGGAATTAATTGGAAATGGGTATAAAGGACCTTAACCTAAGGGTCTAATTGGATTATGGTCCAATTAAGGTTCCTATGGGCCAATAGCATCAATCCATGTGTAGGGAGGAGATAAATCCAATTTGTAAAAGAAGATACCCAAAAATGAGTATATTTCATATAAGATGAAGAGTTAAAAATGTACAAGGTTTATTAGTAAAAAACTATGAGCAATATTAAAAATATGAGATATTTTGGATATAATGATTCTATTTTGATACATATGTAAGGAAGGGGAGTTCTTTAAAGGAGGTGCATATTTCACATGCTTGAATGAGTTTTAAACTCATAAAAATCGAGATATTTCATCTCTCCTCTCTCCTCATTCAAGTCTAGTTCCAAAAAGTTAGCTTAACTGACCTAAAAATGGTCAAATATTGACCAAACTAATTTAGAAAATTCTAGAATCAGTTTGTTTGGTTAGGAGCTCAATTTTTCATATAAATAGAAGCCTCCCCCTTGTTGAAAAATATATAGTGTTTATGCATCGTTACTCTACTCCACCTAAGCCAAGAACTATGAATTCATTAATAATTCACTAGTTTTTGGAGGTTCCCTCTTTCTTCAATCCCCATTGTTGGCTCCATCAACATACTTAACCAATTGATTGGTTGGGGGCCTCTACCGTGAACAAAGAATCAAGCAATTTGTAAGGTAAATAGTGAATATTGATCTTTTCTATAATTTCACAATGTTTCTCTCTTCTCAACCCCTCTCAAGCTTGAGAAGCTTAATTGGTATGGTTTTTAAATGCTATTGAAGTTAATTGAGGAATAGTAGTGAAGAGTTACATAATTTGATGAATGCTATTGAAGTTAATTGATAAATGATAGTAAAGAATTACATAAATTTCCATTTATGTTTAAATTCTAATGGTTTTTATGTAATTTCTCTCTCTCACTCAAGAAATGGTCATACTCATGACCCATTCTCAATCCAAATGAATCTTTACATAAAGCTTTTCCTTAATCCAAGATTAATCGATGCTTGAGACCAAATTAATGGTTTTTTTTCTATGCTTTTAGTTTATGTATTTCATGAATATTGATGATTCAACCCATTATTGGATTAATGATCCAATTAGGGATCATTCTAATCATTCTAATCATTTCTTTATCAGTCATAGTAGCGGAGCTATGGTAAAATTTTTATAAAAGTTACACATAAAATAATTTTATTCAAAGCATGAAAAGATAACTTCCTACCATATTCTAGGAATTATCATCCTAGATTAATTGAAAGAATTTTATTGTAATCATAGAGAAATTGATTTTTATGTTATGCATAATTGATGATTATTTTATTGTGAAAGTGTTGCTTTTATCATATTTGGATTTCATGCATAGAGGTATGCATAAAAGAATTATTATTTTAATATAAAAGTGTTTCTTTTATCATATTTGGATTTCATGCATAGAGGTATGCATAAAAGAATTATTATTTTAATATAAAAGTGTTTCTTTTATCATAATTGAATTTCATGCATAGAGGTATGCATAAAAGTTGAATATTTTATTATAAAAGTGTTACTTTTATCATATTTGGATTTCATGCATAGAGGTATGCATAAAAGTTGATTATTTTATTATAAAAGTGTTCCTTTTATCATATTTGGATTTCATGCATAGAGGTATGCATAAAAGTTGATTATTTTATTATAAAAGTGTTCCTTTTATCATATTTGGATTTCATGCATAGAGGTATGCATAAAAGTTGATTATTTTATTATAAAAGTGTGACTTTTATCATATTTGGATTTCATGCATAGAGGTATGCATAAAAGTTGATTATTTTATTGTAAAAGTGTGACTTTTATCATATTTGGATTTCATGCATAGAGGTATGCATAAAAGTTGATTATTTTATTGTAAAAGTGTGACTTTTATCATATTTGGATTTCATGTATAGAGGTATGCATAAAAGATATTCTTTTTATACTAAAAGTGTGATTTTCATCATAAATGGATTTTATGCATAACTTAGATGCATAACAGAAATTCTTTTATTCTAAAAGTGTAATTCCTACCAAATTGAATTTATGCATAAGAAGATGCATAAAAGATTGATTTAGTGTCATTCTCATCTAAATTGAATTTATGCATAGGAAGATGCATAAAAGAATGGAATTTCAATTCAAAAGTGTTATTCTCATCCAAATTGAATTTATGCATAGGAAGATGCATAAAAGATGGATTTTTAATTCAAAAGTGTCAATTCTCATCTAAATTGAGTTTATGCATAGGAAGATGCATAAGAGATGGAATTTTAATTCAAAAGTGTCATTTTCATTTAAAATGAATTTATGCATAGGAAGATGCATAAAAGATTGATTTTTAAATGAGATGTGATAATATGTGATAAGATGCGTATGGGAAGTGATAGGATGTGAGAAGAGGTGTATGAGATGTGATGAGATGTGATAAGATGTGTATGGGAAGTGATAGGATGTGATAAGAGGTGTATGAGATGTGTAAAGATGTGATAAGATGTGTATGAGATGTGATAGGATATGATAAGAGATGTATGAGATGTGATAGAATGTGTTAAGATGAGTTAGGATGTGTTAAGATGTGTATGGGATGAGGTAGAGAGTGTATCTGATGGGATAAGATGTATATGGGATGTGGTAGGGCGAGAATGGATGTATGGATGTAGATACGGATGTATGTATGTATGTGGATGTGGATGTATGAATGAGGATGTGAAAATGGATGTATGTATGTAGATGTGGATGTATGGATGTGAATGTGAATGAAGATGTGGATGTGGATGTATGGATATAGATACGGATGTATGTATGTATGTGGATGTGGATGTATGAATGAGGATGTGAAAATGGATGTATGTATGTATAATGTGGATGTACGAATGAGGATGTGAAAATAGATGTATGCATGTAGATGCGTATGTATGAATGTGAAATTGGATGTATGATGTGGACGTACGAACATAGATATGTATGTAGAATAATGAATGTGAATGTGTATGTGAAATAATGTGTAGTCTATATGAGTGAATGGATGAGAATGAGTACACATTGAATGTAATAGGGAATAAGTAATGTGATCCGAGAGTGGATAATGTGGAAAGACGAGAGTTCGTTATAGAAACTGTATTTTGTGACTGTTTGTAAATGATTGTTTTATGTCAAGAATGCTGGGGAAGCATTTTGACCGTCTTGAGGATTAAGGTCATGAAGACCGAACTGATAAAGTTGCAACTGCTGACGGAGAGTCAATGGAGGACGTCTCGCGTAGCAAGGTCGGCCGAGGTCTTGACCAGCCTCGGTTCGATTTAAATGGTGAGCTTCCGGTATGGTGGATTAGGGACCAAGGAAGCGGCCTATGAGTGAAGCGCTAGGTCACCTGCGAAGGATTCTAGAGGGTGCTAACCATACGGTGCTCGGGCTCTGGGTCGCTGAAGATACCCACACGTGCGTCGTGGAAGATATTGGAACAAGGAGTAAGAGTTGTTTTCTGAAACCGGGCGTGGATCTGGTTGATTGACCTTGCTAGTCCTCAAAACGGATGAGTCCATGGCTCTTTTATATGGATCTATGGGTTGATCTTGCTAATCTTCCACGGAGATTCCATTCTATTATATGAATATATTGCCGGTTACTATGAGCTAGGAACTATGGAAAAGGCCCCTGAGTGAACAGGTGGTGAGCGTTCTGGTTGCCAATGATGCCATAAGTATACCGATGAATGAATGACTGGAAATAAGGATTCAACCAGAGACTTTGAAGATTGTCATCAGTGACATATTGTTTTCATTAAAGGATTGTTTAAAGTTAGCTGATGCTAAGAAAAAGGCAATTTCATATTGGGTGTGTAAGTGGTGTGACTAGTTTTATGTTTGCATGAACTTCTGGCTAGGGGGCCTTGGAACTCATTTCCTTGGTACCCGGGACAAAACCTAACCAAATTCTTAATTGGATCCCATCACTATAGTGGTTGGGCAGTTGGCTAACCCATGGGACTGGATGGGGTTAGGCTGGACTGATGGATCCGTAAATCGAGATTTAATTTCTATTATTACGATAGATGGAGTAAATCCCGGATAGTAATTGTTCTATGGATAGGAATCAACGGTTGTGCCTCTTGATGGGGAAAAAAGCATTGATCCCAATGATCCAAGTGCAAGTTTCTTCCTTGATCTGACCAAGTACTGTTAGAGGTGCAGTCAGATCAGTTTGATCAGTAATGATCTTGACTACGTTAGAGTAAAGAGTTATCCTGGTGGAATCGCCCGTGTTTTCCGGGTAAAGAAAGTTTTTCCGGTTTCAGTTTTGGACAAACCGACGGATTAGTGTCTTGTCCGGATATCCGTGGGCGAGGCCCCGAGTGTGAGACCCCTACCCGCGCACGATGTGCTACTTCCGCTGCTAATACCCCGAATCCGTTGCGCGGTGGAAATAGGGATCTCACAGTTGGTATCAGAGCGAAATTGAAAGCTAATAAACATAATTAAATTCTTATCTGAAATTGGTAATAAGAATTCAGAAACAGCATTTTCATAATGTATTTTCATTCCGTAAGCTTCTTTAATGAAGAAATTTTAATCAAAGAAATTATTTTTATAGATAGAAGTTCCCCATTTATCTGGTATTCCCGACCTCACCCAGTCTCAAGATATGATTGCATTTGCCTTCGAGCATCTCATCTCTTCCGCTTCAACTCAAATAAGCCGAGCAAGACTCGCACGCCATTTCACGGATTTATATTTTCCTACCCCAGCGGAGAGAATACAACATAAGTGGTTTGCAGGGCAATATGTCCACGCCCCTTGCGACCGCCGTACAATGCTGTGGCAGAATCTCTCATTGACTATGATCTGTTAAAGCTGAAAATGGTGCGTGGTGTCATTCTATATCATTCGACGCCTCGAAATTTCAGACTTTCATGTCGAATTTATAGACTCCTTAGTCGATTTATCCCTAAGGAGAAAATAATAGCCCCCTTCGCAGTTAGAGAACTTATGTAACAGGGCATGACTATGGCCCAGTACGGTCCTCTTGTATGTCTTCCGAGGAGATTTTGAACTCAGAGCCGAGTTGCTCTATGTACATATTGTAACTTTTATATAAATAAAGAAACGTTTTTGAGTGACAAAATTCCTGTTGGATAAATGATTGTTTATGGCGGACGATCTGCTCTGCTGATTTAAAAAAAAAATCTGTTATCGGATATATGTCATAGATCTCCATTAAGATCTTGTCTTGTATAAGAAATTGTTTTCCAAACTCTTAAGTCTTAGGATCTCGTGAATAATATCAAAATAAAAATTTAATAATATATAAATTTTGGCAGAATCATGAGACGAGGAAACCGTGGTCGTCAGCCAGACCCTGTCTCTCAAGATGACTAGCTTGACCTTGATGTTCGCAAGGTTTTTCATAGGACTCAACCAGGACCCTTCAAAGGAGAAGGGGAGAACCTGGGCGAGGCTGTGGAGAAATGGGTGGAAGCCTTGGAAGAGTATTTTGACGTCAGAGGATACAATCATCAGAGTAATTGGCTAATAAAGATCAACTGAGAAGCCAAATATGTCAAAAATTTATCAAGAAACACAAAAAGGTTGTAATTGAGTGATATAATTCATACAATTTGATATTCAAACTGAAAAATTCGTAACTTAGTAATTGGGTTTTCAGATCGAAGTACCGCAATTGTATGGAACCCTGACTTGCTTGAGGCCTAGACATGATGGTATCTATCTTATAGTTCCAAGTATCATGACTACCCGTATATACTGAGAGTATAACTGCAGCTCTTTACTGACAGTATATACGAGTAAATCTAAGACTTGAAATTATAAGCGTTAATGCTATCCAGATGATGATTTCGAATGTGGTTGATATGATTTTTAATTCTGTTTGAGAACTGATGAATTGATTTGGATTTTGATTGAAAAATGATGATCCCTAAAAATGGGTTGAAATGTAATAAGCTGAGCGAAACCACAATGTGGATGATTGGGACGAGTCCCTGTAATGATAAATGATGAAAATGATTCAGCAAATCACTATGAGATTAGTGGATTGTGCTGTCAAATTGCTACTGTTAATACTTGAGATGGTAGATCAAGTTAAGGGATGACAAATTGAGAAC
Source organism: Cibotium barometz (assembly GCF_041138505.1). Lineage (NCBI taxonomy): Eukaryota > Viridiplantae > Streptophyta > Polypodiopsida > Cyatheales > Cibotiaceae > Cibotium > Cibotium barometz. The sequence goes on along the minus strand of NC_141108.1, from coordinate 20,935,454 downwards.
TTGCTTAACTAAAATTCCCGTGGAGGAATGTTCGAAGGAAATTTTTCGGTCTAATGGACCATTATCGTGTTAAAGATATGAATGATATGATCTGAATGAATTGTTATTTAATGATGAGTTCTATATAAGGGATATTTATCCCCATATTCTGTTGGGTTGACTGGAATATAAGGAACCCCAGAATAAATTGGATCTTAAGCAAAAGAGTTGTCCTCTACTTGTGAGATGAGGACATCTTGCACCTTTTAAGTGGGGTAGAATGTAAGATTCCTCCCCCAGCCTTAGAGGTATACAGGAGTAAGAATCTCCCTTTCTGATCTTATAATTATTCCCTCTCTAAAATAAAAGAAAGATTCTGTTTAAAAGGGAAGACACTTTCCCCGGAATACCTTCTCAGGAGCCCACCTGTTTTAAGGATTCAGAACGATGAGTTCAGAAGTGAGAACCGATGTTTTGGATACCAAGGTTTTGGTCATCAGTTAAAAAGACTGCCTGACTCCTATCATGGAAAGGGCACAGGGAAGTCTAGAACCCAAATTCAGAGACCAATTCTTCATACCAATCTAATCAGGGTCCGTCTCTCGGACAAGATTGCTTAACTCCATTAACTAGGTCTGACCCATTGATTAGGGTCGAGATGACTAGTCAAATGCTTGGCGACTTAGAGCAACATATGCAGGCAATTCATAAAGATATAAACACTGCCCAGGATTGACAGAGACAATATACGGATAAGAAGAGGACAGTCAGAGAAATCAAAGAAGCAGTTATAGTCTTCAATTGAATATGGACCAAAAGAATTTCTTTATCTCTAGGGGAGTATAAGTAGTTATCCCCCAGATATTGTGGACCAAAGAAAGTGACTTAACCTACGAACTTCTTTTATCTCCTCATCTCAAAGTTCTTAACACCTTCTATAGAAATATGTGCCAAACCCAAATTATGGAAAGATGGTAAAACTTCAGTGGCAAGATACCGTTGGCTTCTAGGTTACGCTAACTCCTTCCTTTATATAAGTCGTAAATTTTACTTATCGCTCACAGTAATCTTACTTCCATCGATCTCCTTCTTCTTAATCTCCTTCATGGCTTGGCAACAGGAATTAGTTTTATCCATGATGATTTCTCACCTTCAAGACGCAAGCGAGTCTGTGAAGAAGGATTTTATAGAATTGTATGAGCGCTCACTTTTTCCTCACCTAGGAACTTCTGTAGCTCAAACCAAATGGCGGACCTATCAAACATAACTAGGGTAACACCGTGGGGTCAGGAGCACTTTCGTAACAATGTCCGCTTGGCCATGGTTATTGAAGCTTTGGGTTTGGGTCCCCGATACTACTGCGTCATGAGATCAAGACATCTTGGGTTTTCTGAGCGGGTCTTCTTATTGGCGTGTTTTCTTCCTCATCAGAAGATATGCCTTTATCCCGTTTTTGGCTTGTCTCTTAGAGGTCCTTTTGTTAGATCACCTCATACCACTGAGATAGGTGCGACAATAACCAACAGAATCATTCCCATAGATGAGTTACCTTATATGTGCGCAGCTTGTGAGTGCTGCTTTTGTGATCATATGATGGACGGGCTTATGGAAGTGTAAAGAGTTCTTCTATCTTTACTGTATATGTTCCAAGAATGAATAAAGTTTAAATCTTGTCCTTGTCTTGACCCTTACTCTCTCTGAGACTTTTTTAATTGGTGATTAATCTTAATTAAAAATTTTCTCTCAGTCTCATACTTGTGCATCTTGCCAAATTACCCCCAGTTTGCGAGATGAGAGTATCTCGCGTTTTTCAAGTGGGAGAGAATGTAAGATTCCTCCCCAGCCTCTCAAAATGTCCAACATCTTCCCCTGTAATCAATCCCTCTTCAGAAATATAAAAGACTTGTTTCTAACTGTTTTAACCTAGAGAGAGAAAATATTCTAGAGAGATAATATTCAGATCTTTAATATTTTTAGATAGAAAATTATCTCATCTTATTAAAATAAGTTTCCCTAAAACAGAAATTCAAAAAGAACTTTCCAATGTACAATTGGAATTAATTGGAAATGGGTATAAAAGACCCTAACCTAAGGGTCTAATTGGATTATGGTCCAATTAAGGTTCCTATGGGCCAATAGCATCAATCCATGTGTAGGGAGGAGATAAATCCAATTTGTAAAAGAAGATACCAAAAAATGAGTAAATTTCACATAAGATGAAGAGTTGAAAATGTACAAGGTTTATTAGTAAAAAACTATGAGCAATATTAAAAATATGAGATATTTTGGGTATAATGATTCCATTTTGACACATATGTAAGGAAGGGGAGTTCTTTAAAGGAGGTGCATATTTCACATGCTTGAATGAGTTTTAAACTCATAAAAATTGAGATATTTCATCTCTCCTCTCTCCTCATTCAAGTCTAGTTCCAAAAAGTTAGCTTAACTGACCTAAAAATGGTCAAATATTGACCAAATTGATTTAAAAAATTCTAGAATCAGTTTGTTTGGTTAGGAGCTCAATTTTTCCTATAAATAGAAGCCTCCCCCTTGTTGAAAAATATATAGTGTTTATGCATCGTTACTCTACTCCATCTAAGCCAAGAACTATGAATTCATTAATAATTCACTAGTTTTTGGAGCTTCCCTCTTTCTTCAATCCCCATTGGTGGCTCCATCAACATACTTAACCAATTGATTTGTTGGGGGCCTCTACCGCGAACAAAGAATCAAGCAATTTGTAAGGTAAATAGTGAATATTGATCTTTTCTATAATTTCACAATGTTTCTCTCTTCTCAACCCCTCTCAAGCTTGAGAAGCTTAATTGGTATGGTTTTTAAATTCTATTGAAGTTAATTGAGGAATAGTAGTGAAGAGTGACATAATTTGATGAATGCTATTGAAGTTAATTGATTAATGATAGTAAAGAATTACATAAATTTCCATTTATGTTTAAATTCTAATGGTTTTTATGTAATTTCTCTCTCTCACTCAAGAAATGGTCATACTCATGAAGCTTTTCATAAAGCTTCTCCTTAATCCAAGATTAATCTATGCTTGAGATCAAATTAATGGTTTTTTTTCTATGCTTTTAGTTTATGTATTTCATGAATATTGATGATTCAACCCATTATTGGGTTAATGATCCAATTAGGGATCATTCTAATCATTTCTTTAATGATAAGCTTTATCCTTCAAAATAAATTGAGATTTATCAGTCATAGTAGCGGAGCTATGGCAAAATTTTTATAAAAATTACACATAAAATAATTTTATTCAAAGCATGAAAAGAGAACTTCCTACCATATTCTAGGAATTATCATCCTAGATTAATTAAAAGAATTTTATTGTAATCATAGAGAAATTGATTTTTATGTTATGCATAATTGATGATTATTTTATTATAAAAGTGTTACTTTTATCATATTTGGATTTCATGCATAGAGGTATGCATAAAAGAATTATTATTTTAATATAAAAGTGTTTCTTTTATCATATTTGGATTTCATGCATAGAGGTATGCATAAAAGAATTATTATTTTAATATAAAAGTGTTTCTTTTATCATAATTGAATTTCATGCATAGAGGTATGCATAAAAGTTGAATATTTTATTATAAAAGTGTTACTTTTATCATATTTGGATTTCATGCATAGAGGTATGCATAAAAGTTGATTATTTTATTATAAAAGTGTTACTTTTATCATATTTGGATTTCATGCATAGAGGTATGCATAAAAGTTGATTATTTTATTGTAAAAGTGTGACTTTTATCATATTTGGATTTCATGCATAGAGGTATGCATAAAAGTTGATTATTTTATTGTAAAAGTGTGACTTTTATCATATTTGGATTTCATGGATAGAGGTATGCATAAAAGTTGATTATTTTATTGTAAAAGTGTTACTTTTATCATATTGGATTTCATGTATAGAGGTATGCATAAAAGATATTCTTTTTATACTAAAAGTGTGATTTTCATCATAAATGGATTTTATGCATAACTTAGCTGCATAAGAGAAATTCTTTTATTCTAAAAGTGTAATTCCTACCAAATTGAATTTATGCATAAGAAGATGCATAAAAGATTGATTTTTAAATTCAAAGTGTCATTCTCATCTAAATTGAATTTATGCATAGGAAGATGCATAAAAGAATGGAATTTCAATTCAAAAGTGTTATTCTCATCCAAATTGAATTTATGCATAGGAAGATGGATTTTTAATTCAAAAGTGTCAATTCTCATCTAAATTGAGTTTATGCATAGGAAGATGCATAAGAGATGGAATTTTAATTCAAAAGTGTCATTTTCATTTAAAATGAATTTATGCATAGGAAGATCCATAAAAGATTGATTTTTAAATGAGATGTGATAATATGTGATAAGATGCGTATGGGAAGTGATAGGATGTGAGAAGAGGTGTATGAGATGCGATAAGATGTGATAAGATGCGTATGGGAAGTGATAGGATGTGATAAGAGGTGTATGAGATGTGAAAAGAGGATGTGATAAGAGGTGTATGAGATGTGAAAAGATGTGATAAGATGTGTATGAGATATGATAGGATATGATAAGAGGTGTATGAGATGTGATAGAATGTGTTAAGATGAGTTAGGATGTGTTAAGATGTGTATGGGATGAGGTAGAGAGTGTATCTGATGGGATAAGATGTATATAGGATGTGTTAGGGCGAGAATGGATGTATGGATGTAGATATGTATGTATGTGGATGTGGATGTATGAATGAGGATGTGAAAATGGATGTATGTATGTAGATGTGGATGTATGGATGTGAATGTGAATGAAGATGTGGATGTGGATGTATGGATGTAGATACGGATGTATGTATGTATGTGGATGTGAAAATGGATGTATGGATGTAGATACGGATGTATGTATGTATGTGGATGTGGATGTATGAATGAGGATGTGAAAATGGATGTGTATGTATGTAGATGTGGATGTATGGATGTGAATGTGAATGAAGATGTGGATGTGGATGTATGGATGTAGATACGGATGTATGTATGTATGTGGATGTGGATGTATGAATGAGGATGTGAAAATGGATGTATGTATGTATAATGTGGATGTACGAATGAGGATGTGAAAATAGATGTATGCATGTAGATGCGTATATATGAATGTGAAATTGGATGTATGATGTGGACGTACGAACATGGATATGTATGTAGAATAATGAATGTGAATGTGTATGTGAAATAATGTGTAGTCTATATGAGTGAATGGATGAGAATGAGTACACATTGAATGTAATAGGGAATAAGTAATGTGATCCGAGAGTGGATAATGTGGTTCGTTATAGAAACTGTGTTTTGTGACTGTTTGTAAATGACTGTTTTATGTCAAGAATGCTGGGGAAGCATTTTGACCGTCTTGAGGATTAAGGTCATGAAGACCGAGCTGATAAAGTTACAACTGCTGACGGAGAGTCAATGGAGGATGTCTCGCGTAGCAAGGTCGGCCGAGGTCTTGACCAGCCTCGGTTCGATTTAAATGGTGAGCTTCGGGTACGGTGGATTAGGGACCAAGGAAGCGGCCTATGAGTGACGCGCTAGGTCACTTGCAAAGGATCCTAGAGGGTGCTGACCATACGGTGCTCGGGCTCTGGGTCGCCGAAGATACCCACACGTGCGTCGTGGAAGATATTGGAACAAGGAGTAAGAGTTGTTTTCTGAAACCGGGCATGGATCTAGTTGATTGACCTTGCTAGTCCTCAACGGATGAGTCCATGGCTCTTTTATATGGATCTGTGGGTTGATCTTGCTAATCTTCCACGGAGATTCCATTCTATTATATGAATATATTGCCGGTTACTATGAGCTAGGAACTATGGAAAAGGCCCCTGAGTGAACAGGTGGTGAGCGTTCTGGTTGCCAATGATGCCATAAGTATACCGATGAATGAATGACTAGAAATAAGGATTCAACCAGAGACTTTGAGGATTGTCATCAGTGACATAATGGTTTCATTAAAGGATTGTTTTCTGATGCTAAGAAAAAGGCAATTTCATATTGGGTGTGAGTGGTGTGACTAGTTTTATGTTTGCATGAACTTCCGACTAGGGGGCCTTGGAACTCTTTTCCTTGGTACCCGGGACAAAACCTAACCAAATTCTTAATTGGATCCCATCAATACAGTGGTTGGGCGGTTGGCTAACCCATGGGACTGGATGGGGTTAGGCTGGACTGATGGATCCGTAAATCGAGATTTAATTTCTATTATTACGATAGATGAAGTAAATCCCGGATAGTAATTGTTCTATGGATAGGAATCAACGGCTGTGCCTCTTGATGGGAAAAAAAGCGTTGATCCCAATGATCCAAGTGCAAGTTTCTTCCTTGATCTGACCAAGTACTGTTAGAGGTGCAGTCAGATTAGTTTGATCAGTAATGATCTTGACTACGTTAGAGTAAAGAGTTATCCTGGTGGAATCGCCCGTGTTTTTCGGGTCAAGGAAGTTTTTCCGGTTTCGATTTTGGACAAACCAACGGATTAGTCTCTTGTCCGGATATCCGTGGGCGAGGCCCCGAGTGTGAGACCCCTACCCACGCACGATGTGCTACTTCCACTGCTAATACCCCGAATCCATTGCGCGGTGGAAACAGGGATCTCACAACTCTAGAGAAAGCGTCCCCACTCTCCATAGTGTTTTTATGAAGATTGATACTCTCAATATCAAAGTGCTTGGGTCCTCTATCAAGGTAAGCAAACTTTGGCAAGGAATTTCAGCTAATGATTTGGATATTATCTGTTTAGAGGAGCATAAGCTCCAGAAGCGCAGTTGCACAACTTTAAAGGATATAGGTCCTTTTATGGTGGTAAGAGTTGAGCTTACCATAGAAGGATGATTACTAACCACCATAGAAGGATGATTCTATGGTAGAGCTCTATTTGTTTCCTGCATATGGAATGATCTTTCTTTTATTGTTGGTAACATTTATAGTTATAATAGTGCTATTCCTATATAATGTCTCTCTGGTAGAACCTTACTAACATCCAAACTTCAAGAGGTGTGTTATGTGGTGATTTTAATATGGTTACCAATGGTGCTGACACTGGATCACTGGATCTGGTTTGTGTATGCCTCATACACTGGATGTGTGGAGAAATCTAGAGGATGAGTGGATCTTACAAGATCTCTGGCTAGCCTCTCATCAAGGCTCAAAAAATCAAGGGTATGCTTATCACTCCTCTTCTCACACTTCTTCTTGGGCTAGATTAGATAGGATATACTCCTTAGGTCTGGACTGGATTCCAAGCCAATGTAACATACAAATTAAGTCTACCAAATTAAGTATGACCTCACCCTCTCCAACCATTTTTTTGTTATTTTTACTATGCATATGTATGACTGGCATACCTCCATGCATGACATGCATCAAAAAAGACCCCTTATGGTTAATAACCAACTTGTTAACCATGTTGTTTTCAAAAAAAGAACCCTTGATGTCACAAATCACTCTTCAAATTAACATGTTATACAGGAGTAAATGTGAATCGTAAATTAATATCAATATATATTTATTTACCAATAAAGACATGATCTCACTCCTTTAATCAAGGAAATTAAAACTTCATTAAGAAATAGTTTTTGTTCTTAAAAAGTTAAAACATGACAAAATCATGTGAACATTTTAGAGGAAAAAATCCATAAACAAAAAATTATCTAAACAAAAAATGTGACCAAGTACCACGAGGCTATCAAAATAATACCTTAGGTCCTGCATTGGATCCACCATGATCCCTTCAACTGTTTTCTGTGGACCTAGCATGCTTTCAACGTCCTCCAGACACTTGGTTCCTTGAGTATTGGAGCCACTCAAAACATGACTAATAATAAAAAATATCTTGTCAATTACAAGCCATTATGGAATCCCAAAGATCTCCACCTAGGTTTTGATTATATTGTTTCTTCAATAGGTATTGGCTCAATACACATTTCTCTACAAGACTATCAAAATAGTAAGGTTGACAATGTCTTCTATGTATCTAGGTCTTGCCTTCAATATGTATTGGCTCCATACACATTTCCCTACCAGAGGATCAAAATACTAAGGTTGACAATGTGTTATATGTACCTAGTCCTACTCAAAATCTTTTCTCAATAAATGGCATTGTCATTGAGTTTCATCATGAATACTATGTCATCCATGTCAAGCTTCTCAATGGAAAAGTCATCCATATGACCTGCACGCAAAAAGGTAGGTTGTATTCTTTGGGTGTTTCGAGTGTTTCTATTGCAAAGAACGTTCTACGCTAAAAAATAACACTATAGGATTTGAAATAGTACGATGACATTATCACTTAGAAGATCCCAACATATATGCACTTTGTGAGGTGTAAAAACTTTGTAATATTGGTTTTCCAAAAAGCCTCACCCAAATAGAGATTTGTGAAGCATGTATCTGGGACAAAACTCATCACCAATGTTTCCCATGCTCACACTCTTTTACTTCAAACTCCTTATAACTAGTACATCAAGATCTATGTAACCCAATGGAAAGCATCTCTCTCACAAGTTACCACTTTTTTCTCACTTTCAAAGAACACTACACCAAATACACTTTTGTCTATTTTCTTAAACAAAAATTTGAAGTCTTTTCTCACTATTTGAAGTCATAGTGTTTTTAATTCGGTCTCCATCTTTGTGGATGATATTTTTTTACTTGGGAATACTACCCAAGTGGTTCATCACACCATGGTTTTACTCTCCATGGCATTCTCAAATGACCGATTTTGAATGAACTATAATACTACCTTAGTATTCAAGTCATGAGAGACTTGCACCATGTTTTCATGTGACTAGCACAAAAGCAGTTTATTGAAGCGCTTCCTATATTTTATATGCACACTTACTGAGAAAATATCTTCTTGTAGTGTAGGAACCCTCCTAAAGTGGATTATGAAGAAACTCAAAATTACTCACCTCACTAAGGAAAGTAGTAAGGTGGTAGGGTAATGATCAGTCGTGGGATGTCCTCAAGGGCTACGGTCATAATTTTTTGATAGGAGTGTCTTGAGAGGATGAACCATTAAAGGGGAGGGAGAAATGGTAAACATAAGGGGAGTGCCATTAAAGTGGAAGGAGGAAGGGGAAACACAAGGCGAGTGCCATTAAAGAAGAGGGATGAATGGGAAACAGAAGGGGATCTTTAGAAGATCTAGCTTCAAAAAATGGGTAATTATGCAATAAGGAACAACAAGAAGAATCAATAGCACATAAAGGTCGACATGCAATAAGGAATCTACGATGACATAAAAAGTGAATGAAGGAAATAATGCTTCAGGACCAAACAATCTTTATATCTAGTGAAGAGGAAATAGATGATGCCTAGTGGCCACATCGATGCCCAAGAAGTCCTTGGCGAGGGTTAACATGCCCCCTTCTTGATGCAGATTCAATTCTCTAAAGATATCAATGTCCAATGGCCACCATTGACACCCAAGATGTCTCATGTGAGGGTTCACATGGCCCCCCTTCTAGATGTAGATTCATTCTTAGAAGTTGTCTAAAGATGGCAGTGAATAGCAATTGGAAGCCATGTAGAGAGTAAAAACGACCTTTCACTCGACTCATGGATATGACCTTTCACTCTTTATTACTCTTGAAAACAACACAAAGTTATAGAAACACATGTAAATCACATCCCAACAAAAAAGTATTCAATATGTCATTGTGTGTGTGTCTTTTTGTCCCACTCTCCCCCTTTTTGTTAAACTTCCTCTCTTAAATTTGTTATTAGGGATGTTACTATCTGACAATGTGCAAAATGTACTCAACATTTCTATATAAAATACGAACTAATAGTAGAAACCACATCATTTAGAAAAGTGGATACCATATCATATAAGCAAGAAGCACAAAATACATATCACTCTCATGCAAAAAATGAATCGACTAGGGATTCACCAAAAAGTAGAGCAAAAGATCTGTAAATCATTGAGAGTGAGAACAATAGGACTATTGTTGCTATCAAATGAATCATTTTCATGTGCTAAGTCAAAGACTTTAAGTAGCCAATAATTAAATCTAAAGTACATTCGGATACAATATGGAAAGGTTTGTTTGGCTAGGTAGGAAGTGAGAACAAGCCTAAAGCATCATGCTTATTTGGTGAAATCTTTACGGAGTAAGCTTTCCATAAATTATGTGGTGATTGTTTCAGGAATGAATGGCGGGTAGCACCCATGTGAATTTAGAAAGGGAAACAATATCATTTTCTCTTGATTGTAGATGTGTAAATTGTTCATGCATCAGGGTAAGTAAGTAATCCATGTATGAGGGAAAGTAAGTAATACATGTAACAACAACGATGCATTCAGTCTATCGCTACCGTGTACTTTGTTTTACATGAGTATTGTGAGTTTCAACCGTTCACGTGCCTAGAACGCTTACCATTACCATAATCACAGCTAGTTAGTACCTGAACTCTTAACTCTTGATAGTTAGTACATGAACTCTTGGCCAACAGAAAAACGCTTGCCACTACCATAATCACAGGTAGTTAGTGCATGAACTCTTGGCAAACCGAACAACGTACAACAAAGCGCATGCTAGACTGGACAAAATGAAGGATTGATGATTAAGTCTTGCAAAACGCAGTTTTTACAAAATCATAGCATTGTCCGGGAAGAGGAAAATGCTGACGCTCGTCAAGCGGACCCGTAGTGGCATGCGCCGTAACCTGCAAACAATAAATGTCTGGTCAGATCATGTGATAAAGAACACAGGACGTACTAGGTGATATAGACGAGGAGGAGGAGTGAGGATCTTACTAGGATCGGCGTCTACAAGCACAGCCGCACCCTGGAGGTCGCAGGTGGCGCTTGCATTCTTGCGTGTCAGGCTCGAAGCAGTGTTGGCCGGGCATGATGGCCTGACAGAACTGGGAGTTCATTGTGCATACGTAGAACAAAGCCGTCTCAAGGGCCTTCGGGCCGGCATCAGCGATAGCCACACACCACGCACAGGCGGCCATGGATATTCGGGATATGCGCGCTGTAGAATCAGGAGAAGGACGTAGAGGCGTGCCTGGTACATGCGCTGGTGTAGACTTAGGAGAAGGTAGAGGCGTGCCCAGTACAGGCACTGGTGAAGAGGAAGAGGAACTAGCGGGCGGAGGACACAATGATGATGGTGGTGGTGCGGTGGGAAAGGACGACCGTCGGTGAAGGCGGCCGCACCGTATAGTTGCTCCTCTGTTGCTCTGCCTGCTTACATGTTGATACCTCAAACAAGTTAGAAATAGATCGCTGTTATAGAAAAGTACAAACGCAAGACATAACGCAAAGTACACGACACACGTACCCGCTAGAGCTGCTCTGGACGTGCAGGAAACCAGGACAAGGAGAAAGTATGCAAAGCTTGTAGCTCTAGCAGTTATGCGAAGTGGTGTAATGAGGACAAGTAGGCTAATGCAAGGGATAGTCTGGTTTGGCAGTTTATATAGCCAGGGCACTAAGGCGGTGTGTGTCTAGAGATTGTGAGGGTTTGATAGACCCTTACGAACTTGTGAAGGTTAAATTTAATTACATCAACCTTAATGAGTTAATACTTCACATACATAAGTCTAGGACATTCCTAGTTTTCAAACGAACAACCATCTTATGAAGCGACGCTTCTTGTAACCAAAAGCCTATTTGGGCACAAATAAATATAATCTTATGTTATTGCTTAGCATCCCTCTCGTAAACAATCAATATCTTTGTAGATTAGCTAGATCCTAATTTATACACGGTACTAATATGATGCTAGGCGTTTAGAACTTTACGGCTCGATCAGAAATATTTTACCACCCTTTTAGTGTTGATCGGACAACATATAAAACAACTTATCTAGCAAGACACGTCAACCATGGCAACCCAAGCCAACCACGACCAAATCTTGCCAATCCTTTGATCCCACCACAATAACTTCTCCCTCTTGCCAGAACTTATCATATGGACAAACTAATTGGTCAAAATTATCTTGTTTGGAGGGTTCAAATGAGGATGTTCTTCGACGATCCTCCTATATGGGCCGTTGCTCTTGGCTTTGATGCATACCTTGTTGGCACCGATCATGTCAGCAATCATGAAGCCTAGTTAGCCAAGGACTTTGTAGCCCAAATAGAAGTCATCTTACATATAGGTGACACACAAAAGTTATGTGGCATCTATTACATTCTAGTTATCAACCTATTGTCATGTCAACAAGGGTTGCTTTATTAGAGAAAGGCCTCTTTATTTTACCATGAATGAAGGCAACAAATTTTGGATGAAGCTATCCCTTCTAACCTAGTGATAGACCTTTCTCTTCAGATAAGATAACTTACCTCAAAAATGGCGGCCCTTTATCACTACACAAACAAAAATTGTCAATGTGTCTCACCAGCAATTGACTAGTCATATTCTCTAAGAGGAAGCAATGAGGACCACAACAATCCCTAAAAATGACACTCATGCCATGCTTTCCTTTATAAATTTGTCTAAACGATCCAACAATAACAGATGATGGTTTTAATAAAAAATTTCTTCTAATGAGGGCTTTAATAAACAAACCAATTACAATAAAAAATGTCTCTTACAGTCCCCCCTCCCTATATTAGGGAGCCTCCATGATGGTATTGCAATCAGAAGGGGCATTTGGAGCTTGACTGTCGAAACAAAAAAAAAAGTGAGCAATTGTCACAAGGATATTGACACCTTAGGTCCTGCATTAAATCCACCATCATCCCTTCAACTCTTGGCTATGGCCCTAGCATGCTTTCAAGGTCATGAAGACACTTGGTTCTTTGATATTAGAGCCACTCACAACATGACTAATAACAAAAAATATCTTGTCAATTACAAACCATTATCGAATACCCAAGATCTTAACCTAGGTTATGATAGTAATGTACTTTCAATAGGTATTGGGTCAGTACACATTTCCCTATAAGACTGTCAAAATTAAGGTTGGCAATGTCTTCTATGTACCTAGTCTTGCCTTCAATGTGTATTGGCTCAATACACATTTCCCTACCAAATGATCAAACTACTAAGATTGACAATGTCTTTTATGTACATAGTCTTGCTCAAAATCTTTTCTTAGTAAATAGCATTTTCATTGAGTTTCATTATAAATACTATGTCATACATGTCAAGCTTCCCGATGGAAAAGTCATCCATATCATTTGCAAGCAACAAGGTAGGTTGTATCCTTTGGGTGTTTCTAGTATTTTCATGGCAAAGAACTTTCTACAGTAAAAAATAACACTATAGGAATAGAAATAGTACGATGACATTTACGATGACATTATCAGTTGGAACATCCCAACATATATACACTTTGTGAGAAGTAAAAACTTTGTAATGGCCTTGTAAAAACCCTCACCCAAATAGAGATTTGGAAAGGATGTATCTTGGACAAAACTCATCACCAATGGTTCCCATGCTCACAATCCTGTATTTCAAACCCCTTAGAACTAGTACATCCAGATTTATGTGACCCAATGGAAAGCATATCTCTCACAAGTTACCACTATTTTATCACATTTAAAGAACACTACACCAAATACACTTTTGTTTACTTTCTTACACAAATTTTTGAAGTCTTCTATCACTATTTGAAGTCATAATGTTTTTCTTTTGGTTGCTATCTATGTAAATGATATTTTTTTACTTGGTAATACTACCCAAGTAGTTCATTATGCCATAGTTGAACTATCCATGGCATTCTCAATGACCGATCTGGGGTGAGCTATAATACCACCTTGGTATTCAAGTCATGAGAGACTTGCATCATGTTTTCATCTGACACACACAAAAGAAGTTTATTGAATAAGTTCTTTCCATATTTTAGATGCACACTTGCTGAGGAAAGATCTTCTTGTAGTGTAGGAACACTCCTAAAGTGGATTATGAAGAAACTTAAAATTACTTGCCTCAGTAAGGAAAGTAGTAGGGTGGTAAGGTAATGATTAGTCGTGGGATGTCCTTAAGGGTCACGGTCAGAATGTTTTGATAGGAGTGTCTTGAGAGGATGAACCATTAAAGGGCAGGGAGGAATGGGAAACACAAGAGGAGTGTCATTAAAGTGGAAGGAGGAAACACAAGGCGAGTGCCATTAAAGAGGAGGGATGAATGGGAAACATAACGAGATTTTTAGAAGAGCTAGCTTCAAAAATTGGTTACTACGCAATAAGGAATAGCAATAATAATCAATAGCACATAAGGGTCTACATGCGATAAAAGAAATCTACGAGCAACGATAGAAGAAGTGAATGAAGGCAATAATCCTTCAAGACAAAATAATCTTTATATCTAGTGAGGAAGGAAATAGATGATTCCTAGTGGCCACATCGATGCCCAAGAAGTCTTTGGCGAGGGTTAACATGCCCCCCTTATTGATGCAGATTCATTCAATTCTCAGAAGATGTCAATTTCCAATGGCCGCCATTGACACCCAAGAAGTCTCATGTGAGGGTTCACATGCCCTCCTTCCACATGTAGATTCATTCTTAGAAGATGGCAATGAAGAGCAATTGGAAGCTGTGTAGAGAGTAGAAATGAACTTTCACTCTTGACTCATGGATATAAACTTTCACTCTTTATTACTCTTTAATACAACACAAAGTTATAGCTTATTAAATAATGATGATTAATAAGCTAAGCTAGTTATGCTAATTAATGATGGTTTAGAAATAATAGGTTATAGATAAGCTCTCACTAAATTGAACAATAGAAGAATTATCTTGTCTTCAAAATATTTTTTCTCAAGAAAATCAATTATTTTAATAAACTATGCTAGTTATGCTAATTAATGATGATTTAGAAATAACAGCTTATAGATAAGCTTGCACTAAAATAAACAACACAAGAATTGCCTTGTCTTGAAAATATATTTTCTCAAGAAAATTAATTATTTCTTGTTGGAGAGAAGATAATAATGTGATTAAAAGAACACAAGATGTTTTTAATAACATGTCTTATTTTTTGATTTTTGGATTGGGTATCGCAACATCAATACAAAGCATCTCCAATTTCAATGTTACTCTCTAAGTAAGCATGCACTTAAACTACCTTTATCTAAGGTAATTCTTACATGTCCTTCATCCTCTATTCCTAAAGAAAATTAATATTTTTAATATTTCTCTCTCTCTCTGTCTCTCTCTGTCTCTCTCTCTCTCTCTGTCTCTCTCTCTCTCTCTCTCTCTCTCTCTCTCTCTCTAATTTTTTACTTTGGGTGTTTCCAGTGTTTCCATGGTAAATAACTTTCTACGATAAAAAATAATGCTATAGGATTAGAAATAGAACGATGACATTATCAGTTAGAACATCTCAACATATATGCTCTTTGTGAGATGTAAAATCTTTGTAATGACCTTCAAAAAACCCTCACCGGAATATATATTTGGGAAGGATGTATCTTGGACAAAACTCATCACCAATGTTTTCCATGCTCACACTCTTGTATTTCAAACCCCTTAGAACAACTACATCCAGATTTATGTGACCGAATAAAAAGCATATCTCTCAAAATTTACCATTATTTTCTCACTTTCAAAGAACACTACACCAAATACACTTTTGTATATTTTCTTACACAAATTTTTTAAGACTTCTCTCGATGTTTGAAGTCATAGTGTTTTTTTTCCGATTTCTATCTATGTGGATGATTTTTTTTAACTTGGAAATACTACCCAAGTGTTTCATCACGCCATGATTGAACTCTCCATGGCATTCCCAGTGACCTATTTGGGGTGAACTATAATACTACCTTGGTATTCAAGTCATGATAGACTTGCACCATGTTTTTATCTGACTAACACAAAATAAGTTTATTGAAGAAGTTCTTTCCATATTTTAGATGCACACTTTCTGCAGAAATATCTTCTTGTAGTGTAGGAACCCTCCTCAAGTGGATTATGAAGAAACTCAAAATTACTCGCCTCAGTAAGGAAAGTAGTAGGGTGGTAAGGTAGTGATCAGTCATGGGATGTCCTCAAGGGTGGTGGTCATAATTTTTTGATAGGAGGTCTTGAGAGGATGAACCATTAAAGGGGAGGGAGGAATGGGAAACACAAGGGGAGTGCCATTAAAGTGGAAGGAGGAATCAGAAACACAAAGTGAGTGCCATTAAAGTGGAAGGAGGAATCAGAAACACAAAGTGAGTGCCATTAAATAGAAGGGATGAATGGGAAACAAAATGGGATCTTTAGAAGAGCTAGCTTCAAAAAATGGCTATTAGGCAAGAAGGAAAAGCAAGAATAATAAAGAGGACATAAGGGTCTACATGCAATAAGGAATCTACGAGTGATGACATAATAAGTGAATGAAGGCAATAATCCTTCAGGATAAAACATTCTTTATATGTAGTGAAGAAGGAAATAGATGATGCCTAGTGGCCACATCGATGTCAAAGAAGTCTTTGGTGAGGGTTAACATGCCCCCCTTCTTGATGCAGGTTCAATTCTCGAAAGATGTCAATGTCCAATGGCCGCCATTGACACCCAAGAAGTCTCATGTGAGGGTTCACATGTCCCCTTCCACATGTAGATTGACAATAAGGAGCAATTGGAAGCCATGTAGAGGGTAGAAATGACCTTTCACTCTTGAGTCATGGATATGACATTTCACTCTTTATTACTCTTTAATACAACAAAAACTTGTAGCTTATCAATGATGATTAATAAGCTATGCTAGTTATGCTAATCAATGATAATTTAGAAATAATAGCTTATAGATAAGCTCTCACTAAATTAAACAACAAAAGATTTATCTTGTCTTTAAAACATTTTTTCTCAAGAAAATCAATTATTAATAAGCTATGCTAATTAATGATGACTTATAAATAATAGGTTATAGATAAGCTCTCACTGAATTAAACAACACAAGAGGAAGTACGCCGGCTTGGAATCCCAACTGAAGTGCACACCGAGGCAACGACTGAGCTTGTCCGGGAGCCTTTTGCAATCTTGACATGCACGCTGAGGTGGGATGGACTTGCTTGAAGCTTGGAGTACAAAGACTTGCTCTTGTATGCAAAGCCGGGAGGCTAAGCACACCTCATCACTAACTGCTTGTGAAGACTTGAACTTTTGTGAGATGATTTAAATAAAGGACTTACCCATGTTTATATAGCATCCATAGATGCTGGTCGGCCACTTTTAGAGCTGGTCGGCCATTTCTATTGGGCTAAAAGACATGCGTTTTTTTCCCTTGTTGCTGGTCGGCAGCCTTTGCTGCTGGCCGGTTGCCTCTAGCTACGGCCCGCCTAGCCCCCATGAGGGCTAGGGCTATGGGGCTGCACACGCAGCCCCTCTTGGGCTGCTTCAGCCCTGTCGGCCAGCCCCATCAAGGGCTGTGGCCATGCCCCCAAGGCATAGGGCCAAGGGCCCCAACCTAGGGTGGCCAAAAGCCTAAGCCTTCAATACCTAGGCCAAATGGACCCAATGATATGCAAGGCTTCCAATGCTCTTATGATGCAGTCCTACCCTAATGGATTGACCTACATGCAACTGACACACTTTCTCCAAGTGGGTTTAGGGGACTGACCTTGACCTTGACCCTCAACGGTTTGGATAAGACCTACGTAGCTCGTGCCTGACATGTCCCTGTACTGAGGGCTCACAAAGGGGTCACGGCATACGACAAAAAGTGTCCTACTAGGTTCTACTTTTGTACATGTTCTTGCACTGTCTGATGAGCCAGTTTGTCACCGTGCACCACAGTGCAGGGTGCACGTGACATTCCCTCCTCCTTAACTTGGCGGTATTTGCATTGCTTCCAAATAGTCCGCCAACAACTGTGGGTACTCTTGAAAGAAATCTTCATCGAGCCAAACGGCTTCATGGGTACCTCGATCTTGAAACTTCGTGTAAAATTGTCGAAGGCGTCTACCGGAACCATGTATCCAACGGTGGAGGAGAATCTGCTTAGGCTCAAGCACTTCGGCTTCATCTCAACCACGTCCGGTTGCTGCTCATCTAAAACATCAAACAATTGTGGACCAACATACGGTTTTAGCCATGAAACATGAAACACATTGTGCATGGTCCAACTGGGTGGTAACTTCAACTTCATTGAGACATCACTGAGTTTTTGGATGATCGAAAAAGGGCCGAAGCTTCGAAACGAAAGCTTGGGGCAACGCTTGTCCACTTGCTTCAATCGTTGCTTCATAATCTGGAGATAAACCCAATCCCCTTCTTTGTAATTGACATCTCGCCTGGACTTGTTGGCCTGTCTGGTGTAGGCCTCTTGGGCTTTGGTCAAGCACTCTTTTACAGACTCAATAACCTTTGAAAAAGTCTCAGAAGTTTTGTTGGCCTCCAAAGATGGTGACACCATTCTTGTCAGGAGAGACGAGAAACGGCGGCCAAAGGCTGCTTCGAATGAAGTTCGGCCAACACTCGAGGAGTGAGTATCGTTAAGAATGGCTTGCACCAACAAAGGGAGATAAAATTCCCACTTAGCCTACTGTGAATGACAATAGGCTTTGAGAACATCAAAGGCCAATTGATTGTATATCTCTGTTTGGCCATCTGTGTGAGGATGGAATGCACTGGACAACTGAAGCTTGGTTCCAAAGTTATCAAATAAAGATCTCCAAAAATGTGAAGTAAACTTTGGATCCTTGTCGGATGTAATAGTCCGTGTGGCAAACCACCAACTGGGTACCAATGTCTGAGAAAGAGCCGGGCTATGTCTTCTGCTGTGGCTGTCTGTTTGCACGGGATGAGTATGCAAAACTTACTGAACCGGTCTACTATAGTCATACACTGTGTGTTTCGGGTTCCTGTAGGCGGGAAGTGGGTCTACGAAGTCCATGGAAATATCTTGGAAAGGTCTCTCCGGAACTGGCAAAGGTTGGAGCAACCCTGCTTGTTTCGAATGTGGAACCTTTACCTTTTGGCATATCTCACAAGACTTAACATAGTTGTAAACATCCCTTCGCATCTTTGGCCAATAAAATGATCTTTCCAACTTCTCCAAGGTATTGTTGATGCCCCGATGACCCCCTACAAGAGAGTCATGGGCATCGTGGAGAAGTGCCGGTCTCTTCTCTCGAAGAACACACCAGTCATCCTGAAGTGTATAGTGGCCTGGCTCAGAAGTGAGGGCCAATCTATACTGAGTCCCGAATTCTTTCGAATCCGCATACTGTGCTCTCATGCTGTCTAGATCATGTCCTTGTATCTCTAGCATAGTGGACTCCTGCACTGTCTGAATGGTAGCTTTCCGACTAAGAGCGTCGGCAACAGGATTATTCTTGCCAGGAACGCATTCAATCATTCCTCCAAATTGTTGGAACAATTGACTCCATCTGGCTTGTGTCACCATTGGGCCACCCTAATGGTCCTCTCCGTGTGCGAGCCCTGGGCTCTGGACGGGCGTCGGACTTTTGATGCTCGTGGGTCAAGTCCTCGGACTTTGTATGGCCTTGGACTTGGCTTTCCGGTGGGCCTGTTTGTGTCCGAAAATGTCAATGTAATTACAAGCTTCATGAACGGGGATTGTCCATTAGCAATGTTGCATTGTGCACACATGATTTGCATGCTTTTGAAATGTCTTCGCGTGAATTGTTTTAGCTGCATGCTTGATATGTGTGTCTAGCTCAAGGGTCAAGGACGCCCACCCGTGAGCCGTGGACAGGTGGTAAGTATGTATTTTTTATTGGAGTTTTACTTCATGCATTATAATAACTTGTAGGTTCACACTCACTTAAAAATATGGTGGACAAATCTATACTTTGGCCGGGCACCCTTTACCTTTATGAAGAAAAAAGAATGGAGGGTGTGCATCCAAAGCACCCCACCTTTGTAGGACTAAGTGTGGGGATGTCCACCTACCAACCTTGCATGGTGGAAGGTGCCCATCTACCCACGGGAGGGGATCAGCCCATGCTTAAGGGACGGACAGCCCGTACAGCTCTCCCTCTGGCGCTCTCTTTCCCTCTCCAGCGTGGGAGTCAAGTCGCCAGCAGCAGCAGCAGCAGCGACTCCTCCTTCCCACCTCCATCCAATCCGTACACAGGCCAGCACAGCCTGTGTGCAGGTGGCCAGCAGCCCACAGCTGTGTACGGCTCAGCCCACAGGCCGTACAGCAGTTGTCAGGCTTTACAGCAACCTGTGCATAGCCAGCCAGCCATCAGGCCTGTACGCAGGCCAGCCAGCCATCGGGCCATATAGAGGCCAGCCAGCCCTCAGGCCATACAGGGGCCAGCCAGCCAGGCCTCTGCCATACAAGTCAGCGGCCAGCGTACTGTACAGTCGTACAGCAGGTTCAAGCCGTATAGCAGGTACAGGCCATACCGTACCCTCAACCCAGCCATCCGTACAGTCGGGGCTTATGAAGACTTTTACTTGATAGATGTCTGGACTCCTCCGAGTTTCACCGGGTCCACCGCAAGGACTAGTACGGCATGAGCTGTAGTACTAGGGACGGGTGGCAAGCGCACGGTGTGAGCGTCTTTGGAGGGTGAAGACACGTGAGGCAGCTCCTTGGAGGTTGGAGGTTTTCTTCATCAACAATACATTGTTTGGTATTTGTTTTCATTTTACATTTGCTATTGGAAATCTGGCCTTCGTGCCCGCCGTGAGCTTGTATCAACAATTCTCCCAAGCAATATAAATCATTCCTTGGGGGGGGGGAAGCCAGCCGTTCCGGCCTCAGTGTGGTGTACTTTTCATTTCTGTTATTTACTTTCAACTATCTTGTCTTGTGCTATTGCCTTTCCAAGAGTAAGTTTAAAAGTGCTAATCGGATGAGTGAGTCCAGGAAGATGTGAACCTTGCCTGGGTTCCGTTACAATGGTGTCAGAGCACGGACTCTTCCTATTTCTAAATTGGAAGACGATCCAAAGGCTTCCTGACTACTATCCATTGGTATCTTTACTCTATGGCTAGCCAAGCAAGTAGCAAGGAGGTGCCAAATTCAAAGGGGGATTCCAGTGGAGCACAAACACGTGGTGAGATGCCTTATGCCCGTGATCATGTATGGTTGGGACATCCGTCTCGTTTGGCGAGGAGATAATGCAGGAGCAAGAGCCAAGTGCAATGAGTGCTGAGACTGAGCGTATGCGTGAGCTTCTCCATGCTAAGGAGACAGAGTTGGCCAATCTACATGAAGACCCGCAGGTCAAACAAGTGCTAGATGCAAAGAAGAAAGAGGCAACAGTGTTTGAAGACTTTGAAGCTTTAACTCATGGATCAGGGCTGAAACCTCATGAGTTAGCCCTCTCTTTTCTCTTGGACAAGGGTGATGTAATGTAGGGACAAGATGGAGAACTTGTTATCAAGAGATCCTCACTTGTGGACATGCATGGAGTGGCCTCTCCAAAGCTGAAATCTGCTGTCCATAGAGAAGAGCCTTCTATCACTTCTCGCCGTGACTCTACTCCACAGGGTATACGGAGTAATGCACATGGGGGACACTCAACCTCAAGAGATGATCGTTTTATGCCTCGTCTGACATCTATGCAAGTTTCCCATGGACGTAGAGAGCACCAACATCATCGTGCTACCTTACCTATTGAACTCTCTCGTAGTGAGCTAGCTCGTCATGCTCCTACCACTACTCACTCCCTGGAATATGTATATGCATTAGGAGATCCCGGTGATGATACTCACATGCATGCAGATAGAACTCATGGGACACGTCCACCTTTGCCACCGTCACATGCAGGTATGCCTCATGATGCAAGGATTGATCCACGTGATCGTGGTACAAAGAGGAGGCATGGGGAGAGTGAGCATCATGCTACAAAGAAATGGGAGTTTAAAGCTGGAGATAAGTCCGTCAAGTTCGAGGTTTATCATGGTGAGTTTGATGCTTCCAAGGCAATGTCTTTCATCTCACAGTTTGATATTGCTTTTAGTGACGAGGACTTTTCCGAGAAGTCCAAGGTGAGACATGCAAGCATGTTTTTGAAGGGCACGGCCGCTCATTGGTGGCTTGCAGAAAAGCTTTCATGCACACCCATGGATACATGGGCTGAATTCAAATCACGGTTTTATGCACAATTTTTACCCCCCAATGCCAAGAAGAACATCCGCAAAAAGTGGGATTGGGTGAAGCAAAATGAAGGGGAAACGGTTCATGCGTATGTATCTAAGTTCTGGAAGACACTTTTGGAGGTCTCTCCCATTATGCGTATTGATGATCATGAAAGGAAAAGGAAGTTCGAGTCGGGACTTCAACTGGTCTATCAAACGGGTTTGGAGTTATATCCAAATCATACCTTGCAACAACTCATTTCAGCTGCCTTAGCCACCGAACAGTTGGAGCAAAAGCTAAACCAAACTTAGTGGGATGAGCATACACAAAAGGGCAAGGACAAGGCTGTCCCAAATCTGCAAAAGGGTGGACAGCCACCTAAAAAGGACTTTAGTGAAGCCAAGGGAGGCTCAAAACCTGAAAATACTTCTGAGAAGAAGCGTCTCAATAAGAGGCCTAACTATGGGCTTACTTCGGAGCAAAGGGTGCAATATGTTCGTGAAGGGAAGTGTTTTTCTTGTGGAAGTAAAGATCATATGTTTAAGTAATGTCCTAATCAAGTTCAAGAACTATCTTCTCATTGATATGCAGTGGGTTGATGAGGATTACTTCCAGGATTATCCGCAGCTCCTCCATGGTTATTTGGAGGCTTGTCAGTTGCGGATAATTGTTTAGAAGCCGGGGGGGATGTCACCATTGGGCCACCCTAATGGTTCTCTCCGTGTGTGAGCTCTGGGCTCTGGACGGGCATCTGACTTTTGATGCTCGTGGGTTGAGTCCTCGGACTCTGTATGGCCCTGGACTTGGCTTTCCGGTGGGCCTGTTTGTGCCCGGAAATGTCAATGTAATTACAAGCTTCATGAACGGGGATTGTCCATTAGCAATGTTGCATTGTGCACACATGATTTGCATGCTTTTGAAATGTCTTTGCGTGAATTGTTTTAGCTGCATGCTTGATATGTGTGTCTAGCTCAAGGGTCCGGGACGCCCACTCGTGAGCGGTGGAATGCCCTGTCTTTTGACATGATTTGTGGCATGTCAACAGGTGGTAAGTATGTATTTTTTATTGGAGTTTTACTTCATATGTTATAATAACTTGCAGGTTCACACTCAATTAAAAATATGGTGGAAAAATCTATACTTTGGCCGGGCACCCTTTACCTTTATGAAGAAAAAAGAATGGAGGGTGTGCATCCAAAGCACCCCACCTTTGTAGGACAAGTGTGGGGATGGCTACCTAACCCCCCACCAACCTTGCATGGTGGAAGGTGCCCGTCTATCCACGGGAGGGGATCAGCCCACGCTTAAGGGACGGACAGCCCGTACAGCTCTCCCTCTCACGCTCTCTTTCCCTCTCCACTGTGGGAGTCAGATCGCCACCAGCAGCAGCATCAGCGACTCCTCCTCCCCGCCTCCATCCAAGCCGTACACAGGCCAGCATAGCCTGTGTGCAGGCGGCCAGCAACCCACAGCTGTGTACGGCTCAGTCCACAGGCCGTACAGCAGCTGTCAGGTTGTACAGTAGCCTGTGCGCAGGCCAGCTGGCCATCAGGCCTGTGCGCAGGCCAGCCAGCCAGCCCATCAGGCCATACAGAGGCCAGCCAGCCAGCCCTCTGCCATACAGGTTAGCGGCCAGCGTACCGTATAGCCGTACACCAGGTTCAGGCCGTACAACAGGTATAGGCTGTACCGTATCCTCAAGCCAGCCATCCGTATAGTCGGGACTTACGAAGACTTTTACTTGATAGATGTCTGGACTCCTTCGAGTTTCACCGGGTGCACACCGTGAGGGACTTCCACCGCAAGGACTAGTACGGCATGAGCTCTAGTACTAGGGACAGGTGGCAAGCGCACGGTGTGAGCGTCTCTGGAGGGTGAAGACACGTCATTTCACCTAAATATCTCCAATTTCTAACTATTTACTTGGTCCTTTGTCAACTCTTCATCTTATGTGAGCATTTACTCATTTTTGGAAGATTTTCTTTTATTCTTCTATTTATCTCCTCCCTACATTTGGATGAATCCTATTGGTCCATAAGAACCTTAATTTAAAATTTTCAGAAAATCTTCACCCCCAGGGTAATGCCTCTTGAACATATTATACTTAATTTCTAATGCACCTTCTGAAAATCTTTTTAAATTTCTGTTTCAGGGGAACTTATTCTAATAAGATGAGAATGTTTTCTATCCAATAATATTTAATATCTGAATATTATCTCTCTATAATATTTTCTCTCTCTAGGTCAAAACTGGTAGAAACAAAATCTTTATATTTCTGGAGAGGGATTTGATTACAGGAGAAGATGCTGGACATCTTAAGAGCCTGGGGAGGAATCTTACATCAATCATCTGACCAACAGAAACCAAGTTCGTATTGATGTTGGCACATGAAATACATCGGATAGGTACTTCATTTGGCCATTTTGCATAGCTAATGGCACATTCCCGATATGAGCAATGGGATGAGCTGTGTCATCCCCAGTCTCTACATAACCTGGTATGTCCAAGTTTTTCACATCTCTAAACCACTCACCACCCATGACAGGTCATGTGGTTAGAGGCTCCCGAATACACATACCATACATCATCAGCACCTATGGATACATCTGCAGAGTCATCACTGAATTCAACGTGTGCTGCATAACAAATAAATGCTCATATCTTTCCTCAGCCTGCTTGCTTGAGGACGCATAATTATTTTGCTGTATTTTTCCATTCTTCATGTCACTTTGCTTCTTCCTACACTCTCTGGACGAGTGACCTGGTTTGCCACAATAATGTGATAGTCTCTACAGTCTACTCTTGACTATTGTTTGTTCCAATCCACGTCCTCTTTGCCCGCTCTGCCTTGAGACTGGCCTCTTCCACCACCTGTGTATGATTGTTGTTGCTTTGCGAGTCATTGGACTGCTGTTGTCCAAAATTTTGATTTCCAAATCGGCCACCATCTTTGGCCTCAACCACCATGACCTCTTCCTCGACCTCTACCCGAACTGGAGTAGAAGGCCTGTTTTGATGTGTTCCTGCTTTGTGTAGAAGAGTCTTCTCTTCTATGATCAGCATAGACACAAGATCCCGAAAGTTAGAAACATTCTCCTTGACACAGCAATAGATGTCTTGAATGGCTTGTATTCCTTTCCAAGCCCATTCAGACAGACACTTACCAAGTCGTCATCCTCCATAGATACATTTATAGATCCAAGGGATTCAACAATACCCTTGATCTTCAATGAATACTCATTGAGATAGACATGTTCTTCTTCTCCACAGTGTGCAGCTCTTACTTTAGCTGCAGTTTCCTTGCCTTTGTATTAGTCTGGAACATCTGCACCAAATTCTGCCATGCAATTTGCTAGTGTATGAGCATCCTGTATGTGCCTAATCATAGTGTCTATAATACTAAAACAGACAACCAATACATCACCTTTCTTGCACCGTGGTTCCAATCCTTGAATGCCTTTATGATTTATCTCTAATGCACGGTGGCATTCTCCTATGGCAACTCTGGAGGGTCTTCATTCTCGCCTTCCACAAATTCTCAAAATCCTTTACCCATCAGGAAATTGGTCATCCTGAACTTCCAAGCATGGAAGTTATTCTTGTCAAGCTTCTCACTAACAATCTAGTTGATGCCGTTTGATATCTTGTCTGCAATATCAACACAGACTACACAAACAACACGTTTCTATGTCACCTGCACAAGTGCTGTTTTCCTACAGAGCGGTACTAGACTGCACCTGACTGTCTCAACTAGTGACTCCACTTTACATACATACACCCTAGGACCTCTTTAATACTTATGTACAGTACATATAGTGCCTACACAATTCCAATTTCACTCTGCAGTACCAAAACTAGTGATATGCAAAAAATCAAAACTTACTCAGTGCATGCGAATGCCTGCTAATGGAGAAATAGAGACCAGTCCAAAGGACTGCGTAACTCCCTGACCGCCCCTAGCCAGTGAAGATAGCTCCTCAATCGGAGATCTTTGCCGGTGCCTCCTGAAGAGCTCCTGAAAGGGTGTAGTACCAAAGACAAAAGGGAAAGAAATTGTGAAGCTTTTACCCTCGTACCGCTTCCTCTTTTTCCTGTTCTTGCTGCTCAGCCCCTTAGCTTGAACCAAGCTCTGATACCATGAAAAGTTTGGGGGGAGGGAAGAGAGCTTGAGCTCTTGCAAGCACACACACACACAAACCCTAGAAGAGAACACACAGGGATGTGAGGCTAAAAGTCTTCTTCTTCTTCTTCACTCAAAAGAGGTCTTCAAAAGATAAGTGAAACCCAAACATAAGTACTAGAGTACTATGTTCATGTGGTCCATAATGTGAACACACTAGATAGGTGAGCTGGCATGATAAGTATGCCATAAATCGGCCGTCCCGGTGGACTAGGTAGTGTAGTCAAACTATAGAATCACTTTTGGCAAAGATCCATCCGTGTCGGCTACCAAACGTGCCAGTCTTGCAATGTGAATGTTAAATGGTCACCCAGGCACGTCGTGAGAGTGTCAGCTCTAGTTAAGCTTGACATCTCAACATCTGTGGCCTAGTGCTTCTTTTCACTTAGCAGCTGTGTGGTACTACTGGTATATGAACTGTTGTGCTTCCTTCTGTTGATTGCCATCGTCATCTTCAGTCGGGAGTGGGGGCATCAGTTGTGTTAAGAGTTTGTAGCTGGGAGGTGGCAGGCATAATGCTTCTTCCACTTGTTGTATGTTCTTGTCCCAAGTGTCCCCCATGGTCTCTAGGATCAAAGCCTCACACTACTCCATGACCTCGATGGGCAATGTTACCACATCCAGATCTTCTTTAGCATTTTCATGCTCCTACACCATTAGCTAGCCCTTGAGTCTTATCACTTATAATCTACTATTGTCAGCAGCTTGTTCCACCCTATCTATTGCCTCCATGGTGATGTGTAGCCTCAGATCTGCTTGTTGTTGTGGGTGTCTTCTAGTAGAGCTACATCTGGCTTCTGATCTAATCTGCTTGTTGAGCCTTTGTCTTTTGCAGGTCCTCATTTGTTGCTTGTGCTGCTTTGGCCTTTTCTTCAGCTCTGACAGAGCTGTGCATTTTTAAGTCTACTGACCTCTACCTTTAGCTCCGGTATCTCCTTTGTGTCTTGCTCTAGCTTGTGCATCCTTGTTTGCAATCCTTTGATATTTAGCAACTTGTTAATTTCCTCTTTGACCTACTTTGCATAGTTGGGATTCATTCTATATCGTTGCTATCTGATAGGTATAGCATCCTCCTTTAGATTGATTCTGTGTGCTAGTAGAAGCTTGGGTCTATACCCTCCATATCTGAGTAGCTCCATGCAAACACATCTTTGTACCTTTTCAAGAGTTTTATCAGTTCATTCTGAACATTCATTTCTGAACATTCATTTCTGAATAGTTGATTTAGCTTTATGCTGATCTTTACTGGCTTGGGGTTCAGCGCCAAGGTTGACCTCTTCCTGCTTGTCTTCTTCCACCTTCGTGACCTTCTAACTCGCCTTTTCCTTTGCCTTTTCATTATCCATCCATCTAGTCAGTGCATCCAAGTCCTCCTGACGTGTTTCCTACTACTGCAACCAGCTGACCATCTTCTTTCTTCTTTTTCCCTTTTCTTATCAGCTCTACTTTGTTCTTTGCTTTGCTGCTGCTGATGTCGGGTTGTATGTTGAACAGTGCTGGTTTATACTTGGAGGCTATGCCTTCCACATCCAGCACAGAAAGTGACACAAGATCCGAATTCTCTTTCAAAATCCTCTCTTCTTCATCTTCTTTGACTCCAACTACCATCAGATTAAGGCCTTTAGCGTGCAGAGGCTTGTCTCAAACAGCTGGGCTTATTTGTCTGCCTTGGCAAACTGATAACTTTATCTTTTTCTTCCCCTTCTTGATAGTAATGGTGTCATTCTCTCAGTTTTTCTTGATCTTGCCATGCCCGAGCCACGGTCTTCCAAGCAGCATGGGGTAAGCACCTACCTCTTCAGTCATTTTCATTACTATCAAGCTGACTATGAATTCACAATCTGCCATGCTAGTTCTCATATTTGAAAGGATACCTAGGGGTGTGACTCTTCTTTGATCTACCATTCTGATGTTGAATGGGGCAGGTTTCCAGTTGAGAAGTCCAAGCCTTCTTGCAATTATTTCTAAAATAATATTCACTCGAGAACCTCCATCCAGCAACACATTATATACCTTGTTTCCCTTGATCTTTCACATTGTGTGACCTCTGGCACTTTAATGTCCATGTCAGGTGCTTTTCTGGCAATTGCTAATCTGTAATCCACCTCCTGCGTGTCCTTTTTTCTATCAAACAGAGCTGACTATGCCTGGCTTTCTCCTATCTTCTTGATCCTCTGTGCTCTTAGTAAGAGTTCATCTCTAAAGTTTGGCACGAGGTTTAGGATCTGATCCAGGGAGATGTTGAGTTTCATGTTTTTCAGATCTTCCCATAGATCGTAGATGCCTAAGTCACTTTTCTCCTTGGGTGAAGACTTCATCCAGTCTTTCTTATCATCTGACTGGCTTGCTCCTTTTGGTAGTTGCCTCTGACGATTCTATTGATACTTGCTATATGAGGAATTGTCTGTCTTCTTCCAAACCGTTTCGGTGATTCTGGTCTTTGTGACACTTCCACCTGGTTGATCTTGGTCAAACACCTCTGCTTTCCCTTTACCTTTTTTGTGAGCACACCTACTTGCTTCATCAGCAATTCTTTGGCTGACTCTTTCCTTATCAAATTCATCCATGCCATCATTCGCACAACTTGCCTACTTACCCATAGTCCTTTTGCTGACCTTATCTTGGTCAAAATTCTTGCCTTCTCATCCAGCATCTTTTGTGTGGCTTCTGGTGGCAACTCCTTTACTGATCCATACCTGATCAGCCTTCCTGCCTATTTCTTATAGCATCACCTATGCTAACCCTTTCTTGGTCAGTCTTCCTATTCTGATAAGTTGTCTGGGATTGGACACTCTGAGTCCTCTTTGCCTGACCCTGTGCTCCCTACACCATCTTGGTCACCTAGATTCTGACCCTTTCCTGGTCCTCCCACATGACTTTTTTCTTGGGCTGGCTCTTCTAAGCCTTGGTTATTTTTGGCTGACACACCTTTGTGGACCTTGTGACTACCAAGACCTATGGTCTGATGTCTTCTTGAATTTCATGTATTTGGGCCATGTTTATACAGTTGGTTCATGCTTAACACCATAAATTGCCTGGTTTTGTATATCTTGTTGATGTCTCATGAACATTTGGCACTCTAGTTTTTTGTGTCTTGATGTCTTGCAGTAGTAGCAATACAAGTTATTGTACCCTAAGTTGTAGGTAGGGGCAGGTCTTGGATTGTAATAGTTGGATTGACCTCTGCCTTTGCCTCTTGGTGCATGATTCATATGAGTTGCTACTGCATTGATGTCAGCTATGGTGTTGTTTCTTCCATTGTATCTACAGTTTTCAGTGGTATGGTAGATGGCGCATTTTGGTGCCATTTTGCACTCATTCTTGTAGTGCCCTTCATTGCCACACCTTGAATAGTTCACACCCATCATGTAGTCTGATTCAAAAGTTTTATCAGAGTTTTTTTCCACCTCCACTGGTTAATTTGCAGACTGTAAGGTGTTCCATCTTCTTGAGGAGGGCCTTGTCTTTTGCTGTAGACTCCTTCTTGTTCTTTTTCATCTTTACTTCTGTTTCTGACTCCTCTTTAGAGCTGTCCTCTGACTCCTCTACAATCTTCTTACCTTTCTTTTTCTTTTTCTTCCTTACAATCTTTTACCTTTCTTTTTCTTTTTCTTCTCTACATCAAGGTTCTTCTCAGCTCTTTTGGATGCATCCACTAACACATCAAAACCATCATTCTAGACATCTATTGAGGCTATTGCAAGTTTCAGCTTGCTCTCCAACCCTTTTGTCCAACCCTTTTATGAACCATTCTCCCATGAGTTCATCTGAAGGTCTGTTTTGTCAGCATCTAGCTTGTTCCTAAGTGACCTGAATTTGACAACATAAGCATCTACATCCATGCCTTTCTGAACCATGCTGCTCATCAAATCTATCAATTGCCCTGTGGTTTTCACCTTTCTGAATCTTTTTTAAAAAGCTATTCTTAGTTGATCCCAATCAACAAAGTGATCCTCCTCAAACTGAGAATACCACTATGTGGGGACATCTCCAAAGGTAGTGAGTGACAAACCACTAGCCCATGTGCATATAACCTCGATTTCTTGAATGGACCTCCTCTAATGACAAGTTTCCACAATCCATTAGCCTAATGCTAAACTCCCTAATGCTAGGGGTGTTCCCATGGGTGTTCCACCTTACAATGCAAGGGGGTGTTCCTACGCCCAATAGGAGACTTCTTTGATACAAATATAAGAGTGCATCTACTCTAAGGAGGCTACTTTTATTTGAATGAAAGAGCAAAGAAATTTGGAGTGCATCCTACTGTAAAGGAGCCTACTGTAAGGAGACTCCTTTGATATAAATACAGGACTGCATCTACTCTAAGGAGGCTCCTTATGATTTTAATGTAAGAGCAATGAATAACGGAGTGCATCATACTATAAGGAGGTTCCTTTGATACAAATACAGGAGTGCATCTACTCTAAGGAGGCTCCTTTGATACAAACACAGGAGTGCATCTACTCTGAGGCTCCTTTGATTTGAATGTAAGAGCAAAGAAATTTGGAGTGTATCCTAAGGAGACTCCTTTGATACAAATACAAGATTGCATCTACTCTAAGGAGGCTCCTTATGATTTGAATGTAAGAGCAATTGACAAACGGTCAAATGGCATGTAACATTCTAATAAGCTATTTTATAAAATCCTATACAAATTGTCATTATTATCTAGTATCATCCAAGGTAAGGAGATCAGTATTAAGATTCTATTTTCTATTTCACAACCATCACATGAGGATACTTTTACCTTGAAGATTATGTATTTACATAATAGTGCCTAAGTTGTGTAATTTGGGAGTATCCTAACAATTGCACTAGAGCATTTACCATTATCCCAATCTGTCAAGCACATTATTAGAATGTACGAAGATATAGAAGGGTCTTAAGGCCATTCTAACAAACATAAGCCACATGAATGTTTCAAATCCACATGAAGAAGATACTTTATCTTCAAAGCTAATGTGCTACAAGAGGTTCCAAGGCCTATAATGCACCAATTTAGAATGAAAGTATCTAATACGCACACTGTCAAATGCAAGGAGGTATAGAATGGTCCTAGGGCCATTCTACCAAGCGTATTGTTGTGGGCCAAGAGTTAAGTTATATGGCAAAAGGATGAATGGCTCAATTTCTTCTATCATGTCGAAAGCAAGAAAAATAAAAACTTGCTCCAAAATCTCAAGAATTGGGCCAAGCTGGGAATGGGATTTTTCCCACTTTATCTAATATGGGATTGAGTGCTTCCAAAATCAATTAAAATCTTAAATGACTTAGCTTAATAATCTACTAGAGTCTGGATAATGGAGAACCGTTGGTTCTAATATTTGTGGCATGGATATGCCCTCTTTCTGCAGCTTCATTCAGGTCTCAGCACAGCAGCAAGGGCTACGACTTTAGAACCAGGGCACCCGACCTCTAGAGTTACTCCAAGATTGTTGTGGGGGTGTTGGGAATCGTTCTCCCTGGTGTTTCCCCAATCTTGGTGGGGGTGACTTTGGGTGAAACCTGAAGGAGCATGGTAAGATTGTTGTCTAGACTGGCTGCTGGGAGCAAGAGCTATTTGAGGGCTCCGATAATTGTGAACTAAGTGCCCACCGACTTCATGACATTGGTAGTATCTCTACTCTCTCTTGAGTCTCATATGCGCCTCATAAGGTAAGAATGGTTGGAGTGAAGTTTGCATGAAGGATTTCTGTGGAAGTTCCATCCTTCTTGAGTCTCGAGACTAACTGGGGGTTGAGATTAGAGGAGAATGCATTACCCTCTTTGACACATACAACCTCTTAGTAACCTTGGCAATTTGCTGGGGGTTTTGAGAATGCTTTTGCAAAGTCTTCGTCCATGGTAACAACTTCTGAGATGGATGAAGGCTTAGCATTCTTTACTAAGGTATCCAGGGGTGGGTTTAATTTGTTGACAAATATATTCAATAGAGTTGTCTCATCCAGAATAGCTAGGGCAAACAGAGAAGATCAGAGTAAGATTGGTGATATTCTTCGATACTGCAATCTCCCTGGGATAACTTTAGGAATTGGTTTATCTTGTACAACCTCATTAATATTGGAGGAAAAAACCTTCTTCTAAGAAACATCTTCATATCCATCTACCTTAGCTGATTCTGATTTAGGTTACCTGACTCGCAATGATTTTTCCAAATAGACTTTCTACGCCCATGAGTTTAAGCCATGCAAGATCCATCTTACTTCTCTAATTATATCCAGCCACTTCAAAGTATTCGTCCATGGCATCACTATAGGCTTCATGGCATCACTCTAGGCTTCTGTTGCTTCCCTTAGTCTGGTCCCTTCTCCTCTAAAGGGACCTGTATGTGCCTTCTTATGCAAGGATTTCTTTATGTCATGTGATCTAACTCTTCCTGGTGGGGAACTACACCTTGACTTCCACATAGGGGATACACGGTATCCTGATCCAAGGAACTCAATTAACTTGGGTACAAAACGTTATAAGGTCTTAGCTTTTCAAAGGACTTATTATTAAAACAATTGAAAGCAGAGTCCACACAAGAATTCATTTTCCAATAACTTTATTTCCATTAACAAGATTTAGTTACTAGAGCTACTAGACCCTGATTCTTCTTCTCATACAACAACGATACTCACGCGTAGGCATCCCATTGTAAACTTTCTCGGTTGCACTGGGGTTAACTATGGTTTGGGGGATAAAGTAGCTTACAAGTTTAAATGTTAGGGTGTAGGGCCCATATCTTAGAGGGAGATAAAGTAGCTTACAAGTTTGGGGGATAAAGTAGCTTACAAGTTTAAATGTTAGGGTATAGGGCCCATATCTAAGAGGGAGAAAGGACCCATAAAGTACTAGCTCTTCTACAACATTCAACCTCAAGTGGATCATGGCCAAGGAGAATTTCTCCCAAAAGAGCCTCATGTTAGAGGTATAAGTGTGGATCCTCACTCCCGTGTACCACATGAATCTCTGCACCTAGGGTGTCAAAAAGAATAGCTATTCTTTGAAGTGTTGTATAAGCACTCTAATGGGTCCATGGAGACGAGATGCTTGAAGGCAAATGCTATCATGTCCTCTTCCTATGAACAACCCGATGATCCCTGATAGATGTGTCCTGATCATCACCACTCCATTCTCGGCCATCTGAAATACAATTAACTCTACATAAGTCTATGTACAAGGCATTTTAATCAATAATTTTAACTATTTCTTTTAATGGTATCACTACAATTGGGTGGTTTTTACAACCAAGCTCTGATACCAACTGTATAAGGACCACCTACCCCATTGGGTGGTATCACTCCATTCCAGTTGTTGTAAATCACTACAATTGGGTGGTTTTTACAATCAAGCTCTAATACCAATTGTATAAGGAACCCCTACCCCATCCTAGACTAGTTATGCATTAGAATTCCAAAATGATAGGGTAGATGATCCCCACACTCAGGGCCTTGCATTGCACTATTTCAACACTAGGTTAATGTAGCCGCTCTCTATAGCTAAGCTAGAAGAGACCTCACGAGAGAAATGCAAGCAATTCCTCCAAGAATTGTCACCGAACTTAATACTGCTCGTTCATTAACACTCAAAAGTATAAGGCATCATAATAACAGCTCCCTGCTCTGCGGACTTAGCGAGGGCTAAAATGCTCATGGGTCACACTTGATAATGAACGATATCGACTCCTAGATCATCCTTGACTTGAATTAGTTGTTCCCAATTCTTTTTTGGGTTGTTGACATGGTATGAACAATCTTGATTTCTTTTAAGTCGGGATCCGTAAGTGAGCCTAACCCCTTCCTTCCCAAGGGTTAGCCAGCCACCCAACCACTCAATTAAGGATCCGAATTTAGTTTGTTTTTGGGAAAGGGAGGTTACCAAGGAATACCTTGCCCCCCTAGCCGGCACTAGTTCACATGCATCCAATAAAATAGCACACCGGCTAATCTACCACAAACATGCACCCCATTACGCATGCACATCTCTGAAGATGTTTCTTTTGAAGGCAAGCAAGGGATGAATGAAATATATATACATATGCCATCTATCCACCATATCTAAAACTAACCAATGTTGCTAGCCCATGTCCATAAAAATATCTAATCTGGCCAATGATGCTGGCCCATGTCCATATAAATACTCAACCATTTGCTGGCTCAGGTGCCACTATCACGACCATTTTCCCAGCTCAAGTTAAATAAAATACGGCCATATGCTCAGCTCAGGTTAAATAAAATATGGCCTATACCCAACCTAGGTTAAATATCCCTAAAAGTGATAATTAGCCCAATTCGGGCATCAAAACCTCTCCAAATCATGATAGGGTTTCTAGGCTAACCGGGAGCGTGCCCACCACCATCAGTGGTGATAGCCGCGATGGTCATCATGTCTACATTCCCATCCATTGTACCAAAACATGCTACTCACAAATGACTCGCCAAATATGGAAGTGCATCGCATGGAAGCTAGATCCCCTCCATCACTACCCCATGGTCGCTGCTTCGACGGCCCTCGCCCTCCTTGTGTCGGGAGTACACCCCGAGGGGGTGTACTCCCGACACCCCCTCGCCCTCCTTGTGTCGGGAGTACACCCTGAGGGGGTGTTAAGATGTCAAGCTCAACTAGAGCTAACACTCACAACGTGCCTGGGTGACCATTCTACATTCACATCGACTGGTGCATTTGGTGGCCGACACAACGGATCTTCGCCAGTGATTCTACATCTAGACTACACTACCTAGTCCACCTGCCGATTTATGGCATACTTATCATGCCAACTCACCTATCTAGTGTGTTCACATTATGGACCACATGTGCATACTACTCTAGTACTTATGTTTGGTTTTCACTTATCTATTGTAAACCTCTTTTGAGTAGAGAAGAAGAAGAAGAATTTTAGCCTTTCATCATTGTGTGTTCTCTTCTAGGATTTATGTGTGTGTGTGCTTACAAGCGCTCAAGCTCTCTTCCCTCCCTCCAATCTTTTCATGGTATCAGAGCTTGGTTCAAGCTAAGAGGCTGAGCGGCAAGCACGAGAAGAAGAGGGGCTTCACCATCTCTTTCTCCTTTGTATTTGGTACTACACCCTTGTCGGGAGCTCTTCGGGAGGCACCAAATGATCTCCGATTGAGGAGCTATCTTCACCGGCCCCCAAGAGCAATCAAGGAGTTGCACTGTTCTTTGAACTACAATTTTGCGACCAAAATCGCGTTTTGGGTGCGTTTCGATCTCCGTTTTTGACTTAGCACGCGTTCGCATGCACTACGGGTAAGTTTTGATTTTCTGCATATCATTGGTTTTGGTATTACAAAGTGAAATTGGGATTGTGCAGACACTATATGTACTGCACATAAGTGTTACAAAGGTCCTTGGGTGTATGTATGCAAAGTGAAGTCACTGGTTGTGACAGTTAGGTGTAATCAAGCACCACCAGGAAAATAACAGTTGTGCAGGGTGACACAATAAAGTGTTGTTTATGTAGTTTGTATTGATATTGCTGACAAGATGTCAGATGGCATCAACCATATTGTCAGTGAGAAGCTTGACAAGTCATGTTTGGAAGTTCAGGATGACCAATTTTCCGATGGGTAAAGGATTTTGGGAATTTGCGGAAGGCGAGAATGAAGACCCTCCAGAGTTGCCAGAGGAGAATGCCACCACAGCAGAGATAAAAGCATTCAAGGACTGGAACCAGGGTGTAAGAAAGGTGATGTATTGGTTGTCTGTTAGTGTTATAGACACTATGATTGGGCACATACAGAATTCTCATACGCCAACAATTGCATGGCAGAATTTGGTGCAGATGTTCCAGATGAACACAAAGGCAAGGAAGCTACAGAGCTAAAGTAAGAGCTGCACACTGTGGAGAAGAAGAACGTCTATCAATGAGTATTCATTGAAGATCAAGGGTATTGTTGAATCCCTTGGATCTACAAATGTATCTGTGGAGAATGACGACTTAGTAAGCGTTTGTCTAAATGGGCTTGGAAAGGAATACAAGCCATTCAAGACATCTATTGCTGTCAGGGAGAATGTTTCCAACTTTCGAGATCTTGTGTCTATGTTGATCATAGAAGAGAAGACTCTGAGTGAAGATTCTTCTACATAGATCAGGAACACATCAGAACATGCCTTCTACTCCAATTCAGTAGAGGTCGAGGAAGAGGTCATGGTGGTCGAGGCCAAGGTGGTGGCCGATTTGGAAATCAAAATTTTGTGTTGACTGAAAAGCAAACAGGTGTGTAGGTTAAGTGCCTAAGGTCAGATGGAGGGGGAGAATACTTCTCCAATGAGTTTTTGATGTATCTAAAAAAACATGGAATTCAGAGGCAATTTACATGCAGGTACACTCCACAGCAAAATTATGTTGCTGAGAGAAAGAACAGGCACATTGCACAGGTAGCTTGCGCATTGATGGCTGAGAAGAGCAGTAGATTCACCGGAGTCCCTCCCGAGGACGATTCTCCTTCCACGCCTTTCCGGAGGTCATCTTTCACAGCGAGTGGAGTATTCGGGCCTCCCCGGCCAGTGCCATCTTATTTTTTGTTGTGCGCAGTAGAGCCCTCTTCCAAATCCAGTGCTTCAAAAGACACGCTGGAGTCACCAATTAGAGAGGAGCACAAACTTGGCAATGCTCCTTAACCACTATGTTGGTTTATGGTTTTGTCTATTGACTGCAAAATCTATTGATGAAGGCTTGAACTTGTTGTTGTTTGTGCGCATGTAATTTTTAGATGTTTGCGATTGCATCATCTTTCAAACCATCTGGTAGAACACGGGCCAGTTGAGAATTTATCAGAGCACATCGAAAGGGCTGCAAACAAAAACCCTGGAGGTAATGTTCTTTAGTCCACCATCCTGGTAATATGAGTGTGTACACCTTGATGTTCTATGAGTGATCATTTTTCTCTTGTTAAGCATGTATCCTTGTGTGTTGCAGGTGTATTTGAAAACAAAGGAAAATACATCGTTAAACCAAGACCTCCAGTTTCAACACCTTCTGACATGGTTGAAAGTGAAATAAGGTTTAGAGAAATGCTAGAGAGTGTTCCTTTGCCATGTAGCCTTGAGCACCTATTAGGTGAAAGTGCACGAATGGAGATGCCATAGTGTGAAGTTCATGGCACAGGCACGAGTGAGCAAACACGAGTGAGATTGTACAAGAAGGCATAAATCTTGGCTCAAGCACCAAAGGGGACAGAGTGGGTTCTGACTACAGATTCTCTATGGTTGAAAGCAGCTATGGAAACAAGTACTGGTTTGGTGAACGAGAGTGTTAAGAATGCAGCGGCGGATGGAATAGATGTAAGTATGGGGATTCCAATCACATCAATGTCTCATAAGATGCATGCATTGCACGTGAGGAGGAGGAAACTATGGACTGCACATCTTCTACTCCTGATAATATTACCCTCTCTGATATGGCTGCACATTTATTACTTCAATGTATTTTGGAGTGTAGGAATAATATGAAGCCTTGTATTTGTATGTAGAGTTGGACCACACAAAGGGCAATGAGGCGAAGAAGCAAAAGAATGCAGAAAAAGAAGCGGAGGAAAAGAACACTGAAAGTATGCCACCTCAGGCAAATTCTATCCCTTATCATCAAAAGCTTCGTGCATGCAAGAAGTGATTAATCACCCTAGGATTAAATCAGCCACCATGCACTTTTTGTAGTGCCAACACTCATTTTTTAATCACTTTTACGAGCAAAGCCCACCCTCTTGTATTTGCATCATCTTCAAGTAATGGAAATTTTGTGCAATCGATGTTTCTTGCTTCATCTTCTTATTATTGAGAACCTTAATTTCATGTGTAGATTCTTCCCTATTAAATAAGGCTTTAAGGTCTTGTTATTATTGAGAACCTTAATGTCATGTGTAGATTCTTCCCCGTTAAATGAGGCTTTAAGGTTTGTTCAGGAAGACATCAGGGCCTTGTCATGTTATGTGCAATGCTGGCCCATTCAGGATGACATCGGCTACATCTCATGTTATGTTCGAGAGTGCCACACTCAACCAAGGCCAAATTTTTGACAGAAGCAAAAGGCTAACTATGACTTTTCATACCGTCGACACTTGTATACATCTACAGAGGCAAAGTTGTGCATGGTGTGGCCTAGTGGCCCTGTGATTTTTCCTATGATTTATCTAGGATACTTAAGGTTTTTGATTTTCAGGCACTCCCTAGGCCTACTAACCTATTCTCACCACTTCCAAAAAGTGAATAACCCAGAGCTTTAGTGCTGGATATGAATGGGTTGCTAATGTATCCTCACTGTCTAAATGCAAGGAGGGTTCCACCATGGACAATGTATTTTGATAGGGTGCTTGTAAACAGTTACACACTACAAGCATAGAGATGCTAAGGACTTTATCACATGGGCAAGAAAAAACTTTGATGTGTACATTTGGAGCTATGCTTTACTTCAAAATGTCAAACAAAGGTTTTCTAGAGCATTTGGATCTATACAACACTTGATTCATGGATTTATGGGCTAGGAAATGTGCATGTCAGTAGACTTTGATTTTCAACAGAAGAAACTTGTGTTTTTTAAAAACTTGCAGACCTTTTGGGAAAATTGTCCAGAGTACAATGAGCACACTAACATTCTATTGGATGACAGTGTGTACAAGTGCATGATGAACGAAACAGGTACATTTCACATTATGCCAAAGTTCAGGGCCATGGATGATACTAACTTACAACAATTTCTCCTACTACAAGTGGTCCCATGGCTTTGGGGTCAGTTGATATCAGAGAATCGAATGTACTATGCCTCGGAGGATGCCTTCAGAGCCGAGTGAGATAGAGAAGTACAGGGAGAGGCATGGTACTGTTTTGCAAAGTTGGGGATTTTACTTTGGTCACTTCTTGGAATGAAAACACTCTTACATAAAACCTCACTACCTCCTTACCTCCCTCTCTCTCCCTAGATTAAGATGAAAATAAACACATTAAAGGTGATGTCATAACTCATGGAAGGGAAGAGAAAGGGCTCCAAAAAAGCAAGAATTTTGTCTAATCTTGCTGCTCCAAACAAGAGCGCAATCCTTTGTTCGTAGAAAACCTTTCTACTCAAGACTATGTGGACCGAAACATATGGGGAGTATTGGTATGGCTCATCTGTGCGAATCGAGCAATTAGGGTGAAACATTGTGGAGTGGAAAGTGATAAAAATGACTCACAAATGATTAAGATGCATGGGGGTTATAATTTCACCAAAAAATTAAGAGAATTTAATCATAATTAGGAGAGAAATGGCCAAAAGTGCAGAATTAAACTTACCATCATACTTACTGAATGTTACCTTCTCAGGTAACGTCGATGCGAAGGTCAATCAAGCGCTCGCATCAGTTTGTCATGTTCGGCTTGACGAAGAACGGCCTCCCTGGTATGGGCCTCTTCAAGTTGGCGTTGCAATTCCAACTGGCTGCGAGCCATCATTTCGTGGATGTGGAGCTCCTGCCGGCTGGTGTGGAGTCGGGAACTCCCAACCCCGTCCTTCTTCTTCACGTTGTCTCCTAGCAGCGTCCTCATCCTCATAACGAGGTAGAGAATGCGGGGTGTCACGACGGTGACGTCTGGAACGGCCACGAGAACGGGCCCGGTCCTGGTCGAGGAGTTTGGCCATGAAAGAAGTTTGGTTCTGAATCTGGGTTTGGATTTGCTACTGAGAAGCCAACACAGTTTGGAATAACAAAGCCAAGTCCATCTGGGTCAACGGTGTCTGCGCGGTGGCCGGTGTCGGGTCAGAAGGTATAGCAGAGAATCCTATCCCTGAGGTAGTAGCCTCTGCTGACGGTACTGGTTCTTGACTCGGCATATCTTCACGGGTGTCTTCAGAATTCATGGTGGCAACTGGGAGAACTTTGCCGGAGCGCAATACCACCATTCACCACAAAAA
The DNA here is from genome assembly GCF_041138505.1 of Cibotium barometz. Lineage (NCBI taxonomy): Eukaryota > Viridiplantae > Streptophyta > Polypodiopsida > Cyatheales > Cibotiaceae > Cibotium > Cibotium barometz. The sequence goes on along the minus strand of NC_141108.1, from coordinate 20,895,420 downwards.
AAAATTCTCGAACAGGCGTACCACAGGTTCTTTGCCCGGTACTAGTATACCATCCACTCGGTCTTCGGGGTGAGAGTGTCACTCGGTTTTCTCGGGAGACAAGTAAACCATCCACCCAATCTTCGGTCTTCAGTCTCTTGTCTTCACTCCAAAGCTCTGATACCAGTGTGATAAATACGATTGCGGAAATGATGATCGTTGTGAAGATGTAGACTTTAGATTGATTCATTGTGCAAGTAGAAGTAGAGAGAGAAGAATAGAGAGAAGCTTTGCATAGTACACCCGATGGGGTCCCAACTAACCCACTTAAGGGCCCCCCCTCCGAAGAGAGTATTTGCTTTGATTGTTTGTAGAATCCAGACAAGTACAAGACCAACAATGACTTACCTTAGTTCCAAGACTCCCTGCTATGCCAATTGACACGGACAGACGGCACACCTCGTAGACTGTAAACGGACAGCCTTCTGGAGCATGAGCTTTGGCAAGACCCAAATCTGCAAGTGACTCTTGCACGGAGGTCTTCTAGAGCTGCTGGCTCTCGGTTGCACTTGCTTGCTCAACTAAATGCTGAATCTCTGAATTGTTTACTGACTAACCCCAACCCATGCTTTTATAGACTCCTGGGATGCTGGTCGGCCTGCTGGGATGCTGGTCGGCCAGTAGAAATTCCCACGACTTGCTGAACTTGAAGCTTTTTCCTGCGTTTTTTCCCATTTAAGCTGCTGGTCGGGTTAAGCTTCCGGTCGACTGGCTCTTGGGGGTGCCCAAGGGCTGGTCGGGCTGCTGTGCAGCAGCCCGCCTAGCTGCCCAGCCCTCCACGGGGCTGCCCAGCCGACCGTGGGCCTGCCCAAGCCATGGGCTGCCCTCATGGGGTGGCTTGCCCCATGGGCTACCCCATTTGGGTGGCCCAATGGCCTTCCCAAGAAGCCAAGAGCCCCAAAGGAAGCCCAAGAGCTACACACTAATCTAGACTCCCTACTGGACTCCTACTGGACTGTACACATGCCCGGCCAGAGCCTAATAAGCAGTGCCCAATCCGTACTAAGTCCTTCATCTACTCAATGGGTTGCATCTTGTGTGGGACAACACACTGACTGACGACGACTTATGTGGGACAACACACCGACCTGGATGGTTCTTGGCTGACATGTCCCGGACACGGCTCACAAGGGGCACAAGAGACCATCAAGACCCTGCACTTGACCTGTTGTTATGTCGACGTGGCATCCAAGTGCCTGATGCACGTGACAGGAAGCCTATGTGGTCTTCTCTCACTCTCAAGATAATCCACTGCGCTCGGCCCTGAACCATGGTGCATGAATCCACTATCTCAGAAAGAAGCTGCTCGCTGACTGAAATGCATACCCCTCCTTGGCTCCCTTGGGGTCCATATGTTGGCGACCAAAAAGTACGACTCCTGTCTGGTAAAATCTTCCCGCATACACGAGCGTGTCCAGTCGGCAGGTGGTGTTCCTGGATGAAAAGAACGCCAATAGGCCCCCAAAAGAGCCCTCTGAATCTGTTGGCGCAGTTGGCGACCAAAAAGTATGACTCTTACCTGGCAAAATCTTTCCGCATACGCGAGCGTGCCCGGCCGTCAAGTGGTGTTCTTGGATGAAAAGAACATCAATGGGCCTCCCAACAAGAGCCCTCTGAATCTCCTGGCGAAGCCTACCCCGTCCGATGAAGCAATGGGGTCTGCCTAATCCCTGAATGTTCCATGAGAGGATCCTCATAGGCGAAATGTAGCATAGGATGGAGCCTCCACTTGCACACGCCTCTCAGTCGGACCTGAAGAGCTGCCCCCCACTCTGAGAGTCTTGGGTGCCGGCTTGGAGGGAGAATAATCAGTCGGTCCTAGTGCAAAGCCTCTCCATGAAAAGGGCGACCTGTCTTTGTGTCCAGGCCCACTCCACCTTCGCTCGGTGCAAGGCATAGTTGTGGGACCAATCCTCTGCATATATGTATCTGAAGGTAGGCTGCAGCGTAGGGGCGGCATGGAGGAAAATCATCAGCCCCGCCTCAACCGGGGTGCAGACCAGATCTGCCTGCTCATCTCCAATGCCAATCAAGCTCATACGGGTAGTATGTAGGTGGAGCTGCAGCAAGTCGGTGAGCCCAAGGTCACTGAAGTGGTGAGAGAACTCCACCACTTGCTCGTGTAAGACGACTGTAATTGAGTTGCAGTCCCAATCTGTATCTGGGGCGACACTGAGGGAAAAAGAGAATGCCATCGTGCTACTCGCCGATGACGGAGAGCGGGAGGGATGGCAGACCACACATACTCAAAGGGGTGCGACCATCGTCTTGAAGAGGCTGGCATCCAGCAGGAGGCAATGGAAGAAGCCATAGTCCACTAGGAGCCCTATAACTCAAGGGGGCCTCCCAGGTGATACTGGGGGGGAACTCAGAGACGGGCAAAGCAAGGATCGCCATCTCCACCGGCCCGGAGAAGCGATGGATCAATCTTTGAACCAAGCTTTGCCCAGCCCATCTGTGCTGGGGGGGCTCGGAGAAGGTGGAGAGATGTCTATCGAAGGAGAGGCCTTTGGAAGGGCCGTTGGAGGAGGGAGCTAGGGCGGGGCTGGAGGAGGTGGGGGGGAGCCCTCCCAGCATGGGGCCCTCTCAGCACGAGGGGAGGAAGGGGGAGAGGCCACGTCATGCGGCTCGGAGCCCTCCGGAATTTGCTCCAAGACAGTGGAAGAGGGTGGGCCCCCCGGGGGCGGGGGTGGGAGTGGGGTCTCCTCGAGAGTGACTCCATTGGGGGGGGGGGGGGGAGTGGGGTCTCCTCGAGAGTGACTCCATTGGGGGCCACTTTGAGCTCAATAACTGTATCCTCGTCCATCTGGTTGGGGCTTGCGGGCCGCCGATCCCTAACCGGAACATAAATGCGGGCTTGGGCCTGACTACCCGCCTAAGCCGCTTAGCTGCCAGCCTGTGCTGCTTGCTGGCGTCTGCGGCTCTCTCCGTTGGATGTTTGCATCTGTTGGCGCACCTCCTTCCAACCCCCATCTTCCGAGAGCTGTGGGGGTGGTGGGGAATCCTCCGCTGGAACCTGCTCATCCAAAGAAGAGCCATGGTGAGACGAGCTAGGGAGATCCGAAGTCGAGGGCGGCAGGCCACCCCTCGAACTACCTTTTAGGGGACCCGGAGCGGCGGCGCGAGAGGAGCGGGCTCCCATCTGAGGGCAGGCACGCACGAGGTGACCCATCTTCTGGCATATATAACACTGGCCGGGGAGGCCCAAATACTCTACCCGATGCGATAGGTGGCCTCCAGAAAGGCGGGGAGGAGAATCGTCCGCGGGAGGGACTTTGACGAAGGAACAATAACGCGTACTGGAGGGAGCCCAACTGCCCGAGCTACCACTGAAGCTGTGGTCGGTGGTGTCTCCACCACTTGCCCAAAGCCCTGCCTCCTATGGACTGCAGGAGGGGCAAGTACTCCCTACGGAGACTTGGAAAGCAAATGGTAATGGGGAATCCGGTCGCTCCTACTAGGGGGTCCGACGATGGGTCGAAGCCATGGGTCCATCGCACCAAGAACGCCCAAGAAGAGTGAAGGGCAATGGGGCTCTGAGCCAGCACCCTCTGAGTTGCCTGCAGGGACTCGAACTCCACCTGATAGTAGCCTCGTTTTGTAAACAATGGGAAATATAGAGATGGAAAATGTAATTGGACAGTGTAGGACATGGAAAATGTAATAAGGGGGACTTGTGTGAACAAGCCCTCGGGGGTGGGTGAGTGCCTATATAAGGCCTTGTAAGTGAATAGACGGGGCACTTTTGGGGGACTTTCTTTTAGAGGCTCATTTTGGATACTCGTTTCTTGTAGAATTCCTACGTTGGAATAGAAGCATGGTGATGATGTTGTTCTATCTTTTCATGTATTCCTCTCTCTTTACTTCTTGAAGATTTGGTTCTACTCTCTACTTCTTGAATCTGAAAACCATAGCTATGGCAGCCCAAGCTCTTCTCTTCCAACTCTCAAGCTATTTCTCTTTCACATGGCAAGCAGTAATTTTAATGTTTCCACTTGTCCAAGAAAATCAACGTTGACTATCCTGACAAACTCGCCGATGAGGCTGTCCTGCAGGTGGTCGCATAACTCGCGGCGGGCGGCTACCCACAATCTTGCAGACCAGGGAGAAGGTCTCTAGAGCTGAAACAGAAGACGCGAAGAGCTGATGGTCTGCATCGGAGAAATCCAAACGAAAATCTGTATCGGTCGGGAATGACGAAGAGGTTGCCATGGAGTCCTCCCGAGGGTAAAGACAAGATACCGAAGAAATGCGAGGAAGACGCCCGAAAAAAGAAAAACACCGTGCCCACCTTGAGACGCCGAGGGAGGGGAGGAAAAGGCTGAGGGCTGCGAGGAAAGCAACGAATGAGGGGCTGGGGCGGAAGAAACGCGGGAGGGGAGAAAAAAGCTGTGCGAAAGGGGGATTCAGGGCAGGGGGGCTGCGCGCACAGGGGGCTGAGTGAGGGGGAGGGGGTGATGGCGGGAGAAGGGGGGAGATGGGCTGCGCAAGGGTTTGTCCCTTTTTTCTTTCTTAGTTTATAGAAGTCTTCAATCCCGTGGGACCTATGGTCACCCAAGCTATCTATACAGGATTAAGGGAGAGTGGCCCTCCCTCCACGTGGGCAAAGGAGGGGGGCCTATTTCAAAATACTCCCTCCTCCTTGCAAGCATGACGTTCACGCTTGCATTTGAAAATACCCACTCACGTCACGCTTGCATTTGAAAATACCCGGGTCCAATCAATTCCTGCTGTTCCACGCCTGTTGTTCGCCTCGACCTCCACACGGTGCAGGTACGTTTCTAAGGTTCCCTCCACGTGCATTGTCTGCTTTTACTCCGTGTCCATTGTCTGCTTTTACTGCAAGACGTCTTTCATGTCGGGACTGCGATACAGAGAAACGTAGGTGGTGTTAGTGAGGATGGAGAGGTCACATGCAGTTCTGTGTAAGGCCATCGACAAGTATAGCCATTCATATGTATAGTGTATGCACATGAGGGAAGGCAAAAATACAAAGATGAGAGGGACTGATAAAAAAACAAGATGACCTACATCTGCACGAATTTGTTTCAGCTTTTCTGCTCGCCATTCTGGATCCCACCATCTCTGTTGGCCACCTCCTCTCCCTCCTTCACCACCTCGGCCGCCTCCTCTCCCGCCACCGCCTCTGCCTCTTCCACCCTGTCGGTTTGGACCTGTCCATAGCCCGCATCTGGACGAGTTCTTCATGGCGTTGATGAGATGGAAGACAGAGCCGCCCACAGCCCCCATGGCCTCTTCCAACAACAAAAACAACTCCTCTGTTTGCATGCAACAACAGCTCCTCTGTGTTGCATGCAAACAGATTGTGAAGGTGGTGATTGTGAAGGTGCTTACATGAGAGTGGGGAGGCACGAAGGGCAGGTAGGGAGGCAGGGAGGGGCGCTGCTATGGAGGAGAGAAGAGAAAAAGGTTGAAAGAGACATTCTCTATGAGGACTTGGTCTTTGAGTGAGTCCACAGAGCTGTGAAATGCTGAGAGCTAGCTTTCTGGACTGACTCAAAGACCAAGTCCTCAAAGACAAAACACACAACCAGAAACACAAGCCGACTCCAAGCCTGGACGTAGAGGCGGGAGAGAGAGAGAGAGAGAGAGAGAGAGAGGGAGGGAGGGAGGGAGATAATGCATGCATGTCCACCACGGCGCCCAGAAACAGTGAGAAGCTCTCTGTAAACCGACTCCAAGCCTGTAGCCAGCCTGGACGTAGATTCCACCAACGCACCCAGAAACACTGAGAAGCTGCAAGCCGCCTCCAAGCCTCGACGTAGCCCAGAAACGCTGAGAGCTTTGCCTAGAAACGCTGAGAAGCTCTCTGCGTTTACGTGCAAGAAGCCGACTCCCAGCCTCTGTGCAAGAAGCCGACTCCCAGCCTCTGCGTAAAGGCGAAAGAGAGAGAGAGAGGGAGGGAGAGGGAGGGAGGGAGGCAGGGAGATGATGCATGCATGGCATGTTTCTCCACGTGGCGTAGAGGAGGTAGAGAGAGAGAGAGAGAGAGAGAGAGAGAGACGGGGAGATGATGCATGCATGCGTTGACGTGGTAGAGAGAGAGAGAGAGTAAAATGATTTAAAATAAAAAGTGATTTCTCTCTCTCTCTCTCTCTCTCTACGTCAATCCCCACGCGTTCACGTGGTAGAGAGAGAGAGAGAGAGAGAGAGAGAGAGAGAGAGAGAGAGAGAGTAAAATGATTTAAAATAAAAAGTGATTTATCTCTCTCTCTCTCTCTCTCTCTCTCTCTCTCTCTCTCTCTCTCTACCGCCTCTACGTCAATATATATACAACAAAATAAATCACTTTTTATTTTGAAAATCCAAAATCATTTTACTCTCTCGAGAAAGAGAGAGAGAGAGGGAGAGAGAGAGAGAGAAGGAGCCGTTTGTATATATATATTATATATATATATACAACAAAATAAATCACTTTTTATTTTGAAAATCCAAAATCATTTTACTCTCTCTCTCTCTCTCTCTCTCTCTCTCTCTCTCTCTCTGCCGCCTCTACGTCAATGCATGGTGGTGGACATTTAGAAACTTATATATATATATATATATATATATATATAGAGAGAGAGAGAGAGAGAGAGAGAGAGAGATTTGAATTATACATTTTATTCGAAAGAATCGTATGTTTTCAGTAAAAATTTAATCGAATAATTTGAAGAAACTTATTGTACGATAGAATGTTACTAATATATAAGCCAGCCAGCCAGATTTGATATTTTTGTTATTGTGAAACTTTACTGAACTTTTCCTCTTTGTAGAGTAAGAATGTAAAACTTACAAATGGATATTTAAATATTAAAATTATATATTTTCTTAAGCATAATTTTTCATTTATAAGTGAATAGTCTATTACATATTTTTAATATTCTAGATTACATTTTTGAAGTGAATAGTCTATTAAATATTTTTCCTCTTTGTAGAGTAAGAATGTAAAACTTGAAAATGAATATTTAAATATTAAAATTATATATTTTCTTGAGCATAAATTTTCATTTAGAAGCTTAAGGGAGACTGGCCCTCCCTCCACGTGTTTTGTTACACACACACACACACACACACACACACACACACACACACATATATATATATATATATATATATAGAGAGAGAGAGAGAGAGAGAGAGAGAGAGAGAGAGAAAGTGTAGAATAATTTGGGTTTTTTAATTAAAAAATGATTGAGAAAAAGTGGTTGCATTTTTGCTAGCCTTCAAATTTTTAAAAATTTTGGTTATTCTATGTATGCCAGGCACCTGAGTTTGCTAGCTTTGAGCTCCATGTGGTCGTGCCTTCGCCTCCTCGAGCTCCTCGACCGCCTTTGTAGAGTAAGAATGTAAAACTTAAAAATGGATATTTAAATATTAAAATTATATATTTTCTTAAGCATAATTTTTCATTTATAAGTGAATAGTCTATTAAATATTTTTAATATTCTAGATTACATTTTTGAAGTGAATAGTCTATTAAATATTTTTCCTCTTTGTAGAGTAAGAATGTAAAACTTAAAAATGGATATTTAAATATTAAAATTATATATTTTCTTAAGCATAAATTTTCATTTAGAAGCTTAAGGGAGACTGGCCCTCCCTCCACGTGTTTTGTTATACACACACACACACACACACACACATATATATATATATATATATATATATATATATATATATAGAGAGAGAGAGAGAGAGAGAGAGAGAGAGAGAGAGAAAGTGTAGAATGATTGAGAAAAAGTGGTTGCATTTTGGCTAGCCTTCAAATTTTTAAAAATTTTGATTATTCTATGTATGCCAGGCACCTCAGTTTGCTAGCTTTGAGCTCCACGTGGTCGTGTCTTCGCCTCCTCCAGCTCCTCGACCGCCTTTGCCTCCTCCAAGTGCAAACCAGAACTGGTACTGCGCTGCTACCTTGAACTCGATGCAATTATATACATGAGTGTTGTAATGAATTGTTTTATAATTAATGATTCAACCTAATATAAACATCAATTCAAAACCTTCCTAAAAAGTCAAAGACTGATGACTTTTGATTAATGTTTGATAAAGATAGAATGTTTCTAATATGTAAGCCAGCCAGATTTGACATTTTTGTTGTTGTGGAACTTTACTGAACCTTTCCTCTTTGTAGAGTAAGAATGTAAAACTTAAAAATAGATATTTAAATATTAAAATTATATATTTTCTTAAGCATAATTTTTCATTTATAAGTGAATAGTCTATTAAATATTTTTAATATTCTAGATTACATTTTTGAAGGGAATAGCCTATTAAATATTTTTCCTCTTTGTAGATTAAGAATGTAAAACTTAAAAATGGATATTTAAATATTAAAATGATATATTTTCTTAAGGATAAATTTTCATTTAGAAGCTTAAGGGAGACTGGCCCTCCCTCCACGTGTTTTGTTACACACACACACACACACACACACACACACATATATATATATATATATATATATATATATATATATAGAGAGAGAGAGAGAGAGAGAGAGAGAGAGAGAGAGAGAGAGAGAGAGTGTAGAATAATTTGGGTTTTTTAATTAAAAAATGATTGAGAAAAAGTGGTTGCATTTTGGTTAGCCTTCAAATTTTTAAAAATTTTGATTATTCTATGTATGCCAGGCACCTCAGTTTGCTGCCTTTGAGCTCCACGTGGTCGTGCCTTCGCCTCCTCGAGCTCCTCGACCGCCTTTGCCTCCTCCAAGTGCAAACCAGAACTGGTACTGCGCTGCTACCTTGAACTCGATGCAATTGTATACATGAGTGTTGTAATGAATTGTTTTATAATTAATGATTCAACCTAATATAAACATCAATTCAAAACCTTCCTAAAAAGTCAAAGACTGATGACTTTTGATTAATGTTTGATAAAGATTTGGATTGTTTTGTTTTAAATAAAATATTTATTTATATAGAATATATATATATATATATATATATATATATATATATATATATATATATATATATATATATATATAGAGGACTACCTAAAGATTTCAAACAAAATGTATTATATATATTTATCTATACCTTGAACTCGATGCATTCATGGATGGGAGAGGAGGCTATTCACATGAACGGCTTGATGTCAACGGTGTGGCCAACGGCAGCCCCTTCGCCATGGCAGAAGGAAACGATCGATCACTGTCTTGGTTTTTGTTGTGATACCTGAGAAGCCCATGGGACCAAATCCCTTCTGCATTGCATTGCCCCTCATACCTCTTATGCTCGAATTATTGACATACACGCCTTCAAGAACATATTCCTTTATGAAAGTTGGCACAGTATGTGTCCTCTACATGGGGAACATGCATGTTGTTCAAACAATGTGTCCTCTACATGGGGAACATGCATGTTGTAATGAATTGTTTTATAATTAATGATTCAACGTAATATAAACATCAATTCAAAACGTTCCTAAAAAGTCAAAGACTGATGACTTTTGATTAATGTTTGATAAAGATTTGGATTGTTTTGTTTTAAATAAAAGATTTATTTATATAGAATAAATATATATATATATATAGAGGACTGCCTAAAGATTTCAAACAAAATGTATTATATATATTTATCTATACCTTGAACTCGATGCATTCATGGATGGGAGAGGAGGCTATTCACATGAACGGCTTAATGTCAACGGTGTGGCCAACGGCAGCCCCTTCGCCATGGCAGAAGAAAACGATCAATCACTGTCTTGGTTTTTGTTGTGATACCTGAGAAGCCCATGGGACCAAATCCCTTCTGCATTGCATTGCCCCTCATACCTCTTATGCTCGAATTATTGACATACACGCCTTCAAGAACAGATTCCTTTATGAAAGTTGGCATAGTACGTGTGCTCTACATGGGGAACATGCATGTTGTTCAAACAATGTGTCCTCTACATGGAGAACATGCATGTTGTAATGAATTGTTTTATAATTAATGATTCAACGTAATATAAACATCAATTCAAAACGTTCCTAAAAAGTCAAAGACTGATGACTTTTGATGTTTGATAAAGATTTGGATTGTTTTGTTTTAAGTAAAAGATTTATTTATATAGAATAAATAAATATATATATATATATAGAGGACTACCTAAAGATTTCAAACTCACAGGATATTTTACATATTCGTAGGTGAATCCCTTGGGCCCGCACTCTCATCCATCTTTTTAAATGAGTTTCCTAAAAGCTAAAATTAGGTGAACCGCCTTCAGACATATATAGATATATATACAAATACATATACATATATATATGTATGTATATGCATATACATATATATATATACATATACAAATACATATACAACCATATATGTATGTATATGCATATGCATATACAACCATATATGTATGTATATGCATATGCATATATATATATACATATACAAATACATATACAACCATATATGTATGTATATGCATATGCATATGTATGTATATGCATATGCATATGCATATACATATACATATATATATACATACAGATACATATACATATACATCATGTGGATACCTTTTTACCATTCATTCACTTGAGCGTAGTTGGGTCTTAATCTATTCTACGTACGTGTCATTTAGTTTCTGATTCACCGTTTCGATTATTTTCATAATCCATACTTTCTTCTAGATTAAATAAAATTTAAAAAATATTTCATTAATATATTTCTTAATGATGTACAGTATGGATAACGAGGGGGAAATTGTGAGGTGTTCCATGGACATTCAGGATAGAAGCCATTGTGCAGAGTATTCAAGACCTCAACAATCTGAGGTAAGAGAAGATAATGAGAAGACTCAACGAATAATGCATGCTTTTAAGCAATGCCAGAGGATTCTAAAAACCTCTACTAAGTGGGTGCGACGTAACCATGGTAAGAAGACTCGAAATGGAAAGAAGACAATAAATGTAACATCAGAGAATATACTCCATTTGGTCAACGACACAAACTCCCATGTGTTAAATGTGGAGAGCTTAATTGCTGGTCTTGGTCAGTGCATAAGAAATCATGGAAGTGGGGAGAGCAGTTCAACTCGAGAATCAGTTTCTGCCATTATAAGTAACAATCACGAGATTAAGGATATTGTCGAAGCTACCTACCTCCGCGTAATGGATACATGTGGTGCTTTCGGAGCACACCTATGTGATATTGGTTGTCGAAAGACAATTGATGCTATAAAAGAGCAACAAGACAAGTTAAGTGCCCATGTTGATAGGCTTGGAATGGAAGTATCAAGCCTTAAAGTAACATTGAATAGGTTTGGGGCTTTGCTTACCCAAATGAGTCGTAGATTGCAAACACGTGGAATGTAATTACTCAATTGGTTCACCAATTAGGAGTTGATCTTATGATCCTTTTGTAACACTTATGACACTATTATTTTTTTGTAAGTTTGGGCTCTAAGTACTCTAATGATAATGATGGTCGTTTACTTACCAAAATGAGTTATAGATTGTAAACACGTGGAATGTAATTATTCATTTGGTTCACCGATAAGTGAATAGTCTATTAAATATTTTTAATATTCTAGATTACATTTTTGAAGTGAATAGCCTATTAAATATTATTCCTCTTTGTAGAGTAAGAATGTAAAACTTAAAAATGGATATTTAAATATTAAAATGGATATTTAAATATTAAAATGATATATTTTCTTAAGGATAAATTTTCATTTAGAAGCTTAAGGGAGACTGGCCCTCCCTCCACGTGTTTTGTTATACACACACACACACACACACACACATACACACACACATATATATATATATATATATATATATATATATATATATATATATATATATATATATATATATATATATATATAGAGAGAGAGAGAGAGAGAGAGAGAGAGAGAGTGTGTGTGTGTAGAATAATTTGGATTTTTTAATTAAATGATTGAGAAAAAGTGGTTGCATTTTGGCTAGCCTTCAAATTTTTAAAAATTTTGATTATTCTATGTATGCCAGGCACCTCAATTTGCTACCTTTGAGCTCCACGTGGTCATGCCTTCGCCTCCTCGAGCTCCTCGACCGCCTTTGCCTCCTCCAAGTGCAAACCAGAACTGGTACTGCGCTGCTACCTTGAACTCGATGCAATTGTATACATGAGTGTTGTAATGAATTGTTTTATAATTAATGATTTAACCTAATATAAACATCAATTCCAAACCTTCCTAAAAAGTCAAAGATTGATGACTTTTGATTAATGTTTGATAAAGATTTGGATTGTTTTGTTTTAAATAAAATATTTATTTATATAGAATATATATATATATATATATATATATATATATATATATATATAGAGGACTACCTAAAGATTTCAAACAAAATGTATTATATATATTTATCTATACCTTGAACTCGATGCATTCATGGATGGGAGAGGAGGCTATTCACATGAACGGCTTGATGTCAACAGTGTGGCCAACGGCAGCCCCTTCGCCATGGCAGAAGAAAACGAT
>NC_141108.1:20667907-20875407 GCF_041138505.1 Cibotium barometz | reverse complement strand
GCCAGAGGTATTAGATGCTTTACTCCCGGGGCAAAGTGCATGTGACCGGCCTGATTTGACTACTAGAGTATTTCACCAAAAACATTCAGATATGATGAAAAATATCGTGAAGAAGGAGCTCTTTGATAAGGTGATTGGATATGTGAGTGTCATTGAGTTCCAAAAAAGAGGATTGCCTCATTCACACACGTTATTGATCTTGGATAGTGCCCATAAACCTAAGACTCTCCAAGACTATGACAGATTAGTATGTGCCGAATTGCCTGACAAGCAAATGTTTCCTGCTATGCATGATGTCATGTTGCATTGCAATATCCATGGGCCCTGTGGGCCATTCAATCCAAGTGCAATTTGTATGGATAAAGGGAAATGCACAAGGAACTATCCATAAGCTTTTGCACAAGAGACTACTGTGGATGAGAGTGGTTACCCCGTGTATATGCGTCGAAATGATGGAAGAACTCTGGCATTGAAAAAGTGTAATGTTGATAATAGATGGGTTGTGCCATATAACCCTTATCTTTCAATCACATATAATGCTCATGTAAATGTGGAAATATGCTCAACAATAGCAGCAGTGAAATATCTTTACAAGTACATATACAAGGGGCATGACAGAGCAACAATAAGATTTAGCACTGTACAAGGTGGGGATGTTAATGCTGCTTGCGTAGTCGATGAGATTCAGAGGTATTTGGATGCACGTTACGTCTCTGCATCAGAGGCATGTTGGAGACTCTTTGAGTATGATTTACACAATGAGAAGCCTGATGTGCAACGGTTGCAGGTACACTTAGATGGGGGTCATAATGTTATCTTCAGAGATGATGATAATATTGCAGATGTTTTTCAGAGGGAAAATGTAGGCAAGACTACTATGACTGAATGGTTTACCTGTAATCAACAACATCCTGAAGCAAACAATACATTGTATAGTGATTTCCCTCAACAATGGGTTTGGAACTCCAGGTTGAAGAAATGGACCAAAAGAAAGATTGGAAACACTATAGGGCGCATGTACTTTGTAGCTCCTTTGGCAGGTGAGGCATACTATGTTCGCCTACTTCTTACAATATGTAAAGGATCTAAGTCATTTGAAGATTTGCGTTCGCTCAATGGTCACATCTATCCTTCTTTCAAGGCAGCTTGCATTGCCAGAGGGATACTGGAAGATGATTCTGAATGGGTTGCATGTATGGAGGAAGCATCATCTATGCAAAATGCCTTGCAATTGAGATGTCTTTTTGGTACCATATTGCTATTTTGTGAGCCTTCATGTCCATGAATATTGTGGAAGAGATTTCGAGAAGAAATGATAGAAGATTTTCTATACCAGTTATCGAGAAGCAGGGGTCAGTTTATTGGTATTGAACAATTAGCTGAAACTCATGCACTACTACATTTGGAAGAAATTCTTCGTGCTCAGAGACGGACATTGGCAAATTTTGAAGGAATGCCTGAACTAAACAGAACTGATTTGGAAGTCTTGGGTGAAAATACATTGCTTTTGGAAGAGAGATCTTTTGATACTGTGGAACAATATAACCTGTCAAGTGCTATGGAGTCAACATTAACAGATAGCCAGCGTGTTGCTTTCGATGCTGTAATGCATGCAATTGCGACAGATACAGGTGACATTTTTTTCCTGGATGGTCCGGGGGGATCGGGCAAGACCTATTTGTATAATTGCTTGCTTGCGCGAGTACGTGGACAAGGGTATGTTACTTTGGCCACTGCATCGTCAGGTATTGCTTCTCTACTCTTGGCGAATGGACGTACGGCACATTCTAGATTCAAGATACCTCTGGAGCTAAACAATTCTTCAACTTGCAAAATCCCTGTACATGGACAACTTGCTGAGGTTTTGAGAGTTTGTAAGCTCATTATTTGGGATGAGGCTCCAATGATTCATCGTTATGCTTTTGAAGCATTGGATAGGAGCTTACAAGATGTATTATTCTCAGATAAGCCATTTGGTGGAAAGGTTGTATTAATGGGAGGAGATTTTAGACAAATCTTGCCTGTTATTATAAAGGAAAGACGTGAGGATATTGTTAATGCAGCATTGTGTCGTTCCTTTCTATGGAACTCTATCAAAGTTCTAAAGTTAGCTGGAAATATGCGTATTCAATCAAGCAATACTAATGGATGCAATGAGTTTAAACAGTGGGTCATGAATATTGGGAATGGAGTGGATTGTAGCAATGATAATACGATGGTGACACTACCAAGTAATATGGTCTTGCAAAGATCGAGTCTTAAAGACTTGGTACATTGGGTATACTCTGAATTGGCTATCACTACAACATATGCTTCATACTTTAGTGAGCGTGCTATTCTTGCTCCGATAAACAGTCAAGTGGATATTGTGAATAAGACAGCTTTGGATGCAATGCCTGGTGAGCCTAAGCAATATTTCAGTGCAGATTCAATTCTTGAAAATGATGAAAATTCATTCCTATATTCCACAGAATTTTTGAACACAATCGACCTTCGGGGCGGATATCCACCTCACTGCTTGGTTTTAAAGTTAGAAGCTCCTGTTATTTTGCTCCGTAACTTGGATCCAAGACGTGGACCCTGTAATGGTACGCGGATGATATGTAAGGCCTTTCACTCTAAAGTCTTGGAGACTGAAATCATCACTGGTACTAAAGTTGGTGAAAGAGTATTTCTTCCACGGATTACCTTTATATGCAGCGAGGCCCAACTACCATTCACCATGAGGAGGAGACAGTTTCCCGTGCGGTTGGCATTGGCATGTCAATAAACAAATCACAAGGCCAAACCCTAAATGTCTTGGGGTTATATTTGGTGACTCCAGTGTTTACTCATGGACAACTGTATGTCGCGTTGTCACGAGCACGGTCTCCTCATGCTGTGAAGGTGTTACTTGAGGATAACGCTAATGTGGAGTGTTCATTTGATGATCTTCAAAGTTATACACCTACAACAAACAATATTGTTTATAAGGAGATCTTGATGACTTCAGAGTGATAAGTCAGGTTTCTTATTTAAGTTCTGCAATTTGATTAATTTTGTTATGATTTCTTTTTTTATACATATTTGTCCATGGTAAAAGTACCTATTTTTGTTGTTTATGTTTTGACAGACATGTCTAAGATTACCTTTACATTGGACATGCCTTTGTCGAGGATAGTACGTGAGTTTTTCTCTATATTTGCTTAACTTTTCTTGATTACAAAGTATGGAACATGACATTCTATACTAATGTCTATCTGTATACAGAGCCACCGCTATGGTCAGCTCCTATTACTGCAGGTCACGTAGCAGGGATTATGATTGATGCTTATAGGGATGGGTAAGTATAAGTGTAATTGTTAGGCATTGTATGAATATTTTTTGAACCTATATATAAATAATTGTATAACCTATTTGTTATGCTTTGATTTTAGGATATTACATGACATTGATACGTTTATGGTAAGAGTTGTCGACGAAGGCATCGAGATGTACGGGATTGGTGTTCCTGATGAGGAGTGGGGTGTCTATTTGTTTTGGAGAGAGATGGACAGATGCTTTGCATCATTTGAGGGGTATTCAGTACCCGATGAGTGGTTGTTTCTTACATCCATCATGACCATTGGTATTCGTTATACGTTTTATACTAGAGCTCCTCATGTACCATCCACTCGATGTTCTATTGTACGAGGTAATTTTGATTATGTTTTTCTATTATAAGATTTTTTTGAGATTTTATTAATCGATGTGTCGTTATGTGCAGATTTGATTTATCGATGTGTCGTTATGTGCAGATTTGATTTATCATTGTTTCGTTTGTGCATGTCCTTTGCATTCATCGATAGTAGAGCATGTGCGGGATGGATCACCGCTTTACAATAGAGAGCGTATTGTGATGAGGAGACAATTGAATGATCCTTCTCACAAGAGAAGAATTCAATTTGTTGATTCTGACATTACTGACTGAGAATACGTATTTTGTGGTGCATTTTGAGAATATGTAATATTGGTCCTTTTTTGCATCTTCGTATGCTACATTACTATGATATTTTTGTTTTCGCCATAAATCTACGAGACATGGATGTTATTTTGAGATATGTATATATAAAGTCACTTGAAATAATGTATTGTGTTTACTTAAAACATGACCTAAATTGGAGAAACTGAGTTTATTTTTTCTAGAACTCTACCTGTCGGCCGCAACAACGCGCGGGTCCAATACTAGTGCTTTCTTCAGCGACGCAGCCAGCTTTGTGAGCGCCATTGTTCCCCATGCCCAGTAGCATTGTTGATGGACATATGGCATGCCAACCCCCATTGTGACATCCTTCTAGAAATGCCTATGGGCCAGTTTTCACCCTAGCAAGATCTCCCTCTTTCTATGGCTCACTGGTCATAGAGGTGGTCGTGGCTCGCCACCATAGGCCGACCGTTGTGCTGCTGTCATCATGGAGCCCACAGGGATTCTCAGTGCCACTGCCTTTGGAACTGCCCAGTCTCCCAGAAGGTCTGGTGCAGCATCTTGTGCCTGTTCATCGTGAACCACTGTGACAGCCACTTCATCACCCAGGGCACAGTGATGGTGGGTTGGGCCATCCACTACGAGGAGGATGGCATAGGCTTGGTGCTCTCATCCATCTCACTATGAGATATCTGTCATGGGAGCCCGGAGGACACCAGGTTTCTGCTTGCCCTTGGCTCCCGATGACTTACCCTGACCCTTGACTCTTGTAGGGTGTTTATCAACAGCATTGTGGCATGGCAGATCTGAGTAGCATGCTTCCTTGAGACCATCGAGGGCACAGCAACATCCCCAGCAGAGGTCAGGTGGACTGACCTGATCCACACTCCTGGCCATTGGGAGTGCATTCAGAGCAGCTTTTGGGCCTTGCAGGAGAGGTGATTTGCTCTTCTCTTGCACCTGCAACTGAAGGCTCGGCCTGTTTTTTTCGGCAGCAAGGGTGGCATCGTTTCGCACTATTGCCCCCCAGTATGGCTTTCCGCTCCCTCCGTCTTAGACATAGTCAACCTCCAAGAGCGTCCAGCCATGGAGGAAGTTCCCTCTTCTTTTCAGTTATTGTCTCTTTAGGAGGGTTGTTTTCTGGTCTTTCCAGATGTCGCTTTTTAACGTAGAAGGATCCTTTTTTGGGGGGGTTGAGAGGGGAGGAGCCTAGAGTTTTACAGTGTAAGAAGTTTCAGATTAGCTGCAGCTCGATCTGCCTGAACCTTTCATTTTTCTTGAATCTTTCTGAACTTGCTACTCTTCTGCTGCTTGGCATGTTGGTGGTGCTCAAGTCACAAGCTTTGATGTGTCTGTTTTTATCTTTAATCATCTTCATTGTTCAACCCTGTTGGACACGCATGTCATCCACATTCTAGGGTTTTTTTTTCCCTTTGAGGAATTCTTTTCATTATTGAGGGAAGGACTTCAAGTGGCATTCAAGTCATTTTGCATGATCAGTAGTTTTGGCCTCTAATATGCAACGCACCTGGCTGCTACCTATGTGAACCATATCTTGAAACTCTCCTTTGAAACAGAGGATATCTTGAAGGCACATAAGCAGTGGAACACAAAGCAAGCTCTCCCTCCCAATTCAGAACAAAAGGTTAGTTCACAAAAAATGCATTTCCATGCACATATAAGACTCATCATTGAATCTGCTCCCAAATGTCTGCTATTAAGCTTCTGTTTGGAGTGCTCTATTTGCCAGGTGAAGCTGATGTGCGAATACTGCACAAGGTACGAAGAGATGGAGGTTCCAGATCCTTACTATGGGGGGACAGCTGGCTTTGAGAAGGTCTCAACTTCTTTACTTGTTAGTTTTGGATCACAGAAAGAGAACATGGTTGAAAAGGAAGTGTGACATATTGGTACTTGACGTTTGCAGGTCCTTGATCGACTTGTGAGTCTTTGCTTGATTCTCTTGCACCCAGCATTGAGAAGAAAACCTCAAGGAAATTGAGAAGGTTAGGAATTGACGGAGAGTCTCTATGGGTTTGTACTGGACATGTCAAAATACATATAAATCAAAGAGAGCAAAGCCATAGCCCCATTACTATCAGTCCTGGCTGACTGGGTGCTTAAAGGATAAAGGACTTGTACTTTCATAATTAAACAATAATCAATGCATTGAGAAGTGCATTACTGACTTGAGACCATGGTGTTCAAAACTTCAATATGAGCAAATAAATGGACAATTCAAATTTGCAGCATGTCCAAAAGTCCTCATCTCTAAAATGGTTGTGTAATTCATGGATTTTTTTGTACCTTGCACAAAGAAAGAAAGAAAGAAAGAAAGATTGATTTTATTAATGTCTTCCAAAAGACCGAACTCGGCCTATGAGACAAATCAGTGTACCTGCGTGGGGTATCCTCTGTCATCCCAACAAAATGAAAAAGAGAGAGAGAGAGAAAAGAAAGTAATATTAAGGTCTACAAAAGACTTAAGGGTGTATGAGGCCAAAAGTGGTACAATAATGCCATGGATATACTGAGCCATGGAAAAGAAAGAAACTAATTTAAGGGAACAAATAGTTATCATATGTATACACCTATGTATGTATTGTGTATCAGCATCTGTCTTTAAGGGGGAGGGAGTCTAGTCATGGTCAGTTGTTGATGATAATGCCATCCTCGGCCAATACAACACGAATGGCTGAGAGGACATCTGTCTATTGTGATGGGAGTTTGTCATAATGCCGAAGGACATCCTAGATCTTCATCTGTCGAGCGGAGGGTCATGATGCTCGGGGTCGGGGGGTTGTCACCATTTGACCACCCAAGTGGTCATTCCCAGCTATCAAGGTACGGGTGGCCAAGCACCTTTCATGTCGCCTGTACTAAGGTCGAGATACTTCTCGTGTCTCTTTACAAAAGGCCAGGCACCTTTTGTGCCTTACATATTGAGACCAGCTCGAGGATCCGAGTGCTCGGGATCCCAGTATTGCGCTTTTCGATGGCCAGGATTGTGCCCAGAAATGCCAGTGCTCTACAGGCTCCATGAACGGGAGATTTGACCATAGCAAGTTTGCAGGTGCACACATGTTTGCATGTCTGAAAGTGTTTTTGTGTGACTTGTCTTTGTGTTGACTACCTGCTTGCTCGTCCATGGGCCGGGGATGCTCGCCAATGGAATGTAATCTAAACCTTGGTTTTAATGTTAAAGCTTAGAACCTTGCAGTTTATAAAGTGTAGGATTCACACACTTTAAAAACCGGGGTGGACACTTTAATAATAAAGGCGGGACTAAAAAATATTAAAAGAGTCTCTTATATAAAATGAATCGTGGCCTTTTGTGTTTTGCGTCCATCAGCAAGATTTACATATGTATATAAATATAATTGATCTTGTTATCCGTAAGGTTGAGGGAGGGTGCCATGTCCCTCCCCCTGCCATGCACGTGGAGGGGGGAACCATCCCATCTCCATCGCTTCAAATCGGGAGAGAAGGAAACGCTTCTTTCCCCTTAGCTTCAAGTCGGGGCACAGCACACACAAGCTTTTCTTCGCTGTTGGTTGGCCTGGTTGGCACGCACACAAGAAGACTCTTTTGCTACAGCCAGTATGCTCTTCATGAAGTCGCCTATTCTCTCTCTTCTCCTTTACTATCGTGACAGCCAAGAGACTATCTCTTTCTCTTCTCCTTTACTCCTGTGAACAACCAATAAATTCTATTCTCTCTCTTCTCCTTTACTATCGTGACAGCCAAGAGACTATCTCTTTCTCTTCTCCTTTACTACTGTGAACAACCAATAAATTCTATTCTCTCTCTTCACTCCTGCCCCGCCAAAGCCTAGAGAGTCGCCTGTGTTACTCTTCTACCTAAAAATCAGGAGTTCCTCTTTCTTGGCTCACACTACATATCGGTGTGGTTGCCGATGTGGCGCCTGCGTGGCATATCCGCCACGCTGGCGGTCAACAGCCGGCGAACCGCCACGCTGGCAAACAGTTTTTCAGAACCGCCACGCTGGCAAACAGTTTTTCAACCGCGCTCAGCGTCTGCCACGCAGCGCCAATTCATCAATGCCGCCGCCCTCGCCCTGCCACTTCTCGATAGCCAGCTGTGGAGTCGTCTCTTCTGGATGAGCTTCACTGTGAGCCAACTACAAGATGCATCCCCACTGATTAGCATAGCCTGGGTGTTTGTAAGGTGGTTGAGGGAGTTTAAGCTAAGGCGGCGTTTGTCGAAGAGCGAAGCTGGTGTTGAAGGGGAAAAGCTCAAGGGCAGAGCCTATGGTGGCGAAGGTGGTGATCCCTGGGCAGCAGATTTTGGCAACGCCGGCCGTGATGGCATGCCAGTCAAAGCAAGAGCTGGAGAACATCTGAGGTGAGGTGAGTTACCATTAACACAAATGTCTTTGAAGAATATATTTTGAGAGTTATGGTGAAAGGCTCATGGGTTTTCATTGCTCACAGAAGGTAGATATTGGAATCTATAGGAAAGGTTGGAGAACGAAAAGGCTGAGCCCTAGCCTGTCATGGACAGGAAATGCTCATTAAGTCTTCACTTGCACCTTAAGGTTTTATGAGGAAGTATTGATTAAGACTTGAAGTCTCTATTACTTCTCTTATAATGAGATGGATAATTTTTGGGCTCTTGCTTCCACCTTCTATTTTTACTTTGATTTCTTTTCTCTTTTTCTCCCACTCTTCCTTACTTAATTGTTATATCTTCCTTTCCCATCTTGGGCTATTTGATTGTGCATGTTTTCCTCCATTGTGATGGACTCTACATGCTCAGAGTTCTAGTTCCCGTCTACTTGCCATTGGTGTGAAATATCATTGCTGGCATACATATACGATTGCATATGACGGTTTTTTCTTTCTACTTCACCATTTTGTTTCTTTGATAGTGTCACTCTTTGCACTACCTTTGGTTCAGCAGGTTCAGGTTTTTAAAAGGGTTAATCATGTCTCTCCAAAACTGAAGCTTAGAGAATGCCATGAGTTCTCAAATGCCCCCCATCGGTATCTTCGATTCGACAGCATTGTGTTGGGTGCACTCATATGACAATCGTTCAAAATACAAATTTGTACGCGAAGCTAACATCCCTTGGAACCGTGTTGCCGATTTTGTAAAAGGAGAAGCCGACAATGCAAAGTTTCCGACTTCTTTCAAAAAATATAGCCACCATCACCGAGATGCCTCCAATCTTACAAAGATTGCACATGAATCATGGATTGAGAAGATAGTGTAAGTGTGTTTTTGTTTTAGTTTGTCTAATCCATTCATTAATCATCACACACACACATACAATTAAATGTTTATCGTTACTTCTTTGTTTTGTTTAGCTTTTGGTGTGGTTTTGGTCCTGCTGGCACTAAAGCACCAATGCAATCTAACATTGCGGATGGCAAAGATGTCGAAACTACCCAGCTCAATGAATGCAAGGACATTAGTAGCGAAGATGATGTTGAGGTGGAGGAGAATAGTGGTGACGAGTCGAATCGTGAAGATGGTGAGATGGAGGAGCGTAGTGAAATGAAAGAGTTGCCACAGCCAAATGCAAAGAAGCCACGTAAGAAAAGGCGTCCTCCCATCACAAAGGACAAGCGAAAGCGTGGATGTAAATGTCATTTTAGTGTCAAGAGGCTCGCACAAGATCCAGGGGTGGCCATAATCTCTTATATACATCCATACCACACAAATGCAAATGATGAGGTTTGTCATGGTATAAGATTTGTTGAACCCTCTTTGAAGTTCTCTCCATGGATCTCAATGCAAAAGAAACTATGGGTTTCAAGCATGTTATATCGTGGTTTCTCTCCACATCAAGTGTTGGAAATGCATGTCCAAGCATTGCATTCAAGCCAAAGTCATGACCCTACAATTACTATGGTTAGGGATGACTTTTTGTCTATTCGTGACATCATGAATATATCTAGCAAGTTGGCTATTGATCAGTACCAGCTACACACAGAGGATGCGGAAAGCACCAAGAGATGGTGTCATGAGAATCAATCAAGCACCTTTATCTACCAGGAGCAAGATGTGGAACATTCCAAGGAATTTATCCTTGGAATACAATCACCATGGCAAAGGGAGATGTGCAAGAAGTTCGGAAATGGGAACCTTCTTGCGATGGATGCTACCTTTGGCACAAACAAATATAAGGTATGTGG
This sequence comes from Cibotium barometz, assembly GCF_041138505.1. Classification (NCBI taxonomy): domain Eukaryota; kingdom Viridiplantae; phylum Streptophyta; class Polypodiopsida; order Cyatheales; family Cibotiaceae; genus Cibotium; species Cibotium barometz. The sequence goes on along the minus strand of NC_141108.1, from coordinate 20,865,303 downwards.
TGTAATGAATTACCATTTTTACTCTTGTTCACATTCCATTAAGTTATAATAAATGTTCATTTTTCCCTTCTTGTTCACATTCTCACTTTCCTTTAAAACACATGAACAGTTTCATTTGTATACAATCCTTGTTTTTTATGGTCATCGCAATGGTGTGCCCGTTGCTTGGGTGCTTACATCTTCAGCTACATTTGAGTGTACTTGCACTTGGTTAAGTAAGTTTAGAGATAATATGCTTGACTTTCATAAACCATGGGAGCCCGGAGCCTTTATGGTTGATGATGCCGAAACGGAGATTAATGCGCTCAGGTTAGGACCATATGTTCATATGTGTTGAGTGCAAACTAATGAGAACCGTGTGTTTGAGTTCTATGTGACGTGTCCTTTCTGTTTTTCGTAGGGTGGTGTTCAATCAACCCATTTTTCTATGCTTGTGGCATGTCAAACGTTGTTGGCTCCGACACCTTATTAAGAAGGTGAAGGAATGGCCCAAAAGAGCTTCTATGTTTTGGTCTTTGGGAAATATCATGAACATGCAAGGGTCAGCAAATTCTACAGACCATATAATCAAAGAGGATGCAAAGGCTATGATCTCTACCTTCTACTCCAACTTTAGAGATGAGGGGAGTTTTATTGAGTATTTTAAAACCTATTGGGAGGCTAAACTAGATAAGGTTGAATTTTAAACTTTATAATACTCTTCTTATAGGTAAAATAATGCACACTTGCTCTCCTTTTTGTTCGTACTTCATTTCTTGCTCTTCTAACTTCATTTGTTTTATGTGCAGAAATGTGGGTGCGTGCTTCCCGATTGCTTCCACATTCAGGACAAGACACTAATGGAGCAATAGAGTCATATAATGGGCAGCTCAAATATAAGTTTTTGGGCTCTTCCAAAAGGATGAGTTCGAGGCGGGTGGATTGGCTCTTATACAAGTTAACATCATCATGCTTGCCATATTATTGGTATGTTCAGCAGTTGAAGGACAATGGTTTTATAAGAAACAACGCTATTGAAAGAGTAGTGGAGAATTCTTATGAGAGAGCACTTCAAATACCAGATGCAAATGTCTCATTCCAGGTTGGTGGTGTTGCTATAGTGGAGAGCATGCACACAAAAGCTTCATTTTACACAGTCTACAATTCCGATTGCCAATGGGCATGTTGTACATGTGCATGGACAGAGCTTGGAAATATTTGTAAGCACCAAATTAAGGTGATGTTGTTGCGGGGTGCTTCACATGCTTCACTTATGGAGCATTGCCAACATATGTATGAAGCATGGAGAGATGCTTCTAGGTCTACTGTCGATCTTCACTCACATGTTTCTACTATTGATGTGCTTGAACCAAATGGTGATGATGTTACCGCATTAGGGGGGAACAATGTATGTAGTGAAGTACTTGAGCAATTGGGAAATGTGAAGACACTTCAATGCTTGTGGCAAGAGTTGTCTTGTTTTGTAGGACAGGACCAGGCTTTGATTGAGGAGGCTTGCAATGGATTGAGGAGAACATTGGGCCATGTGAAGACAATGAAGGCAAGAATGGATGAGTGAACAAAAACACAAGCTAATTTTCAAGTCTTGGAAGATGGATTTGGCAACTCCTTGAAGCCAGCAAAACCATTCTTTGAGAAGGGCAACAAGAAGAAATCAACATCATCGAAGAGTCACCAATTGGCTCACCCCTTCAAGACCCCTGCTAAGAAAACCAAAGTGTCAATGCAGAAAAGGCTTGACGAGAAAGCTTCAAAGTAGCCTTTTGAATTTATGTAATGAACTCTCCAATGCTTCAATGGCTTTTTGCATCTCAGTCTTCAACCAATTATTGTGCGTCTTGAGCCGTATTTTGTTCGTGTGTTGCAGTGTGTAAGAGAAACGAAGGTAGTGCAAATGAATTGGGATGGAGTGATGGTTTCCCCAAGATTGTATTAAGATTGAATTATAAGAGAAGTAGAGGATCTATGAGAGTGAAGAGGATTGAAAGAGTACATTGATTGTAGCTAGTATAACACCAACATTGTTTCAAAAGAAGAAACACGCTAGTCAAGAACCTTAGCACACTCACTAACATGTTTGTTTTGTTGACTATATAAAAAGAAAATATATACATGTAATTTAAAGATAATAAGTTAAATACAATGAGATTTTTAGAATGATATGTAGTTCATGTGTGTTAGATTCTATTAATTAAATACAATGAGATTTTTAGAATGATATGTAGTTCATGCCATAGTCATGGTGAAGGGAGAGAAATACACACATCAAAATATTGTTGGCTAGCAACCTAAACTATTTCAATAGCAAACACTCAAGATTCCAACTTTGTCCCAGTACAACTACTTAAATCACAAAGACCCAAGCAAATGACCTGTGCTCACACGTCGGGTGTCAAAACAATGAACCAAGAGAATTGCCTAAAAAGCACACCCCTTGTAACAAGATCTTTGCCATAAGCTCACCGAGAACAAAGTGCCACAAACTCCAGTAATGTGGGTATAAAGAGTGGTTCAATTTAAGCCAAAGAAGAAGCCATGGAGCAATACAAGGGCCTGACAAAAATTCACGTAGATTACCAACCAAATCGAGAAGCCAGATTTGGCTAAGGTCACATGTCCAGAGGAAAACCTCAGGCCTTCACATGGTGGATTGGGACTGGCTCTGCAAAAGGGAAATGCAGCAAAAACCTTCTAGCCTTTATTTCAAACATACGGCAGAAATCTATGCTTAGAATCCAGACCCTTGGATTGAAAGGTTGGCGACCTACCACTAAGGTAGGTCCCATTTCATGAGAACTACCGTGCAGCGATGTTATATATATATATACCTAGATAAATCCAAGAACATGCCCAAATTCACCTTTTACAAACGTGCATGTTATATACTCATGGTAGTCAACCCACAAGACTATATAACTATCAACTCCATTATACATCGTATGGACTAGATACTACGACATCCCCACTAAGTGTGAACAAGCAACCGGAAACCCCCTGAAAGTGGTCACAGCTTCAGCCTGGATGCATCTGACATGGCCCTAGGTTATGAATGTATGTCAATTACACCATAACCCCAATCTTGCAAAGATCTCCACAGGACAAGCACTCTCTGTATAAAGCTCGTTAAGTCTTCAGGGCTCACAGACTATACACAACATCTGGGAGACCAACTTATCTAACTACTGAAGCTCTAGCAAAATGGGACAAGAAGGCCTCAATGACAAGAATTCATATAGAGGGGAAGGTGCTTTGCATCCCTAATGGTCAAGTTCCATGAAAATTTGCACCAGACACAGCAACAAAATGGTCAGCCTACCAAGAAAAGGTTAGCCACATGATGGCCTAAGTATGAATTGCACAGTGCAGACCCTGTAACTACATACACTTGGTAGCTCATTATACTGGTGAAAAGCATGATAGCAACCACGCCCATAAGGTGAATGTAAGTCGTCAGTTAACAAGCTTTGCCATGGAGATGTCACCAAGCAAGCAGCATAAATGCCCTGGGCCAAATAAAGCCTTCAAAATGAAAGCAAAAAGCATCTCTCTTGTTATCCAACTTCCACTTGCAAGAACAACACTTGGGATTACATTCAAGTGTCCTTCATTACAGGAGATTATACTAAGCAAAAACTATCAAAAGCTAGCACCAAATCCATTACCAACGTGCAATTTGCACGACCGAGAACTCACATACAATCCTTCACACCTTAGAATTCCTATGCTTGACCAACCCTTAGATTAGCTCTACAGCTATATACAATGGTAAACGACCTCTTGGCCAGTCTGCTGAGATTGGTCAAACAAACTAGCCTAACAGATTTGGAACCTGAAAAAAATGCATCGATGTACTATGCATTGCAGTGGCCGAAAACGTTATGAAGTCGCTTGAGTAGCTCTTGGGCCTTGCACTTAGCTCGGGAAGTGCCATCACTTTGCAAGACCAGAAGCAACTGTGGATAAATACCGGCCTCCAGAGCTGAACGTAGTGTCTCTGTTCCATTCAAAGAGCAAACTTCTAAAATACAAGCAACAGCATGCTCTGTGCTGAGGGGGGAGACCCCTACCATTCTCTCAATCAAAGCTGGAAAGAAGCCAGGAAGCCTAGAGGCTGCATCTTTGCCTTCCACCGTGTTACAGAGGAGTTCCATCGTGGCAAGCACACTCTCTGTAGAGGCCCTTTGACATCTTTTAAGCACATTCACGAGCGCAGTTATTGCCCCAGCTTCAATTGCCCTTGATCGGTTTGCTCTAGACTCACATGCACGCTCCAATACCTTCACCACTGACACCATGCCTGGATGAGGCGCCGTACACAATGACATTGGGTATGAGGGATGCATCTTGCAGCTCGCTCACAGTGAAGCTCATCCAGAAGAGACGACTCACCTCACCTCAGATGTTCTCCAGCTCTTGCTTTGACTGGCATGCCATCACGGTCGGCGTTGCCAAAATCTGCTGCCCAGGGATCACCACCTTCGCCACCATAGGCTCTGCCCTTGAGCTTTTCCGCTTCAACACCAGCTTCGCTCTTCGACAAACGCCGCCTTAGCTTCAACTCCCTCAACCACCTTACAAACGCCCAGGCTATGCTAATCAGTGGGTGTCAGGACTATGGTCCTACGGAAGTCGAACCCTAGCATAAGTTAATAGCTTTCGGAGTCTCGAGAGTATTATTAGTGCTAGCGGGGTTCAGGGGTTAATGGGCGTTAGGGTTTGGTCCATGTGTGTACACATTTAAGTTAGCACGGCTCTTAAGTAAGATGGGCGGCCGGGCTAGGAGGTGTGGACACAGGCCAGGGTTTTGCTATAAAACCCAACGAGAAACCCTAACTCGTCATTATATGGTTGGGAGGTGAACCGACTTCCACCCTCTCTTCTTCTCCACGCCGAGGCTATGGCGGCTTGAGGAAGACGCAGCCGCAGCGGAGGCGTTACACTGGTATCAGAGCTAGCGGCGACCGGCGTGACCTGCACGAGAAAAAAGAGCTCAACGCTGCAGCAAAAGAAACGAGCGCCGCCGCCCGTACCGCCACCTACCCGTCGTCCGTACGGCCACCACAGCGGACGCCTAAGGCGGCGACCAAGGCAGACCGGCAGTCCTCGAAGGCGATCGGTGAGCGATCGTTGGCGCGCCGTTGGCGAGCGCGCGAGAATTCTCGCTTACTTGAGTGGCACAAGGGGGAGGCTTCACCATCCAAGGAGTGGGGTTTTGAACCCACAACCTCAAGCTCCAAGGCAAGTGTGCTAGCCACTTCACCTTTTCACTTGTGTTGTTCTTCTCTTCAAAAGAGCTCTACTTATTCTTTCAAGGGAGGACACAAACTACAAGGAAAGTGACACAAACTACAAGGAAAGTGACCTTTTCACCTTCAACTTTCCTTCTTTCAATTTGTGAGAGGAGTTTTCTATGCTCCAAGTTTGGAAGTTTTTGGTGGACGGATCTTCAACGACATGCTACATGCAACACACTTTTTTGCATGCATGTGTTGATTGACGACTCAAGTGGTGATTTCTTCTCGATTTCCGTGCATGCAAGAGGACTTCTTCTACGACGCTTCAATTGGAGTTCGCTTTTGAAGGTAATCCGTTCTCTATTTGTAAGCACGTGCATACCATGGCCTCAGCGGAACCGTCTCATGTTCACTTCGATTTTGAGAATGATATGCATGATGTTAGTGAGGCACACCCTTTGGGTGGTGGTGTGGGTGATTCGCGACAGGCCGTTGCGCCTGATCGGGATGACAACATGACCGATGCCGAAGGGGGTGCGAGTCCAATAGATGATTATGGTTTGGTAGACACGGTAGAGTTTGGGCGTCTCACTTCAAGGGTAGTTGCACTTGAGCGCACTATAACAAATGTCAATACCAATCTCACAAACATGAGCACGCTTTTTACTGAATTTATGGCACGTTTTGCAAGTGGATCGACGGCAAGTGGAGGGCCTATTCCGATAGTTATGCCTCCTCTTGTTCCAAATCCTATAGTAGAGTCTATTGCACCATCTGCAACGCAGGAAGGGGCTATGTTGAAAAACGTGAAGCCGCCTGTGTTTAAGGGAGAGGAGCGCGATCGTAACAAGGATGCGGTCCATACATTTTTACACAAGTGGACGGACTTGCATCGCTTACGCCGCACTCCCGCTGCTGTTATGGTCACTGAGACGAGTCTCACACTTGAAGGTAAAGCCTACAAGTGGTGGATGAGTCTACCTATTGAAACTCGCCCTAAGACTTGGGAGGAGTTTGTGACAGCATTTAAAAAGGAGTTCTTACCACAAAACGAGAAAGATCGGAGTTGGACAGCCTGGGACAAGTGCAAGATGGAAGGTCTTACACTTAATCAGTATGTGTCCAAATACCGTGAAGTCATTCTCAAGCTAGATGGTTTGGACGACTTTCAAAAGGTTCGTGGGTTTGTTAGAGGCCTTGATAAAGAATATCAGGCAAAGGTTAAAACCCAATATCCTAAAACTTTGGAAGCGGCTATCCAAAGTGCCCTTATCTTTGATGACACCATGGATAAGAAGGGCATGGATAGACCGGCCAAATTCAATGGCTCGCAATTTAATGCTAATAAGCGTAAACTTGCCAGCAATTCTACTGAAAACACAAAGAAGTCTAAAGGGTCAAGTGGTCCGTTGTCTTCACAAGACTTTGAACGGGCCAAGAAGGAGAAACTATGTTATCATTGCTTAGGTAGTGATCATGAGAAGAAAAATTGTCCACAGTTGCCTCGCAAGAATAAGGATAAGGAGAAGGTCAAGGAGAAGGCTGTACACATGGTGCAAACACTTCCCTTGGATGCTGATCCTAAGTATTCTGCGGTAGAGGTTTCGCACACTGCCGAGATGCATGAGTGTAATCTCACTGCATCTATGTGGCAAGAGACAGTTGGACCACATGATTTGGTCCGTATGCATGGCTCCATTTATGGTCATCGAGTACGTATTCTCATTGATGATGGTGCCACGCACAATTTTTTGAACTATGCATTAGTTAAGAAATTAAAGTTGCCGGAGACAAAGAGTTCTCATCGTTATGTGGTGTCCACCATTCAGGGGGATGATCACGATGTGTGGGATACTCTAGTACGGCAAGTGCCTGTGTTTGTGCAAGAACACACTATGGTTCTTGACTTCCAAGTGATGAATATGTCTCGTGCGGATGTCATCTTAGGACGGGAGTGGTTATATGGGTTAGGGTCATCACTCAAAAGGAGTTATGAACATAATACGTTTACGTTTGAGGCCAATGGTAAGCATGTTTTACTTATTGGGGAACGTGATGTACCCCCAACACCACTCATATGTAATGCCGAACTCTCTTTTTTGGAGCATAGTAATCAAATAGAAGAAGTCTATTTTTGTTATTCTGTGTCTCAAACTAGTGGGTTTGATGTGCATGATGTTTCTTCTTCAAATGAATCTTCCTCAGCGATGCCTTCTTTCTCTTTACCTTCTTCTAAAATCTCTTTAAATAATCTTAAGCAACCAGTTAATGCTTTGTCTTTGCAACAACTGTTACAAGAATTTAAAGATATTTTTCCTAATGAATTACCAGAGGGTTTGCCACCCGAACGAGCTTTGCCTCATCGCATTGATGTCGTTCCGGGCACCAAACCAATTAGTAAGCCGTCGTACAGGCTTAGTGCGACTGAAGCAGCTGAGGTGGAACGTTAGCTTGCTGACTACCTTAGTAAGGGCTTCATTCGCCATAGTGCTTCACCATGGGCATCGCCCATTCTTTTGGTGAAGAAAAAGGATGGATCCATGCGCATGTGTGTGGATTATCGCTCCTTGAATGCGGTAACCATTAAGAACAAATACCCGCTACCTAAGATAGATGAGTTGTTTGATCAACTCAAAGGTGCGAAGTATTTTTCTAAAATTGATTTACGTTCAGGATATCATCAAGTGCGTATTAACGCTGATGATATAACCAAGACTGCGTTCCGAACTCGCTTTGGACACTATGAGTTTTTGGTTATGCCGTTTGGGCTTACTAATGCCCCGGCAACGTTTATGACGCTTATGGATAGCGTACTAAGGCCGTACTTAGGCAAATTTGTCATTGTCTTTCTTGATGACATTTTGGTCTATAGTTCGACTTTAGAAGAGCATTTGGAACACTTACGAAAAGTTTTTCAGTTACTACGCGAGAATGCACTTTACGCGAAAGAAAGTAAGTGTGAATTTCTCAAGGATAGTATACAATACCTAGGTCATGTAATTTCTGCAGACGGAATTGCTATGGATGCTAGTAAGGTTGATGCTATTATGCGATGGCCAACACCTCGAAGTAAGGAAGAACTTCAAATCTTCTTGGGAATGGCAGGATTTTATCGCAAATATGTGAACGGTTATGCAAAGATTGCCGCTCCCATGACTGATCAATTGAAAGGTGCGGCAATTACCTTTCAATGGCGTGAGGAGCAACAACGTAGCTTTGATAAGCTTAAAGTTGCTTTGGCTACAGCTCCCATCTTGGCAATTGTGGATCCTCAAAAACCATTTGTGATTGAAACGGATGCCAGTGCTAAGGCAGTGGGTGCGGTTCTCATTCAAGATGGTCATCCTGTTGCCTATGAGAGCAAGAAGCTCAATCGTGCTCAACAAAACTACTCAGCTTATGAGCGTGAGCTCTTTGCCATCATATATGCCTTACGAAAATGGCGACATTACTTATATGGTGCGCAATTCGAGCTTGTTTTTGATCACGAAAGCATAAAGTGGTTTATGAACCAAACAGATTTGCAGGGTCGAAAGGCCAGATGGGCTGAGATCCTTCAGGAGTATGATTGCAAGCTACGCTATCGCAAAGGACGTTACAATATTGTAGCTGATGCTTTGAGTCGTATGCCGGAGATTAATTCGCTGCTATTCACAGAGTTGAAAAGCGAATTGTTAGAATCTTTACGAGGCAAATGCAAGCAGGATTCAACATACTCACAGGTGTGGAATCATGTTCAAATGAGGGGTCCCTCTCACTCAAACGGTAGTGTTTCCAGTTCTTCCACACATGGTTCTTCTTTATCACAAGATGAACTACAGCGATGGAAAAACTTTTCCATCGATGATGGATACTTACTCCACAAGGGGAGAGTTTGTGTTCCATTGGACTTAGACACTAGGCGCCAAATTCTTTTTGAGTGTCATGATAGTCCAAGTGCAGGTCATGCGGGCATTCGCAAAACGTATGCTCTCGTAAGAAAGCATTTCTATTGGCCTGGACTTCACAAGGATGTTACTGACTATGTTCTGCAGTGTCAGAAGTGTCAAGTGAACAAAGCAGAACGTCTTAAAGCTGGCGGGTTACTGCATCCATTAGAGATTCCTGACGGAAAGTGGGAAAGTATCTCTATGGATTTTATAACGGGCTTGCCCACAACGAATCGTGGACATGATGCCATTTGGGTAATCGTGGATCGATTAACCAAGCTTTGTCGGTTTGTGCCTACTAAGAAAACAGTTACAACTCCAGAATTGGGACGCCTTTTCGTGGAGAATGTTTACCGACTTTATGGCTTACCATCCAATATTGTCAGTGATCGCGATCGCAAGTTTAACAGCCATTTTTGGCGAGCAGTATTCAGTAAGTTGGGTACTATGTTGAACCTTAGTACAGCTGATCATCCGCAGACAGATGGTCAGACTGAACGGGTTAATCAAGTGCTGGAAGATATGCTTCGGGCATATGTCAGCAAAAAACAATCTGATTGGGAGTCTTATTTGCCTATTCTTGAGTTTGCTTACAATAGTGCAAAGCATGTCTCGACAGGCTTTAGCCCTTTCATGTTGATGTATGGTTTTCAGCCACGTTCACCAGTGTCGGTGGGACTGGCGAATGAGAAAATCAGTCAGGTTAAGGATTTTATCCAAGACCATATGGATATGTTGCGCCTTGCACGATTAAATGTTCGTCAAGCGCAAGATCGTTACAAGAAGTTTGCGGACCAGAAACGTAGGCCACTTCACTTTCAAGAAGGTGATTGGGTGTTTCTGAAGGTACCAGAAAACTCCATCAGTTTAAAAACGGGTCCCGTACCAAAATTGTCGCCCCGATTTTGTGGACCGTTTAAGATACTCAAGAAGGTGGGCCCAGTAGCCTATAAACTTGAGTTACCAGCACATTCCAAGGTTCATCCCATCTTTCACGTAAGCCGTTTGAGGAAACGCCTTATGGGTCATGAAAGGCCGGTGGATGATTCTTTCTTGGTAGAATATGTGGAACCCCCAATACTGCCTCATGAACCAGAAAGAGTATTGGATTATCACATGTTACGTACTCGCCACCAAGTTCGGAAACAAGCTCTTATCAAGTGGAAGGACCGTCCAGAGGAAGGCTCCACTTGGGAAAACATTAGTGTGATGAGGAAACGTTTCCCCACTTTTGTTTTCGAGGACGAAAACTCTTTTCGAAGGGGGGAGTAATGTCAGGACTATGGTCCTACGGAAGTCGAACCCTAGCATAAGTTAATAGCTTTCGGAGTCTCGAGAGTATTATTAGTGCTAGCGGGGTTCAGGGGTTAATGGGCGTTAGGGTTTGGTCCATGTGTGTACACATTTAAGTTAGCACGGCTCTTAAGTAAGATGGGCGGCCGGGCTAGGAGGTGTGGACACAGGCCAGGGTTTTGCTATAAAACCCAACGAGAAACCCTAACTCGTCATTATATGGTTGGGAGGTGAACCGACTTCCACCCTCTCTTCTTCTCCACGCCGAGGCTATGGCGGCTTGAGGAAGACGCAGCCGTAGCGGAGGCGTTACAGTGGGGATGCATCTTGCAGCTGGCTCACAATGAAGCTCATCCAGAAGAGACGACTCCACAGCTGGCTATCGAGAAGTGGCAGGGCGAGGGCGGCGGCATTGATGAATTGGCGCTGCGTGGCAGACGCTGAGCGCGGTTGAAAAACTGTTTGCCAGCGTGGCGGTTCGCCGGCTGTTGACCGCCAGCGTGGCGGATATGCCACGCAGGCGCCACATCGGCAACCACACCGATATGTAGTGTGAGCCCTCTTTCTTCATTGGTACCTATTGGGAAGTGTCTCTCTCTCTCTCCACTTTAAAGGGACTCTTCAATGGGCTGCAAATTCAAGATGCCTTCAAGTCTGGTGTTTCATCTCTTTAACTCTTTTCCACTTTTATAGTAAATTTGAAGATATTTGCAGGCATGTTTTCCCCCTCTTTATAGGAAGGTGTTGGCGGAGAAGAACATCGGATTTCTCTCTCTATGTGAGATTGGTCCTCATGGTCACCAACACCGAACACCAAATTGATGCTTGACATTGGTCCAACCATCCTATCACCGTGAGGGGCGTTAGTATGGGCACACCAGTGTCGTGTGTGGACCCGGAACACTAGTCACGTTGCACATCTCCAATGAGAGGTGAGGGATTGCTGAGACTCTCTACATCGACATGTATTTGTTTGGGTAATATGCTTTCATTGCACTTGTCATGGCAAAACTGGTTTAAGAGCCTATGGAATCTTGTACAAAATAAAATACACAATAGTATTGCGAGGGGAGGAGGGGGGCGTCAGCCCATTCAAGCCCCAGTGCAGGTCTCAATTGTGCCATTACATTTTTAGCATTGTGTACTTTGTTTGAGTTGTTCATTTCATCAAGTGTTTAGGTGATTGCTATATTACGTGATGTGTCCAAGAGGCTTCACACCCAACTGGGGTAGTTACAAGGGCATCTAGCCTGTAGGATGGATCGAGCTTTCTCATTGGTAACCCCTTTTAGTGCATGGGGTTGGGTCCCATGTGCGGGTCTCTGATATGGGATGGTGTTCAACAACAAAAAATCTATAATGACCAACTAGGAGGAGTGAGGTTGAGTTGGTCTGTGAGAGTGTTGCCTTAACATCACCTCTCTGTGGTGTCTAAGCTCCCGTAAGTACATGCCCAAGCATCTCTGGTCCTCGTACTACATCACCCATGATAGTGGGATAATCCTGTCTCAGAAAAGGCAATGAAATCCCTTGCGGATCTCACAATCACGGCTGGTCGATTGTCAGCATCTAGTGTGCCTCATCCTCCATGTGTCCTCTGTGGTGCATACTCTACATATTCGGTCTCCCCGCAAGGTGTCCTTGGTTCTAGTATTCTCCAATCCAAGATGGTGTGAAGATACTTGATTTGGCCAATCACTATCCTCATGGCATGTGACATATGTATCTGCAAATAGTGGGGTATCTCGATGAACCCCATTTTTGAGACTCTCAAGAAATGGTCCCTGTAACGTTGGAATTCTTGGATGAGTGCTATAGGCAGAGACATCCACCCTGGTGGATCCAACTGGATAACCTGGTTGATCCCCTACTATGAGAGTTCCAAATATGGATAATCCATGCTATATTGAAAGGGGAGGTGTGGAGGCCGTGTGTGTGAAACCACTCAACTAGCTTGAGTACCATGTTGGCGATGGCAATGATGGTGGTGACAAACAATGACGAGGGGAACTCACACAACCTCTTCCATTTCATCTCCCTCTCGTGGTGTAGTTGCATAGAGGATTCCATTGCCAATCTTGAGAGGCGGTTCCTGTCTAGTGTATAGACATGCATATAGGTGATGGTCTGCAAAAGAGTATCTATGACCAGTGGTGCCACCCCAAACTCTGCTCATACAATATTATGTGGCATGGATGCTTTGCTTGTGACAACATCATCAATTTCAACAAGCTTTCTATGCTCTTCTAAGAAGCCTCACCAAGCTGTGGTCCCCAAAAGGTTGAACCATGCATGGCTGCCAATTGTACCAAAAGGTTGAACCATGCATGGCTGCTAATTGTACCCACCTGGTGCTGCACGGATCCTGCCAGTAATTGGCTCATATAGTGCCGTCACACCCCAAAGCATGTAAGCGTCCCAATAGATGGGACCAAGGCATTGAGTCGAAGGCTCCACAAAGCAACAATAAACATGCTCTTTTCGTGTCCTCCTTGCCCTCTCTATAATGGCCCGTAGTGTGAAGATGTGGTCTAGAAAACCTGCTTGACCTGATGCTGCGTGTCCTAGTAGTCTCTTTTGCCAACAAAGAGTTGATCTCTGACTCTAGTACCATCTCATAGATCTTAGCCATTGTATGGCCAATCATGATGGTGATGTTCCTATAATTTACTTGCGCCCATGGGATCTCTTGCTTTGTGGAAAATTTCATCTTTTTTCTTGGTCAATTTTTTGTTTGAATCGTAAGAAATCAAGTAATGTGAAAGATATAAAACTTTTCTTCATCTTTTTTCTTGGTCAATTTTATGTTTGAATCGTAAGAAATCAAGTATAATGTGAAAGATATAAAACTTTTCTTCATCTTTTTATAATAACATTCAAAGCATTTGTAATAGTTAGGTACACATTAATTCTTTCAATCATTTGGTAAAATATGGGTTATACACTTTTATTACTCTACACTTTTAAAACTTTTATTGATCTTTTTATAATAACATTCAAAGCACTTGTAATAGTTAAGTGCACATTAATTCTTTCAATCATTTGGTAAAATATAGGTTCTACACTTTTATTACTCTACATGGAGATATTTAATATTATTGTATTGGCTTTGAATTTTTATTTTGGCAAAATTTTGCGGTTCTTTATTGAACTAGAGGCATTAAGAAATCCAAAAAATTGAATATATTATTTATTTAGAGATCTCTTTAAATGTTATTTTTTCTCTTCTTATTGTAGAGCTTTGTTAACCTCATCTCACTTTTATTTTTTATTCTTAGATTTCTCAAGGAAGAAACTCAAGAAGTAGTATCCACATCATGAAGTCTTTAAACAAAAAAGATGGGAGAATTATTGAATATTAGAAAAAGTACTCATAAGTGTTTATGCAACCAATACTTGGGATATAAGAAGACTTAAATCTAGAGGTACCAATGAAGTGTCCAAGCATTGGAAAGGTACAATTTTGAAGCTCAACATTGAAGTGATGATATACATACTATCATGAAGGTTCTCATTCACTACATTTATGTACATAGAGTGATTTGCTTAGGTTCTATCCAACAAATTCCTAGGCACAAGCCAATGAACATGTAATGATGTATATTTTTCACTCAAGAATTGTTAGTTTTTTTAGTTATTTGTATAACATATGTTTTAATTTTTCAACTCTCTATCCCTTTGATTTTTAAGAATGAAAAGTAAGATTTTTTAGTTTCCCTACTAAAATTAGTGCTGTCTTATATGAGAATAAGAATGCAAGTATCCAATATATTTTCTTCTATACTTTATTATAAATTTTTCCTATGAGAAGTAGTAATTTTAGCACACTATAATAGATACTACTAATTTTAAGTGGTCTATTTTCAATTTCGCTACTTGCAAGCTTCATATTTTTTCATGATGTGCGAGTCTTAATGAAACTAATGTTGGATAACAAACTCTACTCTTCTATTGTATAGTTTGGGCACCTACTAGCCCATGTTTATATGATTCCCAAGTGCTTGTCCTTTTCGTATTCACATGAGATGGTGGGCTAGGAGACCAAATGGCTAGGGACGGCTTTATATTAGATTTGGCACACTTTCAAATAGGCTACATGTTGTAGTGGACCATTACTGAGCCATTACTCCATAACTGCCCACAACCATGGAGTAGGTAGACTTTACTATTGGACATCTTGTCCCAACATTGAGGGGGCTAAAAAAGGTCCAAGATGAGCCCCGATGGCCATGGAATGTGGGAAATGTGGTTAGCATTCTCTAGTACATCTTTATGGGGGTTGAGTCTACACCATAGACGGTGGCACCGACTATGACCACACACATATGTGGTCATGTCATGGTCACCCTACACATATATAGGTCTATATAAATACAAAATGTATATAGGTCTATATACATACATAGCCAGTCCCCTCTCCATACAATTTATCAGTCAACACTATGAGTTCACTATCTAGCTTCTACTAGTATACAATCTCCATCTTAGCAGTTTCAGATTAGCAACCAAATCTTCCTTTGCTGGAATACATAGGTGTGGAGATTTGCCATCTATTGTATCAATTAAGTAATAATACAATATTATTCTCTATCTCTATTATTGTGCAATTTAAGTTTTAATTTTTTGTACTATCAAAGATCTAACTTTTTGTGACGCACAAGAGAAACCTACCTGCTGGATGTCACACTCTCGCACATGCCGTGCCTCTGCAACAGTAGCTGCCTTTGCCGTTCGCAATGCAGCTCTAAAGTGGTCAATCTTTGCTCCCGCCTCTATCAACCTATGAGTGAGAGACTCACTCATAGGTGTGGGACTCTACTACGTGACACAATCAACCAGGCCGCTCATTTTAAAAATATAGAAAAGTATATATAAAAGCAAATGACTATGAAAAAACTTAAGAAGTAATAAATGTGTAAATACCTCGACATCTGTCGTCAGTATCGATCGTGACAACAAGCGCACCACGTGTTGGATGCTCTCCATTGGTGGTACTCCGTACGTCGATGCCAACCTGGGTGCCAAGAGTCTCGACCTTTCTTTCTTTTTTTCTTTTTCTTTTTTTTCTTTTTTTAAGCCCGTTTTTGGATTTCCATCATTTTGATGTTCATGCTACTTTGGACTTCCATCATTTTGATGTTCATGCGGACTAGACTCTAGTTGATGTAGTTTGAATTGCTATGTGAAAGTTTTCTACCTAGTATTTTGGATTCCTCATGCCTTCTAATTTCCAAGTGTAATTTGTGTATGTCAAATTTAATATTCATGTATATATATGTGTAGGACTAGACTCTAGTTGATGTAGTTTAAATTGCTATGTGAAAGTTTTCTACCTAGTATTTTGGATTCCTCATGCCTTCTAATTTCCAAGTGTAATTTGTGTATGTCAAATTTAATATTTATGTATATATATGTGTATATTTAATAAATTTTATATATGAACGTACGCAAAGTACTCATCCTGGTGCGTACTTTACGTACTCGTACTCATACTCGTACTCGTACTCATACTCAAAGTATGGTACGCAAAGTATGCAACCACCTTGATCCAACATGTATATATACTTGCAAAAGCATGGGCTCTATTATAGAGTCTGTATGAGACCACAAAATCCTCAAGGATTCATAATCTCAAAAATCAATCAACTTATCCATGAGAAGTTGAATGAAGGTAAATTAATGGAGTGTGGCTTCCTCGAATCTTGTTCATCACTTTCTAGTTGTATTTTCCTCTAAATATATCTTTGAATGTTGGTGTCAAGCCTCTCACTTTTGAGGTGTTTAGCTCATTACTTCAAGATGTGTGGATGCAAAGCCAAAATGATGGAGATCATGCTCTGCTACTAATACGAAGAAGAAGGGTAAGGATTCTAACTCTTCTAAAGTGAATAAAATTGTTAAAAGTTAAAGGTAAATTTTTACTATAATAAGAAAGGGCATATAGCCAAGGAATGCAAGTAGATATCTAGCCAAGAGTAGTAATCTATAGACCAATGAAGAATCTAGCCATGCTATAGAAACAGAGTTGTTTGTGGCCCCATTAAATAAGTGTGAAATGAAGTAGCTAATGTTGTAGATTATGATGATTCTTGGATCATTGACAATGGATCATCAAGGTACATCACTAGTCATAAAGGATTGGTATTTCTCCTTAAAGCCTGTGGAAGATGACATCATGGTGATAGTGGGATGTAGCAATGATGTAAATTTCCAAATCAAAGGTTTATGTACAATTTTACTTATGTCTAAAGATGGTCATACAAAAAATATTTCCAGTGTTCCTTTGGATTCTAGATATTAAGAGGAACCTCCTATCAGTCTCGGCCATCTAATGACCCACGGGTTCACTTCAATATGAATGGGCGAGCCATTCTTGATGCGAATGACAAGGTCCTCCGCAAAGGACATTTGGAGGAATAATTTATATGAGCAGTTAACATTTGCAACCTAAGCCAATGTGGACAACAATAAACTATGGCCTGGGAACTAAATATATGAAGGAGATGGCTTCACTAAATATTTGAAGTGGATGACTCCACAAGAGGCCTAATCAAGTAAGAAATCCTTAGCTGTACAATTAAAAGTTTTTGGGTGTTATAGAGCACAAGAATCATGCTATTGCGTCAATGGCAAAAACTTACCTAAGTATTTTTGGGCAAAGAGAGCCAATGCAACAATGTACATTTTGAATAGAAGTGCTACTAAGTCTCTTGCCTAAGTCTTTTTGGGTAGAGATAGCCAATGCAATAGTGTACATTTTGAATAGAAGTGCTACTAAAGATGTGAAGGGGATGACTCCACAAGAGGCCTACTTTTGTTTTTTTTTTTGTTTTTCGAGCTGGGGTCACAGCCTATTGACTCTAAAGGTAAGAAACCTTCAGCCACACAATTAAAAATTTTTGGGTGTGATTTCTATGTGCATGTTCTAGATGATGAGAGAACGGAGTTGGATGCCAAAACAATGTATCTTCTTAGCATATAGCATGGAGTCAAAGGGTTATCAACTCTATGACCCATAGGCAAAGAAGATCACAATGATTTGAGATATACTATTTCAAGAGAGGAACCACATCAGATGGAGGAGGGGCTTCCTTCCTCTTCATCAAGTAACAAGGAAATCACCAAAGTAACATAATCTCTAAATTTAGCATGGACTGCATTTTGATTAAGGGTATAGCCCATACCATTTCTTCAGGAAATGGATTCAAAATATGAATACAAATAGCACACTATGCCACAAAAGTGTAATCTATTCCCTAAATGGTACATGCAAACTTTTGATGGGGTAGAATCTCCAACCATTGAGGATGCACCTCAATATGTTTGTAGATTCAAAAGAATAAAGTAGAACAAGGCTTGATATAAGTTTATGAATGGTGTTGTAGATTTAGGAGCCCATAACCCTTACTAAAGCACAAGGAGGTGGCCATGATTCCATTCTTAGAAAGCACACTTGTTATCTTGTGGATCAACCTCTAAGGATATGCAAATGGTAATTGGCACCAACAAGTGGGTTTACAAAGAAAATATTTACCAAAAACTTGTATCCATAGGCATCGAGTTGAGGTGAGCTCTCCATAGCTCTCACTCCTCTCTACTCCCAACCTACATACAACTCTCTGCTTGATGATAAGAGCAGAGGCAAGATTGAAAGACCTAGCTTCTCCACCACAAGAGAAGATTGCTCCATCAAGCGGCATAGTGCAATCACCATAGATGACCCTTGCATTTTCCCTCCTTTCACTAATGCAAGGAGGAAGGTTGTTCCCGAAAGGTGAACACTGATCATGGGTGACTCGTCACATGTGAAAAAGCCTGCAATGCCTGTAGTTTCTTTGATGGTGGGTCACGTCATTTGACGTTGTAAGCACTTGTATGACGCTCCTAGGTCATGTACGTCAATGTCATAGCATGAGAAACTAGGCTAGAAATGCCATTCCATTGTAATTGCCAAGTTATAGGCCATGGGCGCCCAAGTCACTTACTCTCGGGCGGCCTAGTGGAAAAAGGCTTAGAAGTATAAAGGCCAATTTCTCATGTTTGTAACACACAATTCTCCATTTGTGCAATAGAAGATTGGTGTTCTCTCCTCTCTCTTGCAACTCTAATCTAGCATGTGTGTGTGCGCCTAGGGTTAGGGTTTGGGGTGTGCTTTGCCATTGATGCTTGTTTCCTCTTGCTTCCCTCCTCCTCCTTTCTTCCCCCTCTCTCTCTAGAGCATCTAGGCATTGCACCGGGCAATTGGTTCTTGCCAAGATTTACACACACAGCTTGGTTGAGAACGGTTGCACCACCCATCGGAGATCGCAACCGTATACGGCATGACAACGAATGCGGGAGAAGAATGGACACAAGCGGCTATCCACACGCGATGGTGAAGCTCTTGAGCACGGCTCGAGCTTGGCAGTTTGGCAAGTTCCTCGTTGACAATTGTTGCACGATTTTGGTAAACATCTTTGGCGCCGCCGCTACTTCTCGTGGAAGCTCTTCTCGTTCCGACCCCTCCAGTGGAGTCTACCATTGCCAGCATTGCTCAATGGATCACCATTGTTGATGCTTGAATTTGGGTAAGTGATTTAATGTTTATTTTTGTTGCTTTTCCTTTTTTTTTAAAGTTGCTTTTTATTTCAAGCTTTCCATTAAAACTTGCATGCATAAATAGGCTTGCAATAGGCTCAAATCATTGCATTAGGCATCAAAAAATGAAAAAACATGTTAGCTTTTGTGTATACATTAGCCTAGAAGCATTAGAAATTGCATTAGGTTAGCATTTGTGTGATTTTTGCATCAATTAGTGTAAACAGTTAGTGAAATTTTGAGAAAAAACACCAAAAACACACGCTTGGTTGATGCCCCAAACTTGGTCATTTGGCATCATTAGAGAGCTCCATGTGTAGCTCTAAGCAAGGGCATTCACCCCATCAAAAAAGAGAATGAAAATCCCCCTCCTAAAGCCTTCAAAAATTCAAAATTTGGAGCAAGGCAAGACTCTTCCTTGGGTTGAACTGGTTTTTTTATTAAGAAAAAATTAGATTAACTTTGGTTAATCTTGCTTAGAAAAATTAAGACCAAATTTAGTAGTGGGTGGAAATCTGACTAAAATTGATGGGCATTGATGTAGTATAATAGAAAATTCCTTACAATTGACAGAAGAAACGGTTAGAATTTAATTTTTGACACTATCAATCAATGCGTGAATCCTGTCAATTCATGCGTATATCCTGTCGATTCACGCATATATCCTAAGGATTAACGTTCGTAAATCGATCGATTTACGCGTATATCCTTGAAAAAAAAATCAAAAAAAATTCTCCCTTGATTCAGGCGTAGATCCTGTCGATTAATGCATATATCTTGAGGATTTGCGTTCATAAATTAATCAATTTACGCATATATACTTTTTTTTAAAATCTCCCTCAATTCACTCGTAGATCTTGTTGATTGACGCGTATATCTTGAGGATTTACGTTCGTAAATTAATCGATTTACGTGTATCCCTTTTTTAAGAAAATCTCCCTCGATTCACGCGTAGATCTTGTCGATTGATGCGTATATCTTGAGGATTTACGTTCGTAAATCTATCAATTTACGCATATATTCTTTTAAATAATAATAATAATAATAAACTTTTTTTCCAAAAAAAATTATCCCTCGATTCATGCATAGATCTTGTCGATTGACGCCTATATCCTAAGGATTTACGTTCGTAAATCGATCGATTTACGCATATATCCTTTTAAAATAAAAAAATTAAATAAAAATTTCTTCCTCAATTCACGCGTAGATCCTATCGATTGACGTGTATATCCTAAGGATTTACGTTCGTAAATCGATCGATTTACGCGTATATTATTTTTTTAATTCCTTTTTTTTTATAAAAATGTTATAGGCCGCTGCTACCTTCCAGTGCGACACCTTATCCTCCTCGCCCAAATTTTCCTATCGATCCCGAGGACGCGATCGCCAATAAGAAGGGGAGAAGGGTGTTCACATGCTAGTGTTCGCACGCCAAGTGGCTTGAGACCAGAAGGGTGCCCGAAAAAAACCAATCCAACGAACCAACTTCACAGTCGTGTTCACACACATCACGAGACCTTGTCCGACCCTCGCCAAGGGTGCCCACTCTTTCTTAGAGTGTGTTCACGTGTAGCTCAATCCAAGCACATTCGTGCACATTTGGACGCATAGACACCAAAGTAGGTCGAACTACCTCACTCCCCGCACCATGGACACTCTTCGGACATGGTGGACCATCCCTGACACGCCTGCTTCACTCCAAAGCACCTCGACCATCGTACATACACATTTGGCCGCCCAACTAAGCACGACTCATGTTGTTTGCTCCGTCCATACATGGTAGGCCCATACGTGCAACATCTCTCGGACAATCCCCCCGCCCACATCTTTTGCATACATGCCTCGGCCAGATGAACCTTTCTTTGGCCGCATGGGTGAGACCATCCACCTTGAACCCTCCACCAGTGGTGCATCACCCTACACGCACGTGCGAGAGGATGCACATTTCGACCATGAATGCACACACGCATAGCCCTCTCTCACATGAACCATCCACGTTCGCACCACCCACATCACCTCCTCTTCACTCCCCACCTTCAATGTGTCCTAGGGAAGCAGCCCAAGGGATACACCCTATAACACCAAAGCCATATACAAAGCCCGTTCCCATTCAAATCTCTAAGCTAATGACCAAATTCAACAGATCGGAAGACCCCTTCCATCATCTAGAACTATTTGAGCAAATTTCTGAAGCTTTCGGAGATTTGAACGATGACATATGCATCCAAGCCTTAGGATTGACCCTCCAAGGCACCGCAAGCCAATGGTTTCACACCATCCCTGTGGAACATAGAGCAACATACACGAGCCTCCAACAGGCATTTACTATTGGCTTTGCATCCCAAGGTTCCAAATGGAGTCCTGCCCTCCAACTCTACCATATTCGATAGTACCCCAACGAGTCCGTGCGCGACTACATTGTCCACACCAAGTGCCTAGATTCACGCTACAAAGTGGATGAGAAGCTGAGTGATCAGCAACTCCTAGGACGATTCCTTGAAGGACTCCACAGCACGAGGCTTCACGATGATTATCTGTTAATCAAGGACCCAGCCTCATTTGAACAATGTTGTAAATGGGCCATCTTCTTGGAAGATAATTTGTGAGAAATAGAGTCCTGCCACCACGAGCCCGAGCACGTGCCCCTTGCAACATGGCCTAAACCAATAGTGTTCACACCTAACCCTAGGCCACACATGGCTCAACCCCAACCATTACCAATGCCTCTGTTGGCGAGCCCTCATTGCATGACTCAAACTTACTTACTTCCGGCAACACTGACCCCACCCCAGGCACAAACCATGGAGGTACGCACCACACATCCAAGCATTGCTCCCATCGAGAGCAATCTACCATTGCCAATGCCTACCATTGACCCTACACTGTTCGTGCACACCATTGGTGCACCTGGAGGAAAGCCTCCCTTGCAGTGCTTCTATTGCCATGGCCCTCATCGAGTGGCCAAATGTCCAAACAAGACCAACCCAGATGCACCATCGACACCATCGTGTCATGCTTGTGGGGTAGACCACTTCTACAAAGATTTTCCATTGTGTGCAATGAGGTTTTCCACAATCACTGGCTTGCCAGAAGCATCCATAAATGTGCTCAGTGTGTCCAACGTGGAGCAATCACCACGGTCCCATTGCCTGTGCTCACACGATTGCAAAACTAGCAAAGAAAGGCAAGCCTCCAAAGCTTCTACATCTAAATTTGCTAAAGTCAAGCAAGGGCCCACCACAAGTAGCAAAAAGAAACAGCGATCCAAACACGAAAGCAAAGGTGACACCAATGTCATCTTACCGAGTAGCTCCGCAAAGAGCAAAGACTCTCTGTCATCCTCTTCCAAGAGTGATGCACAAAAAGAAACCCCCTCCAAACCCGTCACCGTCGACAAGGGAAAGGCTCCAATGAGTCTTGCACCCTTACCAAACCCAATCATTGAGAAACACAAAAATGAGAGTAAACCTAAACCCAAACAGGAGCCTAAACACAAAGAGCCCTGCCATGGATTTGCAAAGATTCTACCTACAGAGGAGAACCCCTTTGCAGAATATCCTATGGTGGATTTGCAAAGATTCTACCTGCAGAGGAGAACCCCTTTGCAGAATATCCTATGGTGGATGCAATTCAAACTACGGCCCCTCTTGTACAAACTGCAAAGTCCACCTCGCCAGAAACCAAAGCACCTACAAACGAACATGGGCGTCATGTTGAGAAAGATGACTCACATCCCATCTTGCCCATTGTGTACAAAGGTCGACAAACTAAAGCCATCTTGGATGGCGGTGCTAGAGCAAACATCCTAACAAAGCAATGTTGGGACAAAATGGGGACATCCACCCCTAAACAAAACCACATTGATTGCCGAATTGGCTGATGGCACGGCCACAATGCCCTTAGGTCTAACCCAACCACTTGACATCAAGACTGCCGGGCTAAACTTTAAGCAAACCTTCATGGTCATGGACTTTACCAAGCAACCGGATGCATATGATGTCATCCTCGGTCGTCCCTACCTGCGCGAAACAAAATTAATCCATGACTGGGGTATCAATCATGTCTACATCCGCAAGGATCAAGAGACCATAGAAATTGATCTCCACACGGGCGAAACAAGCCCTATGGAAGAACCCTACTCCCCAGCCAAGCCTACCCCTATCAATATCTACCAGGCCTGCCACAATCTCATAGAAGATAAGAGTGAGAGTGAAGGTGACCCAGAGGTAGAGCACTTCGATTGGCTGTTAACTCTTAAAAGTGTATGTGTCCCGAGCCTCCAAAGTGACAAGTTGAACAAAGAACATTATGCACCTCTCTACGCTTTGAACGTAGGAAAAGGCCCCTCCTCTGACTCTCCAACCATAAGAGTTTGGCTAGACTTTAAGTCCGACAAGAACATGCAAAGAAGGCGAGCATTGCTCTGCCCACAAACGAGCCATAACCTCTTACCACATGACACTTGGGCATCCATGGGCCAATCCTCTTTACAAGCAGCCTGCCCAAATCCAACTGGAGGATAAACACACCGTCCAAAGCTTGGGATCTTTTACAAGAACTGTCCATACATTGACTAACCCATTGCTTTGTGAGTTTCATGTAGTCTCCCTAGGTCAAACCAATGAAGAAATCATCCTCGGAGGGACTTTGATCAACAAACAAAACATGCAAGATCAACACAACCAACCAAATGGTAACACGGACTCTCCCTACAGGTAAAGCAATAATGATGTTATGGGAAGGGGAGAGTGCAACAACACCAACACCAGCAATACATGAATTTTCAAAGACAGCAACAACAGTTGGTAAGCCCCCTAACACATGCACAGTTCCAAGACATGAAGAGGAAGAATTCATATACCCAAGATTGTGGCTTGGATTTCCAATCCATGACACTCTTCTCAGGTGGCAAGCTCTCATACAGCCAACTGCTGCAGAGTCGAACATTATGTTCTTGGAAGCTTGGAAATTGCTTGGCCAACCCACACTTACACCTGCAAATTATTATATTAATATGTCTCATGAAATACGGATGAAAAGTGTTGGATTCGTTAATCATAAGATCTATATTGGCAATAACCCTGTATTGTGTTTGTATTATGTGTGTGCTTTACAACAGATTTTAAAAGATCCCCAATAGGGCAATGACTATTTCTGGATATCAGGGTGAATGGTGCCACTTGATGCTTGCCACCACTTGAGGAGCTGCATGTGTTTGTACCTTGGCTGCTTTGAGCAAAGGAGATACCATCGCTGCCTTGTTGTCGTGGAGGGAGATATTGCCCTCTTCTGCCACCTATAGCCTACATCGCCATCAACCTGCACACAACACAAAGAAAAATGTCAAGTTTTATTTTTTTAAAATTTTTAAAACCCCTTCCTTCTCTCTCTTTGTGCCGATATCGGCCTGCTTGTGCTCTCCCTCTCATGTCCTTGTAGTAGATGCATGTGGATTCCACTTGAACCACACCGCCACCACCACTGTTGTGGAGGGACAACCGCCTGCACCACTTTTGAGAGCCGTGCTACATAGCCTTGAGGCCAGCCGACCCGCCTACCACCCCCTTGAAGCTTCGCCCTAGAAAAAGCTTCTCACATAAATAGCAATGAGAAAAAGTAAAAAATATTGACATATTTTGTTAAAAACTCGTGTTGTGGAGGGACAACCACCCGCACCACTTTTGAGAGCCGTGCTACGTAGCCTTGAGGCCAGCCACCCCCTCCCTAGAAAAAGCTTCTCACATAAATAGGGGCACACAATGAGCGATAAATAAAATTCATTAATTAGTTGAATCGAAAAACCTAAGGTTCTAAAAACCTTACGTATTAAATTTTTTAGTAACCTTATTAACCGCTATCGCCACCCCTCTCTCTCCCCCTCTCTCGGATTCTGCAGGTCGTCAATCACTTAAGCTATAGGTATTTCGTTTTTTTTTTTGCCTATAGGTAAACGAAACTTGAGGCGTTGCAACATCGTTTTCGGATGATATTGCAGGAATGCCAGCATTTTGATGGCGTAGAGCAGAAGCGGCGGCCGCCTGGGCAGCTATATCTTCCAAACATGATTATTCTGCTTGACTGCGCCGCCATCGATCATTAAACTGTACTCGTTGCCAGCATTAATTACAATTTAGGAAAGCCTAAATTTCCTTTGCGGTAGGCGACACCTCGCGGGGTTTGACATCCTACACTATGTCGGGGAGTCCGCATTGGCCAGATCAAAGCGAAACTACCACCACGACTAGAGATTTGCACGAGAAAAACGAAACGACGTCGTCGCCTTCACACGCCATCGGGTGTACGTGCTTTGATTGACCGTGCAGGCGGATTCTGCAGGTCGTCAATCACTTAAGCTATAGGTATTTCGTTGTGTTTTTTTGCCTATAGGTATTTTATTCGTTTTTTTTAATTGACCGTGCAGGCGGATTCTGCAGGTAGGGATATATATTTAATTTATATAAAATAAATTGAAATACTGCACGGATTCCGCAGGTCGTCAATCACTTAGGAGCTTTGATTGACCGTGCAGGCGGATTCTGCAGGTTCTCAATCACTTAAGCTATAGGTATTTCGTTGTGTTTTTTTGCCTATAGGTATTTTATTCGTTTTTTTTAATTGACCGTGCAGGCGGATTCTGCAGGTAGGGATATATATTTAATTTATATAAAATAAATTGAAATAAAAGACCAGATAATTTTTTTATTTTCTGAAAACCTTAACCAGGATTAGAGAAAACTTATAAAATCGTATTTCTCTTTTCAAAAATGTTAATTAATAATGCGCTTCGAGCGGGCAGAATTAATAAAATTGATTAATTAATAATTTGCTTACAACAGATTAAGATTCTGCGTCTTTGTTTCAACTCTTCTTGCTAGCACAAGGTTCTGTCATATACGACGTCCAATTTCACGTATGTTTTTTGATAACAAACATTTTAAATTTTAAACTTATTCATTTATTATTGTTTTATCACTAATTTGACTATATGTATTCTGAATTATTAACCTATTTTTTTCTTATTTATTATGTAGTGAAATGTCAAAAATGAAAAAAAGAGCAAGAGAATCAACGACTGGAAAATTTATAAATTCAACTAATGAAAGCCATGAAGTTTCAAGCATAGAACCTAAGAAAAATCGTGGAAGACCAAAGAAGTTATCTAATGAAGATGCAATGTTAGATCAATCTAATGTCAACTTGAAAGTGCTTGAGCTAAGTGTGACAATATCATTAGGTGGTAGTGACATTGATGAAGCATTACTAAATAATCTTCATGATTTTATCACTAAAGAATGCCTTGCTGGTAGTTGCTCATTGGAAAGAGGAGGCATAGTTTTCCATTTACACTATCAAATGGTCATTAGAATTCATGCAAAGTCAATAATTGCAGTTAATAAGCTCATCAAAAAGTATCTTGGTTTTGGGATAAGAATAATCCCATTGGTGGCATTATAATGTGTAGAGCATTAAGGCAGAAGAACATGCACACATTTCATGGTATGATAGGCTATTGTATGAAAGATATTGATAAGCCTCATTATAAAAATGTCACATAATATTAGTGCGGAAGATATTTCAATGGGAATAGAAATTTACATGCAATATGGTGCAGATGATTTGAAGAACAAAGTTTGTCTTACTCCAACAAACATTTTTGATAGAGCATTGATGTTTTGGAAGTTCTATTTAAAGCATCCTTTAGGCAATAATTTCTGCACCACCATTCATAAAATGATCAAGACAGGAAAGTACTACCTATCTTCTAATTGGATAACACCATATCAAGGAAGAGGAATGGAGCTTCAAAAAGTTGATGCTTTATGAAGGACAATGGTATACCCATCCAACATAACAATGAAAGATATCTTTGACATTTTTATTAATAAACAAAATTTCGATGCTTCACATCTAAGATTAGATTGGTTCATGAATAGATGGAAAAGAAATGAGAATGAAGTTGACGATTTGAGGTATGCCTTTAATGAAGATGAAATAGTAGAGAATTTATATAAGACAAATAAGCAAACAATTGAAATAATGGAGGAAGAGCAAACACATAGACCGGGTAAAGAAATTGGAAAAGATAAAGACATTCCAATTGATATTGAAGTTGATGATAGTGACAATGAGGAGAACATCCACAAGCTAGAATATATTCCTTTATTCCAAAAAAAAATATTAGTATTGTAATCACTTGAAATATCAATAAATGACATTTTTATTATGTTTTTCTCAAATGTGAATCCATAGGAATTTTTGTCATGAAAAATAAAAAATATCTATGGTTTTCTTTTTGTCGTCCTCTTTTTAAAAGTAGAGTTATAATTTTTTCCGAATAGTAGAGTGAATAGCAATGAGAAAAAGTAAAAAATATCGACATATTTTTTTAAAAACTCGTACACATGAAAATATCTATGGTTTTCTTTTTGTCGTCCTCTTTTTAAAAGTAGAGTTATAATTTTTTTCGAATAGTAGAGTGAATAGCAATGAGAAAAAGTAAAAAATATCGACATATTTTTTTAAAAACTCGTACACATGAAAAAGACTCATGGTGTGACACATGGTTGAATGAGCGTTCAAGCTTCTGAAAATTGCTCTTACGCTACCCTCCTAATGAAACAAAAAACATCATTTGGTTGCCCTATTTCCTCAAAACATAGAAACTAGCACAATATTTGTGTGCATTTTATTATTCTTCTTTGATTAAATCCATGCGATTGTGTAAAGCATATTTAAATTATTGCAAGAATCATGTAAGATCCACATCAAGAAAATGTGAATGATTGTATTGCATCTCTTGCCATTTACATTCTATTTACCTATGGATTGTACAACTTGCCATGTGGATAGTTCATGGGGAAAAAAATTTAAGGGAAAAGGACCTCAATGTAAAGAGAGGTTTTAACGTTTTACTTTATGTGAAGTGGCAAAAATTAAATTAAGGGAAAAGAAGAACCTTGGTGTGGGATTTTAAATTCTCTTTATCTACGGTGAGTTTATACAAGGGAAGTTGTAGATTTGTAGGGTCCAAATGTAAGGATTAGGGTACTATACTTGTACTAACAATAGTAGAAAGGGTTTAATTTTGGGTCAAAGTGCATTTAAGGTATTAGAAAAGTTTATGTACTAATTTACTCATAGGAGACTAGATTGTAAGCTTCATATAGCTTAGGTTGTATTGGCTATTTTCATTTCACTGGCTCATGGGTTGTGCAAGTTGTCAAGTGGGTAGCATGAGTAGGCTAAATTGTCATGATAGTGGTATTAATGAAATGAAGGGGAAATAAAACTCAGTGTAAAGGCAAGAATAAAATTCAGGGGAAAGAAAAACTTAGTGTAAAGGAGGATTTGTAAGTTAGCTTCTTATATAGGGTAAGGTTATATAAGGGAGGTTTTAAGTTTGTGGCTTCAATGTAAGAATTAAGATAATAGGAAGTAATCATAGTTTTTTTTTCGGTATCGAGATGCACTAATGTATAAGAAAGAGTATTCACTAGCTATCTTACGAAAGAGGAAAAATGTTTTTTATAGGTTATGTAGGATAGGTATAAATATAATAGCTTGTAGGTGTCTATGGTAAAAATAATGTTTCAATGCAAGGGCTAAGTAGATAGGTAAAAAGCATAGTAGAATAGAGTATAGATAATAATAATCATAGTAAAATTTAAGTAAAAGTAAACACATTTACAAAAGTGTATCAAAACTAGTACATTTTAGGTTAATAAATTATTGATAACAAAAATGGAAATTAACTTTAATATATATATATATATATATATATATATATATATATATATATAATGTAAATACACATTTAAAATGTAACTACTACATTAATTAATTTAATTTAATAAACTATTTAAATTATATGGTAGCTCTCATGGGTGATTGTTTGCAACATAAGGGGGCCTTGCCCAAAGTTTTTTTGAGAAAAAAGAAGTAATTTTGCACACTAATTGGGTAATTTCACCTCGTAGCTCATTAAATTTCATTTTATGGTGTTTTGATAAAACATGAAATTATTTCTTTGGCACTTGAAATTATAGTCTAATAAAAAATAAGAGCTAAATAAAAGCCTCTTTTTATGTTGTACAAATTTAGCATATAAGTTTAGGCATGTTTGGAATTTTTTGATGGTGGTAAGGTACTATGACCTTAAATTATTAATAACTTTCTCCATTTAGCTCATATGTACTTGCCCCGATATTGCAGCCATGCATCACCCTTTGGGCTAAACGACTAAGTTTGGTTTGGTCAGAGACTTCCACCTGGGCTATATCAGTTGGGGGTGGTCAACAATACATGACCTTTTGTAACTCTTCTCCCCAATTATCTCTATAAACTTTCGGTGAACATTGATTGCACCAATGTACTGTAGCCATTGGTGGGCCGTGGGATTGTCCTTTTGCAACCTCCTGTGCCTGTTTATTTTATAATGCTTTCATTTCCTTTGTTTCTTTAGTGATATTTTGCTTCGCTAAGAAGCTTCTTCATTCGATTCCGTTTCTGTTTCCATATTCACTTGTCTCAATTTTGCTTGGCTTGGTCCCACTCAGTGTTTATTGTGGTTTTGTCTCTATCCCAGTTTCAAACTCTTCACCAGAAGTGTATGAATCAGAGTCTTCTTCCCATGTGGATTCAAGCTCACTATACTCTCTAATTTCTTCGTTGGATGATGGCACTCATCATTCACAATGGTACAACTTTAGGAAGTTCCTCGCCATCTGGTGTTACCCATGTTGATCCTCGCCTCCTCCAAGTTTCTATTGTGGCCATCATTTAAATCCAATTCAAATCATCACCTTCATATATGTGACCTTGGATTGATGGGATAGTTACTCACTCTTATTAGTGTCCTTCTTACATGTGAAGAAATATTGTAATGGAAATGAATTGATTGTGTTATCCGATTGATTGCCAAAAATTCCACCACTACCCATGTACATGGCCAGTTATTAACAAGGTCTACTCTAAGGATTGAATCACCTAACTACTACAAGTAGACATGGTTCCTTGCCCAATCATGGACTATCTTAGCTTCACGCATAAACAGTCTTCCTAGGATCATCTCATAAGAGTTGGGTTGTTTGGAGAAATCCATCACAATGAAGGTATGCTTCACCTAATGTTTCAACACCTTGATCCTAAGATCTCGTAACATCCCAATGGGTTTAGTAGTTAATCCATCAGCCATCTTGACAACAATGTCAGACAATTCAAGATGACGCTTACCCATCTTTTTCCAAATACTTCTTGGTGATTAAAATCACTCCCGCACCACCATCTAGGACTCCCATTAATGTGATTCCCTTGGCCGTGATGGAGAGGGTTGTATTAGTATCATCACTCCCAACGGAGTGTCCTAGTTTATTCAATGGTATCTTGACCTTAGAATTGGTGTTGTTCTCATCCATTTGAGGCTCTGGTGTAGTCTAATAAGAAGGATGTCTTTTTATGCATGCCTACAAATGTTGGTAACCCAACATTAAGTTCCCCATTAAGAAAAGCTTTCAATGTAAGCTTTCAATGTAGCAGTGAAGAGTTGAGGGTCTCCACATAGACGTGCAATGATTATGGTCTCAATTTTTGAAGCCATGAATCCATAAGAAGAGATTACCTTGATTTCTGTTTATGCCTCTGGTCCTTGTAACATCTATGGAACTCTTTGAACCATCTTACTGGCAAATGTATCCTGGGAGGTGATTTCAACATGGTAGAGAACATTAAAGATAGATTTCTGAAATAGGGCAAATGCATCAATGGAGCTAAGAAGAAAAGCTAGAATACCCTGAAAGGTAACCTCCACCTTATTGATCTCTCTTACTCCAATGACCCTACATGGTCCAATAAATAGGCAATGCCTTACCTTAGAAAAGCTAGATTAGATAGGATCTATATGTCTTCCGAGTTGATAGAAATCTTCCCCTCTAGTAAAAGCAAGATTAGATAGGATCTATATGTCTTCCAAGTTGATGGAAATCTTCCCCTCTAGTAAAAGCAAGATCCTTTACTCCATCAACCAATCTGATCATTATCCTATCTTGCTCACTCTCAAAGTCCAAGTTACTGAAGTACAATCCTCATGGTTCCACTTTGATCCTTCTTTCTTCAAGCTTCCTTCTGTACAAACCCAAATCAAAGAGATCTGATCTAGAATTTTGCAACATTCATCTATCTTGCTTAAAGTTGGGCCACTACCATTAAGGAGACTCAATCCTTTCTTGTTTCCACTAAGGAACAAGTATGGACAGCTAGAAAAACAAGAAGAACCCAAAAGCATGAAGAGATCTCTAGACTTGAACAAAAGACCAGCCCCCCAGCTAGGTTGATCTGGAGAGAATTAGCACCTTCAAAGTTTCATTGAAAAGAGAAGAGCAGATACAATATGATCAAATCAAATTGTACACTAGACAGTGGTGGGCTGGTAAGATTGACAGGCCAACCAAAGAAACCTTCTCCCTTCTCAAAACAAAAGCTGCTAAGGAAGTTATCCCCCCACTGCTCAAGCAGGATGGTAACCACTCATCCTCAGAAGAAGAGAACATTCAGATGGCCAAAGAAAATTTCCATAAAATCTTATCTCAACCCCCTCAATCCTCTCCTGAGATTGAAAGATGCAGAAATTTGATTACACAAGCTAGAGAACCCTTTGTTTCCCAACAAACAGGCTTCCCTACTGGAGATGCACTTTACTCCTGAAGAGTTTGAGTCTGCATTGGGATCTATGAAGGATGGTAAAAGTCCTGGGTTGGATGGAATGCCTGTGGAATTCTTCAAAACCTTCTGGAAAGATGTGGAAAAAGCTGTAATGATGATATGGCATTTTTCTTGTGCTAATGGAACTCTTCCACCATGCAAGGGTTATAAAACTTGTGCATAAAAAGGGTGAAAAGGAATCTATCTCCAATTGGAGACTCCTTACTATGCTAAATGTAATCTATAAGATTTATGCTAAGGCCTTAGTCAGGAGATTGTCTAAAAATATGGATAAATGGATTAGACTAGCTCAGAAAGGCTTCATCAAAGGCAGATACATACTTGATGCCGTAATTTCTGTGTGGGAATGCATGGAATATGCAGAGAAAAACCAGACATGATTTTATTTTTTTTTAAGATTGACTTTGAAAAGTCTTATGACAAGCTTGAATGGAGCCACATTTTGGTCAGAACTTTATTAACTGGGTCATACTGCTTTTTGGCCATGCCTCTGCTAGAGTTTTGGATAATGGGAGACTCTCAGATCCCCTCCCACTCCACAGATCAGTTAGACAAGGTTGCCCTCTTGCCCCTCTTCTCTTTGCTATTGCAAGCAGATGGTGTATCTTGTGGCTGATACGATAGAAAATGGATGCAGGAATTATTAAGGGAATCTCTCTCCCCAGCAAAATGATTAAATGGCTTTACAACAATTTGCCGATGACACTAATGTAATGCTTCACACAATGACCAGGTTTCCATCTCTCACTTTTGGGAATGCCTCCAAATTTTTTGCACAACTTCTAGCTCTAGTATTAACCATAACAAAGTAGGTGTAAGGCCCAGATGGAGCCTCCTCTTGACTTTCTTCTTCAGCAAGGATGTGAAATTATTCCCAGTGGGAAAGTTTTCAGACTGCTGGGAATACCAATGGGATTTGAAGTTTCAATGCATCAAAGATGGCAATGGGTCTTGGACAAAATTCAGAATAAATTTGATAAATGGAAGGGAATGCAGCAAGGAATTACAGCCAGACTTTTTGTTCTTAAGTTTTTTCTAACCCCACCACATAGTTTACTTTCTTTCTTGTTGGAGACCATCCAACCAAGAAATAAAAGTAGCTAATGCATTATGCAGGAACTTCTTATGGTTTGGCAATCCACTCACCGAAAAAATGCCCAAAGTTAAGTGGTCCATATGTACATCTCTCAAAGAAAAGGGTGGGCTAGGACTTCCTAGGATAGCTAATATTGCTAATAGGATGTCTGCCAAGTGGATTCTCATGGCTTTTCTCAATCCCAAAGCAGATTGGAGTATCCTTCTCTCACAAGAAAAATTCAAAAATTCAGAGTTGCTTACTACCCATCCTGGAAAAAATTGTCCATATCTTCCATTCTTTTTCACCTAGTGTCAATGATACCAGTGGGGAGTCCCTTTGCCAAATGCTTGTGGAAAGCATGGTTTGACATTAAACACCTCACTATTTAGAGAGGCTTTAATTATAGAAAAGGCAATCATTGCTTTAATGACTATGTCTGGTTTTCTATTGTATGGAAAGATGACATTCCTAGTGCTTCACTTAAACAAGTCTACCTTCTAAATAGAAAAGGCATCAGTACTTGGTCTTGTTTATGGGATTATTAAACTCAGGCTTGGAGATAGTGGGAATATATTCAATAGATGTATGACCTCTCTATATTTGACAAAAGATCTTATTTTGGACAGAATGCAAAAATGGGGAATCAAGAGCCCTTGGCTTGAAAGAAGAGGACCCTTCTCCCTAGGGGATTATGGATGGATCAATCAAAGAAAGATTCTTCCCATTCCCACTGCCCCCTCTAACAATGAGGGATTACACCTCAAACTCAACTCCAGATGGGATGTTCTGCTGGACCCTAAACAATGGAAGTGGAAGTTTACTTAAATTTGGAATAGGGTCATTCCTGAAAAAAATGATGTCTACTATGGCTTATTCTTTATCAAGCTATTTGGACTGGACACAAAGCTGCTACCCTGGGTATTGGAAATGGTATATCCAGTAGTAGATGCCAAAGGGTCCTTGAAACTGTCAGACACTTATTCATTACTTGCCCAAAGAATAAACCCATCTGGGATTTTTATTTTCCAATGCATTCAACCAAGCCATAACTTTAGACCATCATGGAAAGAGATCCTACTGGGAGATACTAGAGGAATGTTCAACATCACATGGCAAACTATCGGAGCTGAGGCCTTGTGGGCTATTTTTATCTCTAGAAATATGCATATTTTTTAAAATAAAGAGGTTAACCTCTGACTCTAATTTTTCCTAATTTCTCCTTTCAGATTGTTCAGTCTTTGGATCCAACTTTGTTCTCACTTCATTAGGTACATGCACATATGCAATACAGCCAAACACTTTCAAGTGTTAAACATTCGATTTTGTATCTCTAAACTTTTGTTCAGGCGTCATGCCATGAACAGCTGCAGTGGGGGTCCTATTCATAATGTAAACAACAAGTGATACTGCTTCAGCCCAAAAATAATGAGGCATGTTCTTCTCATTCATCAAGGCACGAGCAACTTCTGCAATGTGCCGATTCTTCCTTTCTACAACAGCAACTTCTGCAATGTGCCGATTCTTCCTTTCTACAACACCATTTTGTTGCGGAGTGTACTTGCATGTAAACTGCCTCTTGATTCCCTGCTCTCTCAAGAAATCTATAAACTCATTGGAGAAATATTCTCCCCCACCATCTGACCTTAGGCATTTAATTTGCATGCCTTTCTCCTTTTCAACCATCGCTTTGAATTTCTGAAAGTGAAAAAACACCTCACTTTTCTCCTTCATAAAGTAGACCCACACTTTTCTAGTGTGATCATCAATGAAAGTCACATAAAACCTGCAACCTGAAATAGTTACAGTTTTGGCCGGTCCCCATATATCAGAATGTATAACATCTAATGGTCTCATACTCACATGCTTGTCATGTGGAAAAGCATGTTTGGACTGCTTATTACCAAGCTGGCATGCTTCACACACTTTATGCATACCATCAACCTTAAAGTTGGGCAACCCATCCACATGCTTGTCATGTGGAAAAGCATGTTTGGACTGCTTGTTACCAAGCTGGCATGCTTCACACACTTTATGCATACCATCAACCTTAAAGTTGGGCAACCCATCCACAATGTTTTTAGTCTGCATAGACTTCAACCCGCTGCACATTCACATGTCCAATGCGCTTATGCCAAATGTCAATATCTACAATGACACCTGTCCCATGCGCAAACATTGCAGCCTTCACCTGAGGCATGCTCACATCCAAGGTAAACATTCTTCTATTTCTGTTACCCTTTGCAACCAAGCGGCATTGGTTCTTCAACAAAATAGCCTTGAGGATTAAACCTCACTTGCAGACCCTGCTCAACCATCTGCCCACAACTGAGACCAAGTTCTTTGTTATGTTTGGGATATGAAGCACATCTACAAGGTACTTCATTTTGCCATCCTGCATAGATAATGGCACTTTCCCAACATGCGCAATGGGATGTGCACTATCATCCCCTGTTTCCATATACCCTAGTTTTTGCAATTTCTGCATATCTCGAAACCACTCACCATGACTGGTCATATGACTAGATGCTCTGGAATCTACATACCACACATCACTAGGTTGTGATACATCCCTTGTCATGGAGCTAAGCATGTGCTACATCACGATCAGCTGCTCACTTTTATCTTCAGCCTGTTTGCTTGAAGATGCATAGTTGTCCTGCTGCAACTTCCCACTCTTTATGTCATTCTATTTCTTGTAGCAGCTCCTTGCCATATGCCCTGGTTTTCCACAACAATAGCATTCCATGTTGCTATCTATTTGTTTTGCTAATTCCTTTGCCATCCTCCATGGCCTCTCTGGCTCCCCCTGCCTCGAGACTGGCCTCTTCCACCTGTATTGTTGGACTAGTTTTCTAATTGTTGTTGTTGATTTCGGTTTCCAAACCGACCACCTCGTCCTCCTCTAGATGATGATCTACCTCTGCCTCTACCTGTGTCCGAGTAGAAGGCCTGCTCTTGCACATTACTAGAAGTCGTCTTGCTCCCAACATTCATCTCCTCTGTAATCAACAAAGATATAAGATCCTGGAAGTTTGGGAAATTCTCCCAAGTTTGGATAGATGTCTGAAACTGGTCATATTCCGTCCTTAGACCATTTAATGTGATTGAAACCAAGTCATCATCCTCCACATGTGATCCAATAGATGCAAGGGCATCTGCAAGCCCTTTCACTTTCAATGAGTAATCATTGGTAGACAACTGCATCTTTTTTACATTATGTAGCTCTTGTTTCAACTGCATCTTCCTTGCCTTGGTGTTTGTGCCATATAGCTTCACCAAGGTATCCCAGGCAGCCTTTGGTGTCTCTGCATCCTGTATGTGTCCAATCATTGCATCTGTGACACTGATTGAAAACTAATACATCACCTTACTAGATCTCTCATGCCATGCCTGAAAGGCCTGCACCTATTACGGAGTGGGATTCTCTTCTGGAAGTTTCTGCTCTTTCTCATCACCTGAAATAAACTCCCAGTAGCCTTTTCCATTAAGGAAATTTGTCATTTTGAACTTCCATGCTTGGAAGTTATTCTTGTCTAGCTTTTCATTTACAATGGATGATAAGGTGTCCGACATTATCTTCTCTCTTTTTGTTGAGTATAACCAAAAAATCTGCAAACTGCAGACAATAGCTCAAACTGCAATGAGCTCCCTGTATATAGCGGTACCTGTCAACTTTTGTATTTCACCAATAAATAAACCTGCAACACATACGCAGGCTCCCTAAATCTCTCTATGCACTTCACATACACCACTGCACTATTTACTTAGTGCAAACTATGCACAGAAACACTGCGCAACCAAAAACAGTCAATTTTGACTATTCTGCAGACTGTCTAAAAACCTTGTGGGACCAAAAACGGGGCCCAAAACGTGCCCGAAATTGAAATCTGGCCACAGAAACTCTGTTAACTATGCTTTCTTCTCCCAGAAGTACAACCTAATCTGGATCTGTACGATTTCCTTCACTGCCTTTGCCTGGTAGCAGAGCTACCTGCAAGGATTTGCTTCAGAATCAAAGGAAAAGAGATGAATTTACCCTTACCCGTGTACCGCTTCCTTGCTTGTCTCTTGCTTGCCTCTTGAGCTCTTTTCACCACGAACCAAGCTCTGATACCATGAGAAGAATGTGGGGGAGAGGGAGAGAGTCTCGATTCTTGCAAGCAACAACACTCACACACAACACAAGAGTAGACAAGCATACACAAGAGAGAGGGATGGCTGAATTTTCTTCTATCTTCTTCTTCACTCAACAATGCATAAAATTAAAGATAAGACTTCTATCTTCTTCTTCACTCAAGGACACAGGTGGGCAAAGTGCCGGGAGAAGGAGATGAAGAGGTCCGGGTCCACCTTTCACAACCCAATTTTTGCAGGGCACTACATCTTCCCATCATTGAGGAGAAATACAAGCAGTACCGCAATGTCCACCCAGTAATTCAGGCAGTAGTAAATGTCCAAAAGCTGAGAGGGGCCTTCATACAGTGGGAGGATATTACATGGCCAGAACTGGTGCTGCCCGCCCAGGTTCTCACCATGGTCACCCAACTCCACTACCCCGACAGGTTCAACACCTGCAAAACAAATATCCTTGGTCGGGTAGTAGAGTGCAAGCCAGTAAATTGGGGATCCTTTCTGCACACCAAACTACAGGGCATTTGCGAGAACCCGAGGATGAAGTTTGCGGCCCCATCACTACTTACACGCATCATATACCACACCACAGGATGGATGCTGCCGGCAATCGAGGTCAGCCCCCACATCCCTACCACTGTACGTGTAGAAGATCTACCCGCTGGAGCGGAGGAGTTTTTTGACGCACAGGAACCCCCCGAAAGAAACCACATGTAGAACCCTAAGCAGAACAGCCCCAACAACAGGAAGAGTCCCAGGGAGGAGACACTGAAGAGCAGCCTCCCCCCGGATCCCATCGAGATCCCGTCAGACATTCCAACCCCACAGCACCTGCAGCAACCCGAAGTGTCCCACAGGAACAGGGACCCCGGATTACTTGAATTATTTATTTGCAGCAACAGGGACATAGAGGGGGGAGGGGTCTTCATCACAAACAGCAAGAAATCTACAACAAACTCTTGATCAGCTTGCAGCAGCAGCACAGGCAAATTTTATGGCATGCCAACAGTGGATAAAAGATGGCAAGCTATATTCAAAAGAAGCTTTTTTGGAAGGGATCCAATAGGCACAGGGAGAGATGCCTGATTTGGAGACAGGAATTCTCGGGCTCCTCCAGGGGAACATCACGAACATTCAATTATTGATGGAGCGCAGGGCAGAACAAAGATTTGAAGACCATAAAGAGCTGCAACAACTAAAGCAACAACACGCAGACGTACAAATTACACACACACGTGTTAAGGCAGTTGGATGCCAACATTACAGAAAACAAGGCCCAAAGCACAAGTATAGAGGTCCTAGCAGCCAGAAACAACAATTTTGAGGTCCAACTCACACAGCTCCAAACAGAAGTCGCTCAACTCCAGCAAGCCCGGGACCACAACGAAGCAGAAGCTGATCGATGGCGGACAGTCGCCATCGACGCTCAAGCACAGGTGGACAGGGCCAAGAGGGACAGCAAAGCAAAAGAAGAAGAGCTGCAGAGAATATGCAAACAGCATGCAGATGACTTAGAAGCCAACAAAAGGAACCACAAAGCAGCTACAGACCTCATCACTGCTAAGGACATAGGGATAGACAAGCTACAACAAGTGCTTGCAGGGCCAAAGACAAAGACCTACAATCACTCCGACAAGCCAAAGCAAGAGAAGAAGCAGACACGTCACAAACACTGCCGCATTCCGGCAAAGTCCAAGAAAATATGGATGTGCTGATGGAAGCAGCGAGACAGGCCTACCCCTCGTGAGCCACAGACCCTACACTCCATCGTCTCTACTAGAGCTCAGGAGGAAGGCCATCAGCCTCCACATGCTGCAGTTTGACTTCAAACTCAACAAGCCCCTCACCACCGCCGCTATCAAAGCTTTATGCGACAAGCAAAGGGATCAGGCCTTAGCCACCATGGCTATGGGGTTTTTTCAAGGTCAGGTAGAGCTTCAACATACGGATGATATCTACAAGCTACCCCGACACCCCCCATAGCCATGAATTTGCAATCATGGTGCAACATTCTTTCTGACGCGACCACACGACTTGACGAGGATTACATCGACCTCGAGAAACCATCCGAGCTGCCGCCTGTCATCCTCCCAACGCCAGATCTACAGGAGACAATGCACTGGCTGGAGACAGAAGGAAAAGATGCCGTGATAGCCACTTACAGCCATCTCATTGATTTCACAAACCCCACCTACCACGCACAAGGGATCGTCACTCTCTATTATAGAGTGGTGACATCAATACAGGAACAGGTACAGATGAGAATCTTGGATTTCACTACACAGGAAGTGGCGTATCCGGAACCCAATGAGGAGGAGTTTCTCAAGGCAATTGCCTTATTCCCTCAATCAACCTTTGACCAGGACGAGGACGCGGCGGGCGGATTCGACAGCCCTGACTCGCCAGAGGACTCCCATGGTGCAGAGGAGAAATCTGACCATCTTGAGGAACAACAGGGACACCAAAGCCCCCAATCTAAACCACCCCGCCAAGGCGACGCCTCACCCTCCGACACCATAGACATTTTGTCATGGTCGCCGGCCACACTCCCTCTCTTTTCCGCAACCACCAAAACCGCACCACACTCCATTGCTCCACCACCACCATCATCTCCAAATCAACCCCCACCCACTTCACCATTTACCTTCACTCTCGCACCACCTGGCACCCTCTTACCCACCCCTACCACAAGTTTGCCCAAGGATGTACCACACACCGTGGACATTCCACCCCTCTCCCTTTCCCAACCTCAACCTCAACCTCAACCTTCACCACCAACCCCACACCCCCCTCACCTACAGAGGCAACCTCTCCACCCGAAGAAGGCTAAATCCTAGCCCACAGGATCCCCACAAGGATTTCCACTTCACCCCAACGAGGCCGAAATCTTGCCACCCCGTACCACAGCTCAATGGGAGGACCCATTGAACATATGCATGTTCAATGAGGTCCTAGATACCCTCGCCACCCAAATGCTCTTCCTCCACAAAGAACCGGAGAACACGCAAAGGCTGGATATCCGCCTCCTTCGCCTTTATCTTCTCAGAGTCAACCGAAACACCTACTCTGGCAAATACCCAACCCACTCCACAAGAGCAGGGTACCAGTGGCCAGATGAAACCAAAGTACCTCGTACCAGAGCTGATCTCAAAGGCCAACCAAAATGGCACAAGCCATGGCTATTCCAAAGAAGGTACTGGGAGGTCTACTGTCGAGCACCCATGCAGATTCGGATAACAGGGCTTTACTTTCCCATACCCCGTCGCTGGAGCTGGGAGGAATTCTGGAAGATACGGAAGACAAAGTGTCCAAGCATGATATACAATTTCCCATCCTTCGCTCCACCACTGCACAAGCAACCTGTTACCAAAGCCTGGATGATCAAAGTCATGGAGAGCTTCAATTAAGAATACTTACAGGTTCCAGATCCAGCAATTGTCGCCACTCGACGATTCTTCAAGCTCATCCTGGCATTTCCAGATTGGACCACTCATTCAGATCCAGTCAAAGGTCTAGCTTTCTACATCGATCAAGGGCCCTCACTTGCACAAATCATTGGATACTTCCAACGTATCCAATGGTTTCCAGGCCACAGGATCCTGGATTTTGAAGAGATGTTCACCACTCGATTCTAGGGCGGCTACAAGGTTCTCAGCCGAGAGTACTCCTCAGCACAAGGCCGCTACCACTTCATCGACGGATGGCGAGCCTATGGAATTCCCACACCGTTTCCTCGCTACGCTCCTCGTTCGTGATTTCGAGGACGGAACCACCATTAGGAAGGGGGCAATGTTAACCACTTTTGGTTTAACACCTTGCTTAGTCATTCACTTAACAAACTTTTGTAACTAAGCAAATGTTTTTGTAATTGGGATACCACCGAGCTTACGACTTGTGTAAAGCCTATGAGAATAATACTACATTGACCATTGAGCATGCAACATGTGCATGGCCAATAAATAAGCAAGTCTAGTAAGTTATGGGCGGCCGGACATTGTAAACAATGGGTCAATGTATATAAGACACTTATGGAAATATGAAAAGGAGGTATTCCCATTCCACAATTTCATGTGTTGAGGGAGAGAGAGTGAGAGAGAATTTGAGCTTGTGCATGCATGCTTGCCCTCTTACTTGCTACCTCCTATGTGTGTGATTCATGGCTTGCTTCTCCATCTCCCCTTTCTTCCTTCCCCTCCTCTCCTTGCTTGAGCCATCTCTCATGTGCAAGGCTTGGTGTTGAGAGAAGCTTCCTAGCTTCACCTCCATCAAAGCTCCACACCTCCATAGCTTCCTCAATCCCTTCTTGAGTGACACAAGAGGTGGATAGGAGTGGTGTAGTAGCTCGTGACGTCCCAAGGACGAGCTATCCATCATGGATGCTAAGCTCCAATCCTAGGTAATAACCCTTGCAAGTTTCCTTCCTCCTTTTTCTTCTTATTAGTTAGTTCCATTGCAAGGTAGGAGTTCATTTTCTTGAACACCTGTGCTAAGCTAAACTATACTAATTAGTTTAACTGCCTTATTTATGCTAAGCTAAGTTAACCATTTTAATACTAACCTTATTTTCCACTAACCTGATTCGTCATCAATATTAGCTATGCTATCAATATAATTAACCTATAAGATACTAATCCACGTAATATTAACATCGAGTAGTATGTTATTACTAATAACTATGTTAACTAACTAATACTAACATTGTCATTAATATTAACCTATCACTTAAGCTAAGAAAAAATGGCGCTAACTGATCTATGTTACAAAAGTTTTTTTTATATTATTTTTAATTACTAACCTATACTAACTTTTAGCTGGGATTAATAATAATTAAAAAACGTCAACTAAATCGACGAAGATTACTAATAAAACGTAATGTTACTAACAATTTTAGCTAAGTTGAACCTACTAACTAATATTATTGCTCTTTTTACTTAATCAAAAAAAATGTAACTAACCCTTTCGTGATTAACATTTGCTAACTGAAAATGTAATATTACTAACGATTTAACTAGGATAAAAATTATAATGAATTCACTAAGCTGAGAAAGAGAGGACGGGTTGTTGAAAAAGTCAATTTCTGAAGAAAAAGCTCACAAAGCGCTTGAACGAGAGAAAGAGGATTGAAGATATTGTTCTCCTTTTTCTCCCTTAACGAGATGGAAACTGAGCCTTTTTATAGGCTAGGAGGGAGGGGCCTCCTCTCCCATGCAAGAAGACAGGGAGACGGGGGAAAGTTGGCAGCTGGGAAGAAGGCGGTGGGCGACGTTGGCAGGAGAGGAGGAAGAAAAGGGAGATGGGGGAAAGGATTCCCATCAAATTCATAGGAGGGGGGGTTCTAATTTCGAGCCTGAAGGAAATTGGTGGGGAGGTGAGGGGGGGAGGGGTCGTGGATAAGAGGGAAGGTGGTTTTAATTTTTAAACCAACACTATGGTTTACTTAGTAAACATATAAAAAATAATTAAAAAATCATATCACTTATTTATAGACGTGAAAAGAATTATGGGTGAATGGTTATTAAAAGAATATTCCTATTTACTCACAAAATTTCGGCTCCCAAACTTACAGTTAAAAAGAAAATATATGACACATTTTCTTGCTAAGATTATTATGTACAACGTTTTGGGAAAGTAATTTTTATATGGGGAGGGATCTTACATTCTCCCCCACTTAAAGAACTCAAGATGTCCTCATCTCAAAAAGTTGGGAAATTCATTAATGAATCCTTCTTCTGGTTCCCAAGTCGGATAAAATTTCCATTTCACTCATGAATAATACGATTACGGAGAGGTTAATCTTGTATTTCAAGAATGGATTCAGGTTCTAGGCTTATTTGACCTTGGGCTACAAAAGTGATCTCATCATCACCCAGGATATGGTTAGGGTCATATACATACTTCTTTAGCAAACTAACATGAAACACATTATATACCTAGTGTAGGTGGTAGGAGTAATTTGTATACCTGTTCACCCACCTTATTTGTGATGACATAAGGTCCACAAAATCTCGGGGATAACTTCTTATATTTCCCAAGGGATAATGAGCTCCTCTTTGGCCGAACACGAATGAATACCATATCTCCTTCTTCAAACTCAGGGTTAAGCCTCTTGGCATCAGCGTATCTTTTCTATCTGTCCTGAGCTGCCTTAATGTCTTTCCTTATCATCTTTACCTGGGCATCCATCTCATCTAACATTTTTTTAGACACCTCAACTTTGATCCAAGGGTCTGACCAAGTTAAGGGTGTTAAACAGTCTTGACCATAAAGCACTTTGAATGGACTCATTTTTATGCTTTGATGGTAAGAGACATTATAAGCAAACTCCACCAGATATAAATAATTCATCCACCTTCGAGGGTCCCAACTGCAATAAGATCTGGGTATATCTTCAATAATTTGGTTGACTCGCTCAGTTTCACCATCAGTTTCGGGGTGATAGGTGGTACTGAGATCTAAACTGGTGCCTACTGCTTCAAAGAAAGCTGTCCAAAATCTGGATGTGAATTTTGGATCACGATCACTTACTATCCTCCTTGGTAGACCATGTAATCTGAAAACTTCCTTTATAAAAATTTTGGCTATATCAAAGGCCGTGTTAGTCTTCTTAGCCGGGATTAAGTGAGCCACTTTGGTCAACCTATCTACCACCACAAATATGGAGTCAAACCCTGAATGAACTGAGGGTAATCCTATCACAAAGTCCATACTAATGCATTCCCATTTCATTTGTGGTATGTCCAAAGGATGTAGTTGATCGGGCAATTTGACTCTTTCCACTGACTTTCTAACATACCAAACATTTACGGACGTAAAGAAGTACATCTTTCTTTAGCCTACAGAAACTCTTCTTGTTGATAGATATAAAAGTCTTTACATATCTCAGATGTCCAGCAATTTGACTATCATGAGCTTCCCAGAGAATCTTTTGCTTTAATTCTAGAGAGTCTGGGATACATAACCTATTGTTGAAGTATAAGCATCCATCAACAAACTTATATCCATAAACTTCCATCTGGGTCTTACTCTCTTGTTGAAGAAGAGAGATAATGATTGTAATGGTTTGGGGGTTGAGGTTAGTATAGATTTCACCTATTCTTCTGGGCTTTCATCAGTCATTAAGACTGTGACCATGCCTGTTGTGCAAGATGCAATGTTGCCATCCTGGTTTCCTAGTCAATCTAGCACTTGTTGTGGCCAACCTAGTTCCCCAGCCTAATAGCATCTCCTCGCTCATTGTACTTGCACTCATGACATAGAAGTTACCTTCCAAGGGATTATTCCCAATGTGAAACAACAATGTGTAGATGCCTAAGCATTGTGTAGTGATTGAGTTTATGGCTTTGATGTAAGCCTGTGTGGGGACTAATGAGGGTTTTTCAAGGGCTACCCATGTTTCATATGATATCAAATTATGACTTGCACCTATGTCCACTAAGGCTAACTTCTGAGTTAAGCCTTTGGAAGTTTGCATACCAACCCAAAGTTGAGATGGTTGCACTTCCCATTCGTCTTCTTGTAAATCAATGATTTGTGCCATGTTAATGTTTAGCACCTGTGCTTTTCTTTTTTCCTCATGTGCTTTTGCTTCACAACTGGCCTCACGTTTCAACTCTTCTTATTTCTGATTTTCTCTTATTTGAGATGCAAAGCCTTTAGCATATTTTTTGTTAGTGGTCCATAAAAGGCTTTAAGATGGCTCCCATTGATGTAGCTGTCCATATCCAATATGTTAAGGGTTGACAATTTGACAGCCCCTTGAGGTGTAATCTCTATTACTTTGAAAGGTCCCAATCCCCTATACTTGAGTTTTCTCTTTTGATTCTTTACACTGTATAGTAGGACTAAACTACCTTCCTGGATATCT
The DNA here is from genome assembly GCF_041138505.1 of Cibotium barometz. Classification (NCBI taxonomy): domain Eukaryota; kingdom Viridiplantae; phylum Streptophyta; class Polypodiopsida; order Cyatheales; family Cibotiaceae; genus Cibotium; species Cibotium barometz. The sequence continues at coordinate 20,820,480 of NC_141108.1, read as the reverse complement.
TTGTCCTATAGTTGGTCATCAAACCACTGATTTCTTTTGAGCTTCTCGACAATCATGTCGTGAACACCTCTCAATCTTGTTTCATCTAGTTGCTCCAAAGCTAACAGTCTGCTATCTGAGATCATGCTCCCATCCAATTTTTCCTTTACTACTATTCTAAGACTTGGAACCAAGAATTCCATGGGCATTACTATGTGTAACCCATAGGTAAGGTGGAAATGGTGTAAAACCTGTTCCACCCATAGGTAAGGTGGAATGGTGTAAAACCTGTTCCAACCTTGTATGCTGTCTTGTAAGCCCATAGAGTTGAGAGAGGTTTGTTGCCCTAATCCATTCCTATAGTTTTGGTCATAATACAACAAAGCACCTTGTTTGTGCTTTCGGCTTGTCCATTGGCTTGTGGGTAATAGGGTGTAGAATTTTGATGCACTACCATGAACTTGCTTAACAAATGTCTCACCACTTCATTAATGAATTGACTACCCCTATTGCTAAATAATTCAAGTGGACAACCAAACCTTGTGATAATCTGATCATAGAGGAATCTGGTGGTTGTCCTAGCATCTGCTTTGTTCATCGCTTTGGCCTCTGCCCACTTTGTGCAATAGTCAATGGCAATAATGATGTACCTTGCCTATGTGTAGCGTGCTGCAGGGTTGACGGGTCCTACGAAATTGAGCCCCATTTCTCAAATGGTTTTCTCAAATGGTTGCCATGACACAACGAGGGTCAATGGCATCCTGTCTTTCTTTTAAGGGTTGGAAGTCCTATGGCACTCGTTACATCGTTTTGTGAATTCGGCTACATTGCCAAAAAGTGTGGGCCACCATAGTCATGCCAAAAGGACTTTCCTACTATAATGTGTGCTAAAAAGTGGCCTCCTACTAGACTAGCATGTGCCAACTCAAGTGTAGTGACATAATTACATTTTGGAACACACTAACATAATACACTAATGTAATATTCCATCTTTTTATTGCTTATATAACTCACCTAATGAGTTAATAAGGTGCAGCTCGTTTGATCAAGTATCGATCTCAATTCACTTTGATGGTTCCATCCAATCCATTGGCTAAATAGTGAACAATAACCTCGGCCCACTCAGGAACAATGCTGATGGAGAATAGTGCAGCGCCTGGGAGTTGGGAGTTCATCGTCAATTCCTAGTGGTGGTTTACCATTAGGGATGTGAGACAAATGGTCTACGTGCACATGTTGTGATCCTTTTCGGACAATGATCATGAAGTCAAACTCCATGAGAGTCAATAGCCACCATCGTGATATTCTCCTTGTGGCACATGGCTTCTTGACAAGATAGAGTAAGGCTTGATGGTCAACATAGAAGACAAACTTGTTTGCTAACAAGTAGTGTCAAAAATTCTTGATAGAGTATACCATTGCAAGACCTTCTCTCCCTGTTGTGGTGTAATTCTGCTCTGCATCATTGAGTTGACGGCTTGAGAAGCTAATAGGGAAGTCCATGTTATGCTCCCTAGGTTGTGCTAATATGCATCCTATTGCATAAGCAGACGCATCAATATGGACATGGAACACAATGTCCCACTAAGATGCTCAAAGAATTGGTGCACTTTCTAGGGCCTTCTTGAGTGTCTCAAAGAACTTCTGGCATTCCTATGTCCATTCAAAGATAATGGGTTCTAGCAATGTCGGCATATAAGATGCTGAATCTCCTATAGTATCCAACATGCCCCATGAAGCGTTGTACTCCCTTGTAGTTCATTGGTGGTGGAAGCTCCAATATGAGCTTGTTCTTCCCCTCATCTATGGAAATCCTATGTCTCGATATAATGTGCCCTAAGATGACTCCGTGTCTCACCCAGAATTGGCACTTGAGAGGGTTTAAAGATATTATGTACAACCGACATCTTTCTAGGACTTTGTGTAGGCAAGCAAGGTGCTCTTTCCATGAAGAATTGACACAAAGGTCATCCATAAAAACTTCCAAGAAGTCTCTTAAATACTCCTTGTATGACGTACACATCAATATTTGAAATGTGCCGAGTGCATTGATCAAACCAAAAGGCATGACATGGTATGCATATGTTCCCCACTTGGTTGGCAAAGGCTATCTTGTGTTGGTCACAGGGTTATCACCTGATTATAGCACCTGATTGTAGCCCGAGAATCCATCAAGAAAACTATAGGCTTCTTTTCCTGTGACTCTTTGCCTATAGGCTTCTTTGCCTGTGACTCTTTTAAGGACATGCTTTGTGAAGGTAAGGGATAATGATCATGGATTGTGGCATCATTATCTTTCTTAAGGTTAATGCACACACTCTCAACTTTCCATTCTTCTTTGGAATGATCACTATTGGAGATACCCACTCCGTGTGTTCAATCTCGTAATATGAATCCTACTTCCAAGAGTTTGTCAATATCTTCTTTCACTAGTTTTTAATACTTTAAATTCATAGGATATGACCTTTGCTTGATTGGTCTTGCACCATCCGTAATAGGAATCATGTGTTTCACTACTTTCGGTGGTACACTACTTCCGTAATAGTAATAGGAATCGTGTGTTTCACTACTTCTAGTGGTACACCCTTCATGTCACTATATTTCCAAGCAAAGCAATCCTCAAATTCCCTAAGAAGATCTAGCAATTCTTTCTCTTTAGGTGCTTACAAGTCTATTCCTATATAAACAAGTTTTGGGTCTTCACTATAGGACCTGCCAAATTAACCTCTTTGACCTCTACAGGTCCGTCATAGAAGTTCGTGGTTTCCTATCTTGAGATCGCTTGGCTTTTTCAAACCTAAAAAATCTCTTACCTATTTTACATTCTTTGAAATGCTCCGGGACCTGATCTTCTTGTTGATCTTCTTGTAGTCTCTTTTACTTAGCCTCTCGTTCTACTAAGCCCTTGTTTTGTGTTCTTCTTGCAGAACATGTAAGTTTCAGTTCTTTCTCAGTTTCTTCTTCTACATTGGCTGTCCATAACGATGTTATCTCGTCTAACTCACTTTGCCATTCTCGAAGGAAGGCTTCATGAGTAATTGGAACGTACTTTAGCCAGTGTTCCTCATCTCCTACTGAGAAAAAAACATATGGTTCCTCTTTTTTGGTTTCTGTTTGAGTCGCTGTACATGTGTTTTTCTTCTTTTTGCAATTTCTAAGAGTTCATCTAATTGCCTTGTAACATCTTCAAGAATTTTGAGAGCAATGGTGGCTACTCTCAACGTGTAGATGGATGTTATAGGAGCTAATCCCTTTTGTGTGGAGGAGAACTTGGTTCCCATCTTTTGTTGCAAAATGTCCATTGTGGCCAAGATGTGCATCCAATTCTCAGAGTTTTTAGGCTCTAGGAGAGGTGCAATCTCTTTGTCAGATTTTAAGCTTGGTATAGCTTCTTGACATACTTTGACAGAAGTGTGGTTGGTTGTCATAGACTCAATTGCGAAGGGTTCTCCAATTATGGGGTGAGCTTTCCATAAATCAAGATCTACCTGTAGGGTTTGATCTTTTCTTCTAAGATAAACTCTTATCTCCCCCCAATCATGAATCAATCTTGCTGCTCTCATGAATGGTCTACCTATTATTATATGCAGTCATACGAGTTTGGCTATTCTGTGAAGTTCATCACATGACAAGAGCACATGACAAGAGAATATCGGAAGTTCATGCCAAACATCTTAATCCTTACATTATATAGGAGCCCCATTGGTCGAGTTGTGGCTCCATTTGGAATATATTGTATCTAAGCCCATTCCTAAAGGATATGATCTGTTCTATGTTTGGTACATCAGCAACTTCTGGAATTGTTGCTATGGGCTCTACATGAGACGGGGTTAAATCCTAGGGTAGTTTTGAGGGGCTTACTGATTCAAGTTTTGCTTGTGTTGCCCTCACCAACTCTTGTGCTTCTAGCAATCATTGCTTCTCTAACTAGGGGAAAGCAACCAGGTTGGGTTCTTTGGCATTGACTCTGTCCTCTGTTTGTCCCTCCTCTTCCAAAGAAGAAGTCGAATCAGAGGTTGTGTCCTTGTTGGATCCATCTTGATGAATGACCACTGTACGTGATCCTTTGCCTGCTTTTTTGGAGAATCTTCTCCTTGCTTTCTTTGATGCTTTTACTCCCTCTTGTGGATCTGTTGACTGTGGTAGGGTAGGGGTTTCTGATAATTCCTTCCTAGGCTGTGGTTTATCAGCCTATCTCACTAGCGTCTCACCTCACTGCGGCGCTGTAGCATGCCTACAGCTCATGCCTACAGCTTGATGTCAGTTCTATAAACGAGTCAACATGTTGAGCGGAATACTATGAATCATCCCATCTCAAACACTTAACAAGTTTATGCCTATTGTGTATTCCCTATCTTTCCCCATGTTTGGCATTTTAGCTCTTTGAGGACAATACTTATATGTTCTATACATAGAGGTGTGAGTATAGAGGCTTGTGGTGCAATAGGTAGTCCTCTCCTCTCACTGGGCATTCAACTATCCTGTGGGGCCCTTGGCAATGATAGCATTGCAGTGGCGGTCTTTTAGCCATCATGTTCATGTCTTTACCTTAGCTTGAGGTGTCATTTGGTACACTAGGTACATGCTATCGCCTTCCATGACATATGACTAAGCATTTGTCTGGGTTTTGGCTCTTTTACAGCTCTGCAAATGTGGTCTTGAAAAGACTTAAGTCTTCTTCTACCTATACTTCTTCTAGAGTGACTTGGTGAAGTGGGGTCACTCTAGGTGTGGGTGGTTGTGGTGGTAGGATAGGAGGTGGGATAGGTGCCATGGGCAACCTCAACATGCCTCTAGGATTTTGTGCCTCTGGTGCTCCTAAGGCTGGTCTCATTATAGGTGTTGGCAAGGCTAAAGGCTAAAGGTTGTCCGGTGGAGGCCGGGAGGGAGTGCTCTCAGCCTCGTTTCATGGTTTCCCAATATCGCACAATATGCACAATACATTGTTTGTCTTGGCCTTAGCTGTGGGCACTCAGTGCTTGTGTGGTTCATTTGGCAGACAACACACTAGACTAGGTCTCGTATGGGGTAAAGATGATGTTGTCCCTGTTGGTTTCGGTTTTGGTTTACTCTCCACCCCACTGCTAGGTCATTTGTTGCTTGAGAGCTACTGCAAGCTCCTCAATAGGCTTCGAATTTGAGATTCCTTCCCCTTTGCCTTCAATGTTGAGCCATGAGAGGCTACAGATGCAACAGTGCTAGAGAATTGCTCTCTTGTCCTGTCACCTTTAAAGTTTCATCAAAGTCCATTACACTTCGACAACATCTCTCGAAGTCCGTATGTCTCTGGGCATATAGTGTGTTATGCAAATGAATATTGTTTAACCCTTCTGAAAATCTCCCGATAAGACTCTCATTAGAGAATATATCTCAAGGCTCACATCTCGACTGTAGATACTGTAATCTGTTAATGTAGTCTCTGATGGACTCAATTTCTACTTGCTTCACATTGTAGAGTTGGTCTAGAATGCTCCACCGGGTACCTTGCCTACTAGAATACCCTAGAGTGAAAGCTATCTTCAAGGCTTCGAAGTCTACCTTGTCCTCTGGTTTCAATGACCTGAACCATTGGCCAGCCTTTCCTGCTAGTGTGAACCCAAATGCACTCACCCTAGTCAGATCAATCAACATGATCGAAGGCATCACAGATTTGTCCAAACACCTCTAGTAGGTGGGAGATTGGGTCTCCTATCCCATCAAATTGGGTTACAAGTTTTGAGACATGGACTAGTTTAGTTCTCACTATCCTTGGATTTTTAGCTAGTGTAGTAGCAGGTGCTGCGTGTGCTACCAATTTGTGGTGCTAGCCCTAAGGCTACCCCCTTCCTATTTCTGTTGTGCTAATCGGAGTGTGTCTTGTGTTATCCCTCCCATGCCTAGTGAGGTGAATGGCAGTGGATAAGGTTGGTAAGCAGTAGTTCCTGGATGATAGGAAGGATCTATTCTTGGATCAGGGATGGGTGTGTAAGGTAATCTCAAGGTTGACACCCAAGGATCATCATAATAGAACCCACCCATGTGACATGTCTAAGTCTGAAGGAACTAGTCCCATGTGCACTTCGGTGTTTCTCCTCGGATCTGTGGTCATGGGGGTAGAGGTGCAAATCCTCCTAGGTTGGCTAGGTTAGGTACATGCACTTCGGTGTTTCTCCTCGGATCTGTGGTCATGGGGGTAGAGGTGCAAATCCTCCTAGGTTGGCTAGGTTAGGTACATGCCTACTGGTTGAAGGTGTAGGTGGGGGAAATCCTCCACTTTGGCTATTGGGGGTTGTGCAAGTGCACTGGTAACTCCTCTCATTATAGGGGATGGCAGTTTTGTTGAGGAACTGAGAGGTATCCTCTCCTTTGGGGTTCAGTTGCATAGCCACTCATTGATATTGTGGCAACATGGCTTCCCTTGTGGTTGGTGCCTTTCCTCGAAAGTAACTCATTGATATTGTGGCAACATGGCTTCCCTTGTGGTTGGTGCCTTTCCTTGTGGTTGGTACTCTCTCAAAAATACTATGCTCAGAGCAGATTGGAGAGTCTAGAACACGACTAGTACTGGGAGCCTTGTCCATACATTAAGCTGGAGGCTCTGTGTCGGAATGATGCTCCACCTCATTGACAAAGTGAGAACCCCTATAACTAGTGATTTCCAAGGGGCAGCCAAATCTAACAAAGATGTGTTCGTATAAGAACCTGGCCACTGTGTGGGCTGTACAATTTGTTGTGGGCTTGGCTTCCACCCACTTGGTGGCATAGTCAGTTGGCGATAAGAATGTACTTACACCGGTTGGGATGGGCGACGGGATTCATTGGGTCCATGAAATCAATCCCCCATCGTTCGAAAGGGGACCATGCAAGGGAGATTTGGAGAGGACGATTAGATTGGTGTGTGGGTTTGGGCCCACACCTTTGGCATGTGTCACAGGACTTGGCAAACTACTGAATGCAATCCTTGAACATGGTTGGCCACCACAAGCCATGTTGGAAGAGGAGGTTGCTAGAAATATGGCCAGGATAATGATCGCCTCCAAGTCCTTCATGGGCATCCTCAACTAGATGAGGCACTTCATGCGGGCTGACACACCAACGAAGCACACCATCATGGCCGGCTTTGTAGAGCTAACCAGCTATTAGTTGAAATGGATGGCTTTTCACTAGAAGTCTTCTCTTTTCTTTGGGACTGGACCCAATTGGACATTTTCCTGTAGACAATAATGCAAGAACATCCCCGTACCAAGCGGGTGCATCATCCACCTTAAAAAGAACACTATCAGGAAGGTCATCATCAATACCTGTGGTTGGTTCACCGGAATCGATGCGGGATAGGTGGTCTGCCATGACGTGATGTTTGCCTGGTTGGAGGAGAATTTCAAAATCAAATTCTTGGAACAGGAGCAACCACCTCCAAACACGTCTCCTGCCACTTGGCTTGTTGAGTAGGTACTTCAGGGCATGGTGATCCGAGATGACAATAAAGTGGGTGCCCAAAAGATAACGATAAAACTTTTGAAAGGCATAGACAATTGCTAGGCCCTCCCGCTCTCTGTAGTACTGTAATTTTGTTTAGCTGGGGTGAGGAGGCGGTTGGCGTAGTAGATGAGATGATCCAAGTTGTACTCCTTGCTAGGTTGGGTAAGGACAGCACCCACTACAAAAAGACTTGTGTCTAAGTGGACATGGAAGATGACTGTCCCCAGACTGGAGTGATGAAGATGGGTGCTTCTGTGAGGTGCTTTTTAAGGTAAGCAAAAGCGGTAGATTCACGATGAGACCAGTGAAAGGGAGTAGATGGTTTGAGTAAATGGATCAAGGGAAGGGCCACATCCGCGTACATTTCAATGAAACGACGATGGTAGCCGGTGTGTCATATAAAGACTTGGGTTCCTTTAAGGTTAATAGGAGGAGGCAACCTAAGGATGGCGACTATCTTTTCAAGGTCAAGTGCTAGACCGTCTGTAGAGATAATGTGACCTAAGAGTGTGCCTTGGACTACCAAGAAATGACATTTGAAGGGGTTGAGGCGTAACCAAGAGGACCTGAATACTAAGGCCAATTGGGCAAGGTGCGTCTGCAGAGATAATGTGACCTAAGAGTGTGCCTTGGACTACCAAGAAATGACATTTGAAGGGGTTGAGGAGTAACCGAGAGGACTGACACTTGTTGAATACTAAGGCCAATTGGGCAAGGTGCTCCTGGAAGGCCTCAATGCGGGAAATAAGTTGTGCCTGTGAAGTTAGAAAAATCATCGATGAAAGTGCGAAGAAAGATGAGTAGATACTTGTGGAAAATATTGGTGATGATCCGTTGGAAGGTGGCAGGGGCATTGCATAGCCCAAATGGCATTTTGTTATAGATGTAGGTACCCCATTGAGTCACAAATGCTGTTTTGGGGTGGTCATCTGGGTGGATGGCCACCTGGTTGTACCCACTGAACCCATCCATGAAGCTATAAAGCACATGACCGGCAACATCCTCCAGAACCCTATCCATGAATGGTAGGGGAAATTCATCCTTGATGGTGGCTTTGTTGAGAGGTCGAAAATCCACACACACGCGGATTTTTTTGGTTTTCTTCTTTGGGGAGATGACTATGGGGGAAAGCCATTTGGAGTGTTCCATAGGCAAGATGATGTGAGCTGCCTCCATTTTCTCCAATTTTGTTTTGACTGCCTCCGCATATTTGGGGTTGAGTTTGTAAGCCCGTCCTCTGATTGGTCGGGTACCATCTTGGAGGGGTATGGTATGGACACCAATGTCAGCCGGTACACCTTCCAGATCTTTATATGTATAGGCAAAGACATCCTTGTAAGATTGGAAGAAGCTAGTAGCTTGATCAAGGAGAGTTGGGTGGTCCCACAACCAGGATGCTAACAAAATGGGTCGGGGGTCCTCTTTGGTGCCCAAGTTGAATTCCTATACTGGGTCTTTGCAAGAAGGAAGGGAGAGGGGTTCCCTAGTTTCAGGAGCCTTGGAGAGGAGAGTGGGGTCGTCGCTCGTAAGCCGGCTGTTGGCAAATTGGAAAGGTGTCATATTCTTTTCTTCCGTCCATGATTGGGGAAGTCCTTCCAAGGGGATTGAGGAATTCACAAAAGTGGGTTGTGTAGGTTCGTCCGTCTCGGAGGCTGCCTTGGTTGTGTGGATGTTGTGGGGATGGTGGTTGAACACTTTGTCGCCTTGTATGGAAGGGGTTTGGTGAGCTTCCTCCCTCTGTGGTGGCTCATGACTGGTTCTCCTAGGCCCACTATCTCATAGTGTTTAAGTGGTGGTGTGAAAGGTTCCTCCGGGATCTCTGTGATGCCCACCATGTATGATGTCAAACCTTCTACAGCTTAAAGCCAATCTAGGATTTTCAATTTCTCACTGTGAGGGACAAGGCCTTCCTCAAGTGTAGGCCAGAGTGTAGATGCGGAGAGGGTGGGAGCTACCGTGGCACCCCGGATTCTCTGATCCAGACCTTCTTCCAATTTTAACTCCTGTGGGCTGTTTTCCCAGGGAATCCACAACGGGTCTAAGCCCTAGTCATGTAAAACTCCTATGCTTCTGAGCCATGGTCTCCCAACCAGTTAAGGAGTAAGCACCTTGCACCTCAGGCAAATAGATTACCACGAAGTTAAGCTGGAAAGTGGTACCTTGGATCACCACATTGACATTTTCCACTAGACCCACTGGGGTGACCTTCCATTGGTGGTCGACCATCCGGACACAGAAATTGGTTGGTTTTGACACTTGGAGGCCCACCGCCTTGAGTGTGAACTTTGGCATGAGATTCACACCAGATCCACCATCAATAATTGCACCTAAGAGGGGTGTATCATTAATCTACACGGTCAGACGAGGACTTCGATAATCAGTAAGAGAGGGGTTGGTGTGGCACGGACGCCCATGCAACCTGCAATGGTGCATCTTCAAGGAGTGGTGGCCCACCACTATGAGAATGCCCATCACTAGAATTTGAGGACCTATGGTCCAATTGCTCCAATAATGTACTGAGTTGTTGTCTAACACTTGGGCTCGTCTACAGGATGTCGAAAAGGTTTACCACCATCTTGCTTTCTTGTAAGAGGCTTTTTGGTTTAGGTTGCAAGAAGGGAGGGGTGGTAGGGTCGTCTGTCTCATTGGGGGGAGATCCTGAAGGTCCTTAAAGGCATGTAAAAAATATTGATCTATGGTGGTGTGGACAGTGGAGGAGTGGGTTCTTCTTGCTCATCCCCATGGCTGGCTATCATGGCCTTCTTCTGGGCATGGGTGACTTACTGCGGCTTCCACTAGGGCGGATGGTGTGAGAGACACTCCAAGGGTAGAGGAGGATGGTGCAGAAGTAGTGGTAGTAGGCTTAGGGGTTTCCATAGAGACTAAGTGGGTAGTGGGAGTGGTTTGGAAGGTGAAGTCGGTTGAGGTGGATGCACGTTGCTTGAGGCAATCCTGGGTATAATGATCTTTGGATTTTGGGCAGTGCCTACAAGGTGGTGTGCCTTCAGGGAGGGAGCACCGGCTTTGGTAGTGATCGTACTCTCCACACCTGTAACACATGACTCGCCGATTGCGAGGTGGAAAAGGACCACCTATCTAGTTGTCAATGGGGGTTGCTGCCATGGTGGTTGGTGTAGGTGGGTTGTTAGGGATGAGTGGTGGAAGGTAAGATGCTTGGAGAGTAGGCTGGCAAGCGGGAGGGGTGACCGTTTGGAAGGTCGAAGGGGTTGGAAGGGAAGCAGTGGCATAGTGACTGGGTTAGGAGTCCGGGAAGCATGGTTTGGAAATTGCTGTTGTTGGTGGAGTTGGCGGAAGCCCTTCAGATAATAGCAGTCTTTTTCTTCATGTGCACCCTTCTCACATAAAGAACAGTACTTCCTCCTTGGGCACTCATGGGCGGTGTGACTAGGAGTGGCATATGACACACCATATCCCCTTCTTGGCCTCTTGTTGGATTTTCAATTCTTCAATCTCCTTCTTTAGGTGAGTCAGCGTGCTCTCTTCATTCTGGGACCTTTGTTGTAGCTTGAGGGCTTCCAACTCCTTCAGAGCACCACTTACTCAACAATCAACAAAATTAGGCACTGTTAGCTCTGAACTAGTGTTAACCACCACAGCCTGTAAGAATAGTTCAGTTGGCACAGAAACTAAAACATATATAAATGTGATTACAAGAGCAAAAGGCAAAGGTAAAGTAATGGATTGGGAAGAACAGAAAGAGCTCAGGGATGACACCACCAAGAAGATTCAGAAGGCTCAGAAGAAGCAACCACAGGAATACCCTAATATAGAACTCCACTGTGTACTCCACCTGAACTAGTAAAAGTCTCAAAACCACTTCAGAATCCACCACAAACCTAGTTTCCATATGTAGACCAGAATTCATTATTCTTTGATGCACTTATGCAAGCTCCAATACAAATTACCTTGCAGCAATTGTTGGATCAGGTACCTTTGTTCAAAGACATTCTTATCCAAAAGTTGACAAACAACAAAATGGGAATCACCAAAGACTGTTGATATCAGTCAAGTTTGACCATAAAGATGATGTTGATTTCTCTATCCCAACCATAACAGTTCACGATTAAGGCAAACAATTTGAGAAGGTCTTACTAGATGGAGGTTCTGGAGTAAACATACTACCTAAATCAATCTACTTGAGTATGAAATTGCCAAAGCTTGAAGCTGCACCATTTCAAGTTAGAATGGCTGATCAGAGTAGACAAAAACTATTAGGAATTCTCAGGAACCAACAAGTGATGGTCTCAGGAATGAAGTTCACTCTCTTAACTTTGTGGTACTCAGAATGTAGAGAGGTGCATACTCCTACACTATGTTATTATCCCAAAAAAATTTGTAGTATCTACACAACAATTTTGCATTAAGATTTTTGTAGTATCTACCCCAAAATTATGAGAAATATCTCCCTTATTAAAGGTGTCAATTATTTACTATATAATAACCAACTCTATGTCCTCCCGACTAACGTCTTTGTAATCATCGATTTTTTTCTCAAGCCACCCAACAAGTCACCTTACACATACAAGATTCATCCAATCATCACCTAGTGTACTACTTAACATTGATGCCTATGTCCTCATAAGAGATGTTTCCCATGCACATGACTCCTCCACCAAAACTATGATTTGAGTGTTGTTTATCTTAGCAAGTTCTCATTATTAATATTGACTTACTTTAATCCTTGTCTTCTATAAAAGTTTCTTATTTTCAAATCCTACCATACAACTAAGAGAAAAAAAATGCATGTAGGGTGAAACAAGACCCCACATCGGTCCACAAATACAAATTTCATAAAGAAGCCTACAAAAGCTCATGTTTTAAAAACTTTAAACCTTTTAAGGTTATGGATTATCGACAAAATATATGTATGATTCTAGTGTCTTCTTTATAAATTCTTCTTTATTGAAAGGAGTCATTTCTTTTTCAAAGTTACCATGTACTATTATGCACCATTTAATAAATTATGGCACTTTAAGACACATGGAGGTCGGTGATAATGCCATGCATGGAGGTTGGTGTGATAATGTCATGCATGTTATAGAGTAAAGTGATAATGGTATGCATAATATAGAAGTGTGAGTGATCATACCATGTATAATACATTGTATGCCACTTTAAGACACATGGAGTTTGGTGATAATGAGATGCATAATATGTTTTGTTTTTTTAGTTACTAACTTTGTCGTCGTCTCGTCTCATGAACGACGACGGAGATGAATAATATAGAGTAAGGTGATAATGGTATGGATAATATAGAAGTGTGAGTGATCATACCATGTATAATACATGGTATGCCACTTTAAGACACATGGAGGTCGGTGATAATGCCATGCATACATAATATAGAGTAAAGTGGTAATGGTATGTATAATATAGAGTAAAGTGGTAATGGTATGTATAATATAATACATGGTATGCCACTTTAAGACACATGGAGGTCGATGATAATGCCGTGCATACATAATATAGAGTAAAGTGGTAATGGTATGTATAATATAGAGTAAAGTGGTAATGGTATGTATAATATAATACATGGTATGCCACTTTAAGACACATGGAGGTCGGTGATAATGCCATGCATACATAATATAAAGTAAAGTGGTAATAGTATGTATAATATAGAGTAAAGTGGTAATGGTATGTATAATATAATACATGGTATGCCACTTTAAGACACATGGAGGTCGGTGATAATGCCATGCATACATAATATAGAGTAAAGTGGTAATGGTATGTATAATATAGAAGTGTGATCCTCACTCACATGTATAATATAGAAGTGTGAGTGATCATACCATGTGAGTGATAGATAATACACGCATGAGTGTACGTATGTTGTGCGTATTGTAAGCACACTAACTGTCACGGGACTCATGAGGGGCGTCAACTTTAAGGCAGGTTTTACAACAGTGGAAAGGCTATGAGACATGAAATGATATGACTCAGACAAGGTAGTGGTGGGGGAAAAGTTGTGGACTCATGCTTGGAGGGAACTGTGGCATGTGCGCATTGTCTTCTCCACTGCGAGCTTCGGAGCTCGTGTATATATATACACGACCGGCTGCCCTGCGATTTCTCCACCTTGTTGAGTGTGTTGGCGCTATCATCATCATCTCCTATCAATATGGCCTCTAAGAAGCTTGGCTTGGCAGTCGTTAGTGTAGTGCTCGTGTTCTTCTTATTAGTGGCCAATGTGAAAGAGGCCCATGGTGGCCATGGTGAGCACCATGGTGGACATGGCGGCAAAGGGCCGGGAGGGCACGCAGATCGCCCCGGTGGCTTCGGAGGAAAGGCTGTACAAGGAGGTAAATTAGGACCTGAAGTTAAAGGTCCCGGCGGCAAAGGACCTGGAGGTCAAGGTCCCAGCGCCAAAGGACCGGGACATTAATAACAATCTTGGAGCCTAATGTTTGCTTGTTACTTCAAGTGGTGGAAACTACTACTGCTAGTGCTGTTGCTGCTGTGTTGCTCTGCTGCTGCATCAAGGTTATGAATTACAAATGCTTATTAGCTTATAAACATGAGGGGCCACTAGTTTACTAGTGCGACCTTCAAAATAATGGCTTGTAGTTTGCAAGTCTTTATATGCCTATTATGAAATTATGTATATTTTGGCTTTCTATTATAATTTGAAAGGTTTGAAAAGGTGTAAGCACTTGAAAAGAAACTTTGTGAATTAATCTGACACACATGTACAGTCCATGTGCACCCCCCCCATCCCTCATCCTCTCTCTCTATATATACATATATGTGGGTGTGGGGGGATAGAGGAGGGATAGGGGTACACACACACACACACACATAGGCAAATGTGTGTGTGAGAGAGAGAGCACACACACACATAGACAAATGTGTGTGTGAGAGAGAGAGGGGGGGCGAGAGAGAGAGAGAGAGAGAGAGAGAGAGAGAGAGAGAGAGAGGAGGGATGGGGGTGCACACACACACACACATATAGACAAATATATGTGGGTGGTTTGCAGCCAAGAGATGTTCAATTCCTTGTTTGTCACCGTTTTGAAAATATCTATTTACTTGATTATCATTGCGCTATTATTCCAAAAGAAAACAAATCATCACACATAATATTGAAACCCATCTACAAGCACAACAAAGAATTTATTTTTTTAAAGTAAAAAAAGACTAAGTATAGGTGGTTTTTAAGTTTAAAATTTTTATTGCAACTAAATCGTGCTTATTTGTAAGTTATGTAGCATGCGCACGTGCACATGCATGTGCATGCACACACAAACAAGGTTGAATAAGCATAATAATGAAAAACAATTGAATTGTACAAAAGGTAAATTTCTACTCAAACTAATGAGCTCTTTTTTTAAAGGTTTATGCAAAAGTTTAAAAAATAAAGCGTGTTTTGTTTCATGATGTTATGTAGCCACAACAATAAAAAAATCGAGTTTAACACAAAAACATCAAGTGGATTTCATAGAAAATATAGTTTTATTTAGATAAAATTATGTGCAAAGTATGGAAAGTCTTAAATTAAAAAGTGATGGTCTTATGAGCACTCCTTTAATATCATTTTATAGGCCTTAAATTAAACATTTGTATGATTGAAAGATTCTAAAACTATATACATACAAATGACTAATGTATAAAACTGATGCATATATTAAAAATCTTTAATGATATGTTCACCATTTAAAAAAATTTATTGATTAAATATAATCTTATCATTCCATGGGACCATTTCTTTCAGCGTGTGTGTTTACTTCACTAGATTTGCATGGCCATTAAATTCTACATAGGTTATAAACTCATATAGTAAACTCACTACCCAAAAAGAAATGTGATTCTTGATACACATATAATGTATGGTAATCAAAAAACTATAGTCGTATAATACCCATCTAATAACTTTATACAATGGAAAATATTACAATATACATACACACACACACACACACACACCCTTGCACACTTTTTTTGAAAGAAATCAAAATTTTGTTTCTTCCATGAAAGACATAAAAGTTTTGGCACATTTTCGGTGCTACATAAAGTCTAGACATGGTGTCCATAATTAAAAATTCACCTACTCCATGTGTGGCCCATCATGGATAACAGTCCATTGCAACAAACATGTAGCCTATTTTGTAGTGTGCCAAATCTAATCTAAGCCACTTCTAGTCATATGCCCTCTTAGGCCACCATCCTATGTGCATGCAAGGCGGCCAGGGAACCTGGGCTACTCAATCAACCATAGCTATTCCTCATAATGGGGGCCATATAAACATGAGCTAGCTGGTAAGACCATATCATATGAGGGTGGAGCAATGAAATCCAATTGGTAGTTTGGGTGAGTGGCTCCCTCCAATCTATCTCCTAGTCTTAACATTTTGGTGCCATTGCCAAAGGAGCAATCCCGTGGCTTTGTCTCTCATTTTTTCTAAATATATGGTTTGCCCATTCCCAATTCTTTTGAGTAGCATATTTCTAGGGAAAAGGGTTGGTTTTATTGGAGACGATGTGAAGAAAAGAAAGAAATATGATATGCTTAATTTTTTGTTTTTTTCATGTAAATAAGTAGATAATAAGGTTAGAAAGTAGCCACACAAGATTAATCAAGAATAAAATCTCAAAAATGATAAGAAACTTGCATTTTTTTCTATAGTACATTGGTTTTTTGAGTAGCAAAGTCAAGAGACATAAACCTCAAAAATAGAAATTAGAGTGTAAATTAGGTACCATTGAGCATGCATTCTTAAGTCTCATGATTAAAGGACCCGTCTTGGAAATTTTTAGCATGAAAAATCATCAAAACTCCCCCAAATTTCAAATATGTGAGTTTCTTGCGCTTTCACGTTTTGTGAGACTTGCAAATTCACATCTATCAAATCGGGTTTCACACTATGAAATATTGACTCTAGGCTCAAATGCCATGATTTTTAGGATTATTGAGGTAAAAATAGCATGATCTGATCTTATCCCCCCTTAACCGTGAATCTGCAAACTCAGAGCTATGAAAATTCACAGCTATGAAATTTCACATTTTTGAATTTGAACCATTTTGATAATTTGAAGTTATAGGAGGGTTTTATATGCTCACTACATCACCTAGAAGCAAAACAATTAGACCCCCATCAACCATGAAAAAATAAGTTCATGGTCATGAAAACAAAAAATCACACCTTGAAAAATCAAAAGTTCACGGCTCATGAAAACAAAGTTCTTGCCCCCGTGAAAATAATATTCATGCCTATGAAAAGAAAAGACTCACGCTCATGGGGGAAAAAAAAAATCACGCCAGTGAAAACTTAAAATTCACACCCGCCGTTGAAAAGATAAATTCATGCTTGTGAAAATAAAAGTTCATGCCTAAAAAATTCATGCCCAAGAACTTAAATTTTCAAGCCCATGAAAACTTAAATTCTCACAATTGTGAAAACCCATTTCATAGTACGACCATTTCATGATGTTAGAAGAAAACTTGCAATTTCATAGTCATGAAATTGTAAACCTACAAATTCACGATGGCAACACAAGAGTAAAAGAAGCAAGATGGGAAATTAGAAGATCACAAGAGAGTGAAAATATGATTTTAAGAAGTTCGAAGAGATGCTTCACATAGTTGGAAGGTGTTGGGAGAGAAGAAGTTTACCTAAGACACTCTCTCAAAGTGGACTTATACAGAATCAAGAACACAACTAGGATGGGGGGACTTTTTTCTCTATAGAGTTTTGAACTTTTTGACCATGGTTGGGATTTGGTAAGGAAGGAAAGATGAGCAATTTGGCCATTCTTATTAGGAATATTCAAAACTACCTCTTATAGTGCATATGTATGGACATTTAAAGATATTTGGTCATGCTTACTAAGCATATCTTAGGGACTCCTACCTCTTTTAGTGCATATGTATGGATATTTGGTCATGCTTACTAAGCATATCTTAGGGACTCCTACCTCTTTTAGTGCATATGTATGGATATTTAAAGACATTTAAAGAGAGATAAGTTATTTTAATTACATGTGGTGTACCCGGTTAAACACTTTTGCTTACCTTTGTGTATCTCCAAGACCCAATTTTGATTGGCCAAGCAATTTCATTATCTTTAAGAAGCTATTTTCATGAAAATAAGTCTCTTTGCACCACCTCAACAAAATGCAAACCACAAAAGAACAATGGTTAGTATAGGAGATCTAAGCTTTCCTTTGCACATGCAAACACCTGAACTTGAAAGGTGGTCTATATTCTTTACAAAATGAACATGAATATGGAAGATGGAGAGGAGGTTTTGAACTTGGAATTCACAAAATGCTGGCTCACATTCATTGATTTCCACTTATTCTTAGACTCTATTAATCATCTAATTTTCCATTATACATGGCCTCATCACTCCTATGCTTATAAGGTTCTTCCTCATGTTACCCATGTCGACCAGCTTGTTTCAGCTTGTTAGCAATTGATTAGGATGTGCATGTAGCACCCAATTTTGGTATCCACATGATATCCCCTCGTGCTAATTTTGGAGCACCAAGGAAAACAATTCATCTTTGCTTCAACTCCACTTGGATCACTCACTCTCCACTTGTGCCTTTCAATACTATGCTGGGTGATGCCACAAAATTGATTAAAATGTGGCTACTATAGCATGTGACTCCAAATTTGAGAAACATGAGTAAAAATAGTGAGGAAACATCATCCTTGTTGAGGTCAAATTGTAGGCACTACTCCGCATCTTTATGCTTTTCTTCCAGTGGTGACTATATTGGACTGCTACTGTGGGAGCTATTGTGAAACTCACCTCATTCCACACTAAAGTGAACTTGGAGAATGAAATCTGATGAACTTGGACTGGGGCGTTTGTCAGATCTCAAAAATAGGTTGTCATGTGCATCAGACACTTGGATGCTACGTGGATAGATAGATAGGTCAAGTGCAAGGTGTAGATGGATCCTTGTGCCCAGTGTGAGGCTTTTCTGGGGGACATGTCAGCCAGGATCCATCAGGTCAGTGTGTTGTCCCACACTAGTCATGTGTTGTCCCACACATGGATGCAACCCATTGTGTAGATAATAGACTTGTAAAGGATGTTACATTACTTATTAGGCACTGTTGGGCATGTGTACATCTAAGGGCTAGGTTGTCCAGTAGGTCAGTGCTCCAAGAGCATGGGATCAGGCTGAGCACGTGTGTGTACATATGGACAACATGGTGGACAGCAGAAGGATGAGCATGATGGACGATAGGATGAGCATGGAATGGCATGGATCCTTGGGGCTTTGGTTGTGGCTCTTGGGCAAGCCCAAGAGGCCACCCAAAGGGGGCATCCAGCCCAAGGGACTACCCATAGCAAAGGCCTAGGCGGCTTATGCCAAAAGCCTTTATGGAGCCCAAGGGTTGCAGTCGGCCTGCTGCCAGCAGCAGCCGACCAGCAGCCCATGCCTTTCTCCATGAAAAAACACAGCCAAGACAAGCATAAACAAAGTGAATTGATCATAAAATATTTAATTTCTAGAACCCGACCTAAAAATAGGCTGCTGACTTGATGCATATGAGGCTATATAAGCAAGCATTGGGATAATCATTTAATCATCCACTAATAGAAGAGAAGAGCAAGTCAGAGTTCTCTTCCAAGAAGACCAAGGGCTTGAAGATTGCAGCCATCCTTCCGGAGAAGGATCCTTGGCTGTCCGAGAGATCTTTTACAAATTTACTACCTTCATTGAATGCTCTAGAGGCTATCTTTTGGACCTACGAAGTGTATCGACTGTCCGTGTTAGTTGGTATAGCAGAGAACTTCAGATCTATGGTAAGAGTCTTTGTGGTCATTTGTACTCGTCCAAATCTACAGGCAATAAAGCAAATACTCTCTTCGGAGGCCCCCCCCCTTAAGTGAGTTAGTTGGGACCCCATTGGGTGTATTGTGCAAAGTCTTTTCATCTTCTTTAACTTGTGCACTTCGACATTGACTAAAGTCTACTTCTTCACAATCGATCATACTTTTGCATACGTGTATCTGACACTGGTATCAGAGCTTTGGAGTGAAGACTTAAGACTGAATATTGAGTGGATGGTTTGCTTGTGTTTCGGGAACAGCGTGTGACACTCCCACCCTGAAAACTGAGTGGATGGTTTTCTAGTGTCGGGCAAAGAACCCGTGTCATGCCCCCTCGCAAAGAAATTTTCTCTCTAGTGAATGGTAGTGTTGTGCTCCAGGAAAACCCTCACACTATCCACTATGAGTTTTGAAGACACACCCACGAGAAGAGATGCTGATTCGGGAAACAGTTCCCCTAGCAGAGGCTGCTACCTCAGGTACGAGACTTATATGGCCATTGGATTGGACCCGGTCACTGTACAGCTGCAGAGACTGTCTCCTTGGAGATGTTCTAGATGATGGTATCTATGTTCCAGACCATGATGGAGAAACAAAACCGAGGCCACTCCCCCTCTCCACTCTCGTGGGGCCATTCTAGGAGTTACTCTCGTGACCCCCAGCCTTCTCGTTCTCATTTATGAAGATGAGAAAGCTACGTGCAGACAACGTGAATCAGATCAACATGAGTGGGAGCTCCACGCACGTCACAGGGAGAAGGAACTCCGACTCCAGAAATTGGAGACCCGAATCATGACCGCCCATTTGGAAGCCGAAGATTGACTACGACAACACGAAGAGGCTCATGCATTGGATGCGGTTCTCTGACAGGCTGAACATCATAAATTTATGCGAGCTCTCTTGATCGCTCTTTGTCCTCGACGGTACCCAAGAAGGTAGCATTTAGTAAGTATGATGGTGAGCTTGACCCTAATATTTTGTATTCTTAGTTGCATCAATTTGAAGCTTACTTTGCAACTGTTTCACGAAGTGATACTCAAAAGGTTCAGTTAGCATTTTATCATCTGATTGGAGAAGCGTGTGACTGGTGGATTGCATGGTCCCTAGCCCACACAGACCCAGACACAGGGATTGCCACGAACCCTTTGTGTCCGATTTGAAACTTCGTTTTCTACCTCCTTAGTATTATATGATTCGGCTAGAAGATGAGTTTAGAGGTTTGCGTTAGCATGCACAACCTGTGCAAACTGGGTCACTCAGTTGAGTACCTAGTTGAAGAAAATCAACAGGGAGAAGATGGGAGCATTTCTTTTTGGTTTGGATTCAGTGATATAGTGGGATGTTAGGTGTTTTGAACCTGACACTTTCCAGTGGGCTGTGTCCTTAGCTCAAAATCTAGAGATGAAGAGCAATGGAGGCAAGCCAAAGACTGTTCAATCATCCAGACCAGCCAGAAGGGAAGCCTCCCTAGAACCAGACTTAGGTTACGACTCCAAACCCAAGCCAGACATAGACGTTTGGAGCCTCTAGCTCCATGTCTCAGGCCTCTGTGCCCAAATAGCACCTAACTAGGTGCCACACCAAGGGGCATATGAGGAAGGATTGTTTGAAGCAACCTCCCTCATCGACACTTGCCCTTGCTTCCACAGCCACCGTAACTCCACCACCTCCTTCCACCATTGGTGTCCTCATCTCAGTGAGTTGGAAGATAAGCAGGAGGAGAAGTCTCTCTCTGACTACGAACCCAGAGAGTTATTGAAATGTTTTGGGTACATTGGTGGCCAGCAAGTCATGATCCCGTTTGACACAGGAAGCACAGAGGATGTTATCATCACTGAGCAGGCCGCCCTCGGTGTGTCCGCTTAGAGTTGACATCCATGGACCGACGCATCGAGGGATTTAGCACATGCATGAGCTCCATGGTAAAATATGAAGCTCAAGGAGCCAAGCTCCGTATCGAGCACATGGAGTTCCAGAGGGACTTTACTGTCACCCTACTAATGGGCAAAGACATTATTCTTGGCATCACATGGTTCCATGGGTTCCAACGTGTGTGATTGATTGGCCAACACACGATATTTCTTTCTAGGAATGTGTCCCATTCAACTTTGATCAAATGTGAGGCCGGAATACCAAATGTGCCTTTGATTTCTCATATTTAGGCAAAGAGAGAAATCCAACGAGGGGCAACTTGTGCTACGATTTATTGTATCCAGTAGGTGGAGACTAAGCCTCCAGTGTTTGAAATACTATTGGCTTTGCAGACATGATTTGAAAAACTGTTTTCGACCCCAACAGTCTCCCGCCTCAGCTACCACCCTCACAACCAGAGGATCACAAGATTGATCTTCTGCCGGGCTCGGAGCCCTCGAGCAAGTTCCCGTATCATCTCAGCTAGATGATGGAAGCTGAGTTAGAGCGACAACTGACGGAGTTGCTATAGTTCAGGTTCATATGCCCTAGTGTGTCCCCATTTGCTACTTCCATCTTATTTGTCTAATAGTGTACCATGTGAGTTCAACGGGAGGGGTTTTTTAATTAGATACATTGAGAAAAATTAACACGATTACATTAATGGGAAGGGTTTTTTAATTCAACTTTACAAAAAAATCTGTTAGTTCATAATAAGTAAAGAGGGGTCATTTTATTAGCTCAAAACTTACAGCTAAGGGGTTTTCTAAATACCCCTTGAACGCACGTGATATACAAGGTTTCCATATAGTGAACCCCTCAAGGTTGGGTCTCACCTGAAGGCCATTGTGGACAGAGCATGAACACCCAAGCACTAGGCTGAGGCAAGTCCCAGCAAAGTGATAGAGAGGATCACAAGCCAAGAGGAAGCTGCCAAGGAGAAGGAACCAACAGAGGAAGGACAAAGCCCTTTGTAAGAATCTAGAGAACTAACAAAACAGATCTGCTTGTGCAAGCCAGGACTCACGGCGGGTCATCCCATAGAGTTGATAAAAATAAAGCAGGAAAAGACTGAAGAGAAATAGCAATAGAAGGAGAAAGAGAAGAAAGCTACTTGAAGTAAAGCATTTGCTTTCCAACAATACGTTAAGAAGATTCCAGGGAAAAAATAGAAGATTGGTGTGCTATAAACCAACAGAAAAGAAGGCAGAAGAGCAAAAAAATCTTGAAGACGTCAGCACACAACTAGCCATAATTGCCAAGAATGACAAGAAGCAAGAAGTGATATAGCATGCCTTGACTATCATTCTACACATGGAGTAGAAGAAGCCTACCCAATATGCCTAAAGTACCATCAGAAGCATTGGTTGGAGGTGCAATGCCCAATATGCCTAATGTGCAAAATATTGCACATTAAGTTGGAAAATGTGTGCCCCAGAAGTCTTGGGATTCCTTGCTGACATGCACATGGAACACATGAATGATGCTGAAATTAGAAAGACTTCTTCACAACATGAAGGCCCCTTAAGAGAGGCCATGCTAGGCCTGGAGAATATACAAAAAATGTTTTGCATTTATGCTCAAGAAATGCAAAAAAAGCAATCTGTAGATCCAGAGAGCCTACAGTACAACAAAGCCTGCAGAGAGAAAAAGAGCTAGCTGATAGATTGCAATCAGCTGAAGCTCAGATTGTTGAAGTCCCAACAATAAAGAAGAGGAGTGAAATTTTGGATATGGATAGACTTCACACAGAAGAGAGAGAATGAGAATAGCTCCTCAAGATATTCATGCTTCAAAGGACATCTAATAGACTGCAGAAGGATTATCATAGATTAAAAGTTGATCATGAAGACCTTAAAACAACAAAGCTGAAAAAGCACAGATGCCCTCTTAGTAGCAACAACTGAACATTTATAAACATAGTTGGACAAGAAAAAATTTCAGGTGTTGTAGTTGATAGCTCAACTCAAGGCCAAAGCTAGCCAAGAAGAAGAAGGAGAAGAAATGGAAGTGGTAATACTGCCAATAGAAGCCATGGAAAAAACTAGGAGGAAATGGTCCTTGAGACCATAGCTGACTCATGGAAAAAGGATATGGAAACCATAAGACAATCATGAGACAATCATGAGTCAGACACCCCCAAGCTGTAGCCCATCCCTGTTTTACTGACCCAAACTCCTCACAAGATAGACAAAGATGAGGGCAGCCAACAATACAAAATGCAACCACATACAATAGCTGGGGGCAGGCAGGCAGGCGGGCAGGTAGGTCAGCAGGCCGTGGTAGGTATGTCAAGGCAGACACCTATAGAAAAGGTAGCAGGGATAGATGCACAGCTGACCAAGGCCGAGAAATCATACAACTAGGCATAATATATCTATAAAGATTTAGACAATGCTTGCAGTAACCCCCAAGGAAAAAGTTTCAATCCTTGGTGGATCCTCACAAAGGTAGTTTATTACATGGTTGGAAGGACTAGAATGCCTAAGCCAATCATTTTTGACACACTAGAATAGATTCTAAAGTTGGAATATAAGCCAGGGGCTAATAATTCTCCTAAGCATATAAGAGTTCTTGCATAACTCTCAATAGTAGATGGATATGCAACACCAACAATAGGAGCAATAGCCAAAGTAAGAGAAACTAAAGCTAGAGTAGCAAACACTACCGCATCAATTCTAAGAAACAACCACCATCCCTAGTAATTTATTGGGAAAACACCATCCCTAGTAATCTAAGAAATGACCACTAGCCCCAACAATCTATCAAGAAAAAACCTTCTCTATATGTGCTCTTTGCCAACACACCTCCTAAGCTTCAGGCCAGCACAGAAGTAAGGTCCTAATTTTGTAAGCCAAAGTAGATCCTCCTCGTAAGCAAGTCTAGAGGAGGCAGAAAAAAAATGTTAGCGAGAGGTTGTCAGAGTGAGAGGTTGAGGCAGCTAGCCCTTCATCTACCTTCATGGCCTATCAACATCAAAGAGTCTAAGAGGTAGCTTTAGCATCATATTTTCTCAAAGGCCAGCTAGAGTAGAGGCAAAAGGCCTTAAGGAATATTGGTGAAAACCCTCTTGATGGAGGAAAAAGGTATTAAGTTGTATTGGTGGAGACAAAAGGCTAGAGTGGAGGCAAAAGGCTAGCTAGAGTGGAGGTAAAAGTTCTTATTGGTGAAAATCCTCTTGATGTGGCAGTGGGATGCCAAGCATGATGATAATAATGGAGGTTGAAGAAAACCTTGTTAATCTCCAAGGGTGGATGGCACAAGCCTCAACACATGTACATAAGAAAAGGTGAGCCCAAGTGATTACTTTTAAATCTAAGGTAGCCATCACCAAATCAACTAAAGCTTCATTTGAATAGGAGACCTCCCAAGAAAAATCTAGCTATGCCTCTATCACCCTTGATCATGAGCTTAAAGCCCAACAACAATGATTGGTGTGAAAAAAAAGGATGATCTAGAAAAGGCTATGCACAAACTACAAATCAGGCTTTGTTTTTGGATGCAGGTTTTGCAGCATCCATTGACATGGCCCAATAAAAGCTTAAGCACCAACTCTAGCAGGTCATTATTTATAAAGAAACATGAGGCAAGTACCAATAGCTTATAGAGGCCAAATATAGTAGCCTATTTAAGAAACATGAGGCAATAACTAGCATCTTGCAAAGGCCAAGGACATATTATCAAAGAAAGAGAAGGAGATTCTCTCCTTGTAGAAGGTTGTGGAGTACTCATTAAAGCACATGCAAGCTTGCAATGAAAAGGATGATCAATGGGCATAGCTACTTAAAGATAATAATGAAAAGATAATCCTCTTGGAGGCAAGCTTAGCCAAGTTAGATGTTGTTAACATGAAGCCCGATCCAAATAGAGAAACAACAAAGGAATTGGATATGCTTATGTGGATGCCACTTTTGAGTTGATAGAGCTACCACTTATTTCAAGTGGCACACCCTGAACCACAAGACATTTCCACTCTTTCTTTTATAATTTGACAATTACTTAGATGAAGTCATGAATGTACATCAATTTGATAGGGTGTTACAAAGCATGATGGAGCTTTCACATCCCACACCAATTTCATAGGCATCTACAAAGCTTGATAGAGCTCTCACATCCCACATCATGATGTATTTTGATGGTAATCTCATTATCAAGCCTTTCGTTGTCATTTATAGTAGGTTACCCATGCACCCAATTGTGCATAATTTTGTGGTCTAGATAAGAATGCTTCATTTTGCAAAGTCGATGAGGATTTCATTGAGCTAGAAGTGGCTCCCTCCCTCAATAGCTAGAAGTGTCTCTCTGAGGAGCCTGAGGAGCTGTTGTGGAGGAAAGACACATGCCCATATTATGGTCGGTGGGAGTTACATACAGTGTATGAGGAGCTATAGACACATGCAAAATCACCCCTGACGCATACTAAAGATGTACCTCAATATGTATTTGATGATACAATTAGCATTGACTACCTTGCATTACAACTTTCAAGGTCATCATGTTGCATACCTCAATATATCTTATATGATACAATTAGCATTGATTACCTTGTAATATAGATTTTAAGGTCATCATGTTGCATACCCACATGTTAATGAATATATTATTAGTCTTTTATTTCAACTAGAGCCTCAAAATAAAGATAGAGGTGAAGAGGGTAAAGCTAGCAAGCAAAGTAATAGAGACAAAAGATAGATGTCAACAAAATACAAGCAAGATCAAGTAGGGCAACCATTTGCACCAAAGTATCAAGACAAAGAAAAAGTGATGGAAAAGGATGATGAGACAAAGGTAGAGCACATATTTTCATCTAGGAATAAACACACAATGGGTGGCACAAGCATGGTACAAATACTGGCTGACTTGCCATATATTTATGATGCCAAATCCCTAATGAAAATAATACAAATAGTTCAAGGAGTTACTTGGAGTGCGATAATGATAATTTAATGAAGATTTTGACTTCTATTCCATCAATCCTACACTTAGTAGAAAATGAAGCAACTTGTCCACAACAAATAACACAAGCCAATGTCAAGCTCCTTGGCAACATGCCACATAGCCCATCTCAACAAGACAAAGAAGACAATGAGATTGATCCTCTTGAATGTGTTATAACCTAGAGTGGTAGGCACCTCTGGGAGTTCCACATGAGGACATATTATAATATGAAGTGCTCAAAATTTGGATCATCTACTGCAAGGCACTAAGGTTTTCCCAGAAGTGGCAAAGGCAATATCTGAGGGAGACAAGACGTGGAATTGAAAGGCCTAATAGAGGAATCAAGGCACAAAATAATGAGGAGCTCTACATATGACCCCAATGGAGAAGGGAACTCATAAAAGGCCTAAATAACAAGGATCTTGGCATACAACCCCACTATGGAGAAGGAAACTCCTAAAGACCCAAAACATTGGGAGCACTACTACTGCAAGGCACCATAGTATATCAAAATAAATCCCACCTAAAAGACCCAAAAAATTGGGATTTCTACTACAAGGCACCATAATGGAAAATGTTTGATGAAAGGAGAAGGGAGAATCTAGTATTTATTTTCAATTTTCTATATTTTCCTCAACCATAAGAAACAAAAAAAGATAATATGTTGGCCAAAATGTATGACTTCATTACCTACACATTGGTACTAGATCCTACTATACAAGCCACTATTTGTTTCTTCAAGATGATAAGGATTCTTCTTAATTTAGTCAATAATCTAGTTCCAAATTGCTTGGTTTTTTATCTCAACCAGGGGGTTTAGATACTCTTCTACTTCTACAAGTCATCAAATCATCAAGACTTATGTTTGGTCCCTTGTTGTAACTCTCCTACTTATGTTTGGTCCTCGGGGGGAGGGTCACTATATGTGAACACTATATATCACCTGAGTTCTCAAGGCCTATTTTTAAAATCCCTTGCCTGTGAATTTTTATCCATTAAAATTAACCCTTTCTTTATACAATCTGTAAAAAAAAAAATGAATTTGCTTTTTCATACCCCTTTTTTCTGTGAAAAAAGTAAATAAAGTATACCCTTTTTATGCACTCACGTGATATATTCATGTATTCTTGAGTGACACCCCCGAGGTTTGGTCCCTTTTGTAACTTATGTTTGGTCCCTTGTAAGTCTCCTACTACTAAAGCTAAGATTCTTACTAGGTCATCCTCAACATATAACCTTTGAAGACATGTTCACTCAAGAATCATTTTTGGACCCTTGAAACTTACTTTAGGGTGGAATCTCCAACCTCCTCTATTGATGGAAGATCATTACAACAATGAGGAATTGTCTTTTATACTTTCCAAGACTTTTTCCACTAGGTCACCCGAGAGTAAGGGACCCGAGGTGACCGTGGCACCATAACTTGGTAATTACAATTGTATGGCATTTCTAGCCAAGTTTCTCATGCTGTGACCATGTACAAGACTAGGGAGCATCATAACAGTGCTATGTCAAATGATGTGATTTACAATATAAGTTCCGATGCTTATTGAATTAAAGTGTGGGTTTGTTGGGTGAAGCTCAGTGTGTTAACTAAATATGGTTAACAGTCTCCCCTTCCTGTTGGCAATTGCATCCTCATGTGATTGGTAGGAGAAGTTGGTCGAGGGGGTGGGAAGGTGCCGCACTTGGAAGTGGGCAGTCAAAATGTATTTGATGTGGATCCTTGTTCCTCAAAAAGAGTTAGGGTGGGGGTGTTAGTATGATGGAAAGAAGTTAGTGGAGTGCCTGTAATTATGTATCCCTCTAGTCATATGCAGGCCTGTAGATTTTTCTTTGTTTTGGGACCTTTTATGTACTCCTTGCTTTTTTTATTTTTCTTTTGTTTTCCATTTGGCTTTTTATCCTCTTTTTGAGTATTTTGAGTACAATAGACTAGAATGAGACACATAATTACAAGCATCCCATGATGGAAAGAGGCGAGTTGGTGAAATGAGGTTAGAAAGAATGAGGCAAGGGGGGTGGTGGAGGAACAAGGACACTAGTGTGATGGCATGACTACAAGTTCCCTTGAGATTTTTGTTGTTGCATCGGTTGTCGAAGATGAATCGTCAGCTTCTTTATTAGTTGTTGAAGACACAAGACTTGTATCTTCTACTCCCTTGTGTTGGTTCAAGACACAAGACTTATATCTTCTACTCCCTTGTGGGGGTGGTGGTGTTCTCTCTCTTTTTTGGTTTTTTATATTTTTAATTGTTGTATACATAGTGTGCACATGTTGGGTTCCTTTTCTTCAGTCATGGTAGAACTTGGAAAGGATAACTTGGCAAGGATGTCATTGTGCAAACAACCTTTGGTTTTGCTATAGCTAATATTCAAAGAAGAGGGTGATGAGGGTCTAGATACCCATGATGAGTCTTGAAGCTTGGTTAGGTTATGGCGGATGGATCGTGATGCGAGGACATGTTAGCCAAGTGGTGGTGGCTTTGAAGGAAGCCACAATGTGTGCTTGGCCCGTGTTGAGGTTGTCGATGTAAGGCTGGGCAGGGGAGGGAGTTTGTAGGGCAGAGGGTTGGTTTTCTTTCAGTTTTGGTGGGCTGGGACTAAATCTCCAACACATGCTTCTGCCCAAAAGTAATTAGGCATACTCTTCTCATTCAACATGGCCCTGGCAATCTCATCAATCACACGATTCTTCCTCTAGCCACACCATTCTGCTGAGGTGTGTAC
The DNA here is from genome assembly GCF_041138505.1 of Cibotium barometz. NCBI lineage: Eukaryota > Viridiplantae > Streptophyta > Polypodiopsida > Cyatheales > Cibotiaceae > Cibotium > Cibotium barometz. The sequence continues at coordinate 20,791,651 of NC_141108.1, read as the reverse complement.
CTGCATGTAACTTGCCTTCTTATGCCATGTTCATGTAAGAATCCATCAAAGGCTCTTGACATGTACTCTCCACCGCCATCAATTCTCAAGCATTTAATCCATGCACCATATTGCTTTTCTACATAGACTTTGAACTCTTTGAACTTCTCAAACGCTTCTCCTTTCTCTTTCAAGAAATAGATCCACATTTTTCTGCTATAATCATCAATGAAAGTGACATAGTACCTACATCCACTAATGGTAGGAGTCTGTGCTGGATCCCATATGTCACTATGTATTACCTCCAATGGCCACTTACTGATTTGACTATCCTTTGGGAAAGGTAGTCGTGCCTTCTTACCAAACTGACAGGCATCACAAATATGGTTACTGCCATCGTATTTGAATCTAGGCAGTCCACCCACTATGCCTTTTGCTTGCATAGACTTCAACTTTTGTATATTCACATGGCCAATCCTTTTATGCCAAATATCAATATCTGGCATCACTCCTTGACCTTTGGAAAACATGGATATTTTCAGCTGAGGTATCCTTGCATCAAGCTTGAATAACCTGCCATCTTTCTGCCCCTTGGCAATCAATTTACAGCCATTTTTGAAATCCTCAACAAAGCATCCATGTTGGTTGAAACGAACCTGTAATCCTTGCTCAACCATTTGTTCAAATGATGCTATATTCTTTGTTATAGACGGTACATACAACATGTCTGACATGCTTTTGACTTTCCCATCATGCATCCTGAGGAGAACTGTACCTGTATGTGTTATGGCATGTTGAGTGTCATCACCTGTCGCGCCACATAACCCTACGACTGTGTGGGCATCAACCTGTCAAACCACTCTCCATGACACGTCATGTGGTTTGAAGCTCCTGAATCCATGTACCAAGTATCATCCATCTCTTTTTGAGATGTCATGGTGCCCATCACATGCTTCATTGCAAACAAATGATCAGCATGTCCCTCATTACTTGACGATGCATAGTGCCCATGTTGCACTCTACCTCCTTGGAGGTCATTTTGCTTCTTATAGCAATTCCTTGCCATATGGCCAAACTTGCCATAGTAATGGCATTCAACTTCACTTGATCCCTGTTGTGGTCCTTGCCATCTTCCACGACCATGAGAACATGTTCTCCCCCTTGCTGGAGAGTATGCATTTCTTCCACCAGCTCCACGAGCTCCATAAGATTGTTGAAAATTCTGTTGTGGTGGTCTATCCTGCCATCCACCACGGCCAGTACCACGGCCTCTCGAATAACCTCTCCCCCTGCCTCTAGCACCTCTAGAGTAAAAAGCCTGGTCTCTTGCATGACCACTTGTGCTAGACGATGAAGAGCCAAGTCCAAGCTTAAGCTCCTCCGTGATGAGTAATGCACACAACTCATCAAAGTCTGGGGGGTTCCCACCTCTCACAACAATGGAGGTGTCAAAGTTTTTGTATTACTTGCCTAACCCATTCAATGCAAGGGCTACCAAGTCACTGTCATCAAAACGGGCGAGTTGATAGAAACAAGAGCATCTGCTATGCCTTTGATCTCTTGCACAAAGTCTTGTATGTTGCGGTTGTTCCTCACAACACTATCCAGTTTCTGCTTCAACTGCAACTTTCTTGCTTGAGTGTTTGTGTCATACATCCTGACCAGGGTGTCCCATGCATCCCTTGGATTGTCAGAATTTTGAATATGACATAGCATTCCTTCAGTGACACAAATTGCAAAATAGTGTAATACCCAATTGGCTCTCTCAGTCCATGTGTGATGAGCATGAATCTGTAATACCCGATTGGCTCTCTCAGTCCATGTGTGATGAGCATGAATCTGTAATGGAGTGGGCTTGGGAACTTGTATCCTTGGTTCCACTTCTTCACCTATCACCAAGCTCCAAAAGCCTTTGCCTTTCAGAAAAGATTGCATTTTGTATTTCCATGACTGGAAATTTGTATGATCCAACTTCTCCCCCACAATCTGTACCGGTCCGCCATCCCCATAGTTGAGGTACAGATTGGGCTTCAAAAAACCTGTATGAGGGCTCCAAATCCTTGTACCAATGATTAATCAAGGCTTCAACACTTGCATTCACACCCCATTGTATTGCATATGACTCATAAGCATCATCCAAGTGATTGCATTCAAAAAAGTTTGAGTTGAAAATTTCTGGTTCGAAAAAAACCAGAAAAAACCAGTATAAGCCAGTAGAGATTATGACTTTAATCCATCAAAAATGTGGTTGAAATGGGGGTTGTAGGCATTCATTAGCTTCATAATCCATTGCTCCATGATACCCTAAGAGGGTTTGATGTAAATCTTCAAGGTGAGAGAGTTCCACCAACTTTAGTGACTCTCTGGAATGTCAGTTTCTGCAAATGTCAAGTACCTTCAGTCATTCAACTTGATCTAATTCTTCAACCCCTTGACTAAATCCATAGATTTTTGTTTCATTGGCTTAGCAACTACAAGCTCCATACTTATACCAAAGGAATTAGACTAATTTGTAAAGGGGGTTGAGTAATGGCAAGATCTTCAACTCTCTGGTTTGCTAAAAATAGCTCATGTCAGTGAGACCGCCTATCACTAAAAGTGCTCTAAATCCTTCAAATCTCAACCAAATCACAAAATTTTTTTATTCAAAAGCTTAGCAACTACTTGCTCCTTGTTTCTACCAGAGGAATTAGCTCAATTTGATATAGGGAGTGAGCTATAGTGTGATTTGTGATGCTCTATTTCTGTAGGATAGTTCTGGAAACCTACAAATCTCTGGTTATTGACTTCAATGAGCTTCAAATCCTTGCAATGAGCTCCAACCAAGCTTCTCCAAGCATTAGATATGCATTTGCTAAGCTCCCCAAGCTTTGAATCACCTCAAATGGTGTTGTAGTGTGCAAATGGCATCAAAACTTCATGTTGATGTCCTGTAGAGGCTCATTTTTCCACGCCGCCTGTTTCTAGGGCTGTAGGAGGAATTGCTTAGCACCAATGAGTTGTTATACACCTTATCATGGACCCTATGCACCTTGTGTATGAAGGGGTAGTACCAATTTTGAGTAGAAATGATGTATTTGACCCTCCATTGAGTCTATATTCACTGTTTTGAAGTAGCTCACAAAAAATAGTAATTTGCCTTCAAATATTGCTCACAAATCCTTCAAAATACATGTAATGGGTTGCTTCCAAGTTGCTCATGCATTTGCCCTTTCAAAATACATAGGACCTTCAGTGTTTCACTTGCAAATGACCAATACATTCAAGAGCTCAAGCTTTTCATTAAAGCTTGCCAGCAACTCAAATATTGCCTTTCACTTGCTCTTATTACCTGCAATCCGTAGAGGAGGTCTTGCTACACTTACCAGTGGTCCTAAGCTTCGAGATTCATATCCGAGGTGTGTTCCACGTCTTTCTTTTGCTCCGCAGCTTCAATGGAAGTCTTCATAGCTTCTTCTTCTTCCCTCTTCTCACATTCACTCTCACAAATCCCACTAATGAGCACCAAGCTCTGATACCATGATAAAAATAGAAGAAGGAGGGAGCACACACAAAGAGAAGAAAACCCTAATGCATAATCATGAACCATAACAAAGGAGAGAAGCCATAGCCATCATCTCTCTCACACACCAAAGGAGAACAAACAAAGTGTTATGTTCACACTCCAAAGGAAACCTAATGTAATGTCCACACCACACATGACCAACTGGACGCGGTCATAAACACACCACACTAATCACACTGTCATACTGTCAGCACCCATGTGCTATCCTCCAGCTATACCAACTGTACACGAGCTTGAAGTCTCAACAGAAATTCGTAAGGAAATATGGCATCTGTCAAAGAATGGGACAATCAAATGCTGCAGAAAGTATGCCCCTCAAAGCAATATTGCCATTGGAACCTTTCATGAAGTGGGGTTTGGATTTTGTGGGTCCATTTATCACATCAGTCACACCAAGGAAGTAGGAATAAGTACATCCTAGTGGGTGGCCATGGACTATTGCACCAAGTGACCGGAGGCTTAGGCATTAATGGACTTATGAAAAGAAAATATCCCCTGAAGTTGTATTCATATCAACCAACATATGTCTTAATGCATTTGCAACCATGAGGATAAGTGTACGGGAAATTACAGCACATACACATAAGAAAGTGTCCATGCATGGTACCAAGTAACCTAACCTCGCATAAATGCTGAACATAAAAGTGCTATAACTGCATAAAAGAGGGTACATAAGGTGACAAAACTGAGCATGCCACTACCCACCAGTGTCACATGTAAAGGCAGGTGATGAACCATTGCACAATGTACCAAAGATGGCATAAAAATCCATTCCCAATGGTCATAAACTAAGCAATAGACCAAGAGATGGAAAGTACATGCAATGTAATACTTTCAACCCTATAATACCAATGTGTGTGGTGATAAAGACAGAGTATCATGAGAACTAGGAATCTAGGAGGTAGGCATGTGCAAGTAACTACATGTGATATAATCAATGCATAATCCTCAACCAAGTTGGCCTCTCCCTGACTAGTGTCTGTGGTGGTAGCCATGCCTTGCTGTTGTGCTGCTTCTTCTTCTCACTCTCAATGTGTTTCTTGCATTCCTCAATAACATGTCTAGGCTTCTTGCAATAGTTACATCTCTTCTTTTTGGTGGTCTCTTCATCCTGCGAAGAGCTAGAATCCAACAGAGTGGGTGCTTTGCCCTTTCTGGTGGTCTCTTCATCCTGCGAAGAGCTAGAATCCAATGGAGTGGGTGATTTGCCCTTAGGCTTAGCACTAGATGAAACCCAAGATTTGCTCGTGTTGCGTGGTAAGATGATACAAGTGTCTAATCTACATGCATACTCTACCGGTTTGTGCGAGACTCCTCTTCTTATAGAAGAAGCATAACCAACTCATCAAAGGAGTAAAAGTCGGTTTACTTATTCAACACAAGATGAAGAGTAATGTCAAAACCCTAATATGTGCCCTGATATGTGTCATGCAAACCATCCAAAACTATAGAGACTAAAGAAATATCATGAAGGACCTCATCTATGTTGATGATCTTCTCCTATAGATCCTTACACATGTAAGATAGCTATCCATAGTGTCGCTATCAAGCATGTGCTCCATGTCAAGTTGCTTACATAGGTAAGTGACATGAACCTCATTGTTGTAAATTTGATAGAGAGAAGCCAAAGTATCCCATGCACTCTTAGTGGTGCTACATAAACAAATATGAGGAATAACCTATCTCCTCTGCAAGAAAGTGCAATCAAAGCATGAGCCTACGCATCTTTGGAATCCCACTTGACATATTCCTATGTTAGAGCAATGTTTTATATGGCTCTTGCATCCCTGGCATCACTAGTCATGGTCATGCTCAAAGTGCTTGTTGCATGGGATTGCCTTACACCCTTAACATGGTTAGATCCTATGAGATCAGGGTAGAGGTCTCGAAGCAAATGCTGGATGAGATGGATCATCAGATGCAGGATATCAGGAAAGATATCAAAAGTGCCCAAGATCGGCAGAAGCAATATGCCAATGTAAAAAGGTCAGTTAGAGCTTTTAAAGAAGGAGAGATGGTGTTCCTTTGCATACGTCCCAAAAGGAGTTCCATATCCTTAGGGAAGTACAAGAAGTTATCACCAAGGTATTTTGGACCATATGTGATCACCACGAAGATAGGAGATCAAGCATACGAACTCCTATTGCCACCTCAGTTAAAGGTGCATAATGTGTTCCATGTCAGCTTGTTAAAAAAGTATGTGGCAGATTCTAGTCATATCCTTAATATGAGCAAGTAGTTCTTCCGGCTTAAGGTCAGCTTGATCTTGAACCAGAGTCAATTTTAGATGTGCGTGAGAAGAATCTCAAGAACAAAATCCTCCGAGAATGTCTCGTCAAATGGAAGTTCTTTCCCATTGAGGATGCCACCTAGGAAAAGGAAGAGGATCTTATGCGAGACTATCCCCTAGTTGTAAGATGAGGACATCTAGGATCTTGAGGGAAGGATGTAATATCCCTCTTTTTGTGATAAAAGAAAATTTTCAAGCTTAGAGTAAATTGTCAAGTTGTGTAAATTTTTCTCCTTTGAATAAGGTTGTGAGCTAAGCCTTAATTCATACCTTTGATTGTATCTTTTGATTATTTGCAAGCAAATTTATTAATGATTGTACCTTCTAAATAATATTAAAACCAAGGTAAAATAAATTGTAATTCATGAGAAGTTAATCTAGCTAAGGTTTGAATTCATTTGAGCCCAAACTAGATAACTAAGGTCAATTCTATGCATAAAAAGGACCTTAGACAATTAAATAACTAAGGTTTGGGTCGGGCAATTTGATTGGGCCCCCAATTATATGAATAATTATTTAAAAATATACAAAAAATGATTGTGGAAATTATGTAGGAATTAAAAATATCAAGTCTTTCGTGTGCAAGATATCCTGAAAAGAAAGGTATGACAAAATATTAGTAAAGTCTCAAGAATTTAATGAGATGAAAGACTTGAGGAATGTTAAAGAATAAAAATTGATGGGAGGACTCTTACACCATCAAGGGCATTCAATGGCCCCTTTTTATGATTGAAAGTTGAGAAAATGGTCAATTTTCACTGAAAAGGGTCTTAAAAATACCACATAATAGGTAGAAAATTCACCACATAATAGGTAGAAAATTCACCAAAAATCATGAAAAACAAGAATGACCTTGACAATGTAATTAATAAATCTTCAGCCCCTCTCCCAAGTATTGGGCTTGATTTGGTATTTAATGTTGACATGTTATGGTAGTGATGTGTGTGAACACACTCAGGACCGTCGGGGCACTTTTTCCCTCACTAGGAGGTTTTTTTTCCCCTGTGCATTGTATATACGCCCAACACTCTAGGGCTACCTTATCTTTGTTCTTGCACACTTAGTAATACTTTTGTGTTGTGTGCTCTTGAGCTTCTTCTTCTCCAAGCTGTGTGTGCTCTTGAGCTTCTTCTTCTCCAAGCTGTGTGTGCATTCTTGCAACCCTACTTCCAACATTTGGTATCAGAGCAGGCAAGAGCTTCGAGGCAGCATCGCCAGGACCCTCCATTTAATCTCCTCCGTTTGAGACGAGATTTCACAGGCATCAGTAGGTTAGTATATGCCACGGGAGAACTCGATGAGCTCGCGGTGATTTTAGAATTTTGATCTGAGGTCATTTCGCCCTCCGTTTTTGCATTTCAAGCACTGTGCAGGCAATTTCGTCCTATTGTGCAGATTTTCTGTTAGGGTTCAGATCTGCAAGACAGGTGCCTCTTAGTCTATTGGGTTGTGCTAGATAGCACAGGTTGGTTTTGTGCAGATTACTCTCTATACAGGCAACAATTACATCAGGTATAGTCACTGGCCATGGCTGATAACAGTGATGTATTTCGTATGTTACCTGTTGAGGACAAGTTGGATGGGACCAACTACCCACTATGGTCTTATATGATGCGCCATGTATTGGTTGCAAAGGGCTTATGGAATATTGTGCAGGGTCATTATAATCGTCCTGCTTCGGCAAGGACCATTATTGCTGGTGTTGAAGAAGGTGCAGTGGATGATGCTGCAGGTTCTATTGCTACAGATTCTGATGAGACAGGATGTACTCCTGAGCAGGCTAAATGGGATGGTAAAGATGCACATGCTCATGCCCTGATTACGCTATCTGTTAAGTGTACCATCATTCCCCACATTCGTGGATGTAAGACTTCGAAGGATGCATGGGATATGCTTGCACGATTATACCAGGTTCGGAATGAAGCTCGTGTAGCTTATCTGCGTAAGCAGTTGGAAAGTGAGCATATGAATGAAGGTGATTCAATGGACAGTTTCCTAACAAAGATCAAGGATCTCAAGGAGCACTTGATAGCTGCAGATGAGATTTTACCAGATAGTACACTTGTGCAGACCATTCTTAATGGTCTTCCAGATTCTTACCAGAGCTTTGCATCCACCCTCAGGTTGATGATGAAGGGTAATCCAAATGCCCTTCTGTTTGAGGAGCTGGTTTCTGTTTTGCTACAGGAAGAACAATCCAGGCAGAACAGGAATATTATGCATGTTGCAGATCAGGCTTTTGCTGCTAGCCATAAAGGCAAAGGCAAATTTAAGCCTAAATCTGTGACAGGTGCAGATGGTGCAAAGAATCATGATAAGGGTGAGCAGAAGAAAGAGAAGAAGGTCAGGTGTAATTACTGCAAGGAGCCTGGTCATGTGATTAAGGAATGTCCTAAAGTGGCTGCGAAGGAGGCAAAGAAGAAAGAGGCTGGTATGGTTATTGCAGATACCTCCACTTCCAAAGTTGAATCTGCTAATGTTGTGCAGGAGTCAGAATGGGCATTTGCTATGCAGTGCAGTTATGACCCATCTTTGCACGATGTATGTATGTCTGTTGCAAATTCACATGTATGGTACTTTGACAGTGGTGCTACTAAGCACATCATTGTATTGCTTCTTTACAACATTGATCGAATGTTTTCGGGTTGGATACAATGATCAAGTTGTGTAAGCTGTTATTCTTCAAGCCCATCTGTATCAGATGCAAAACTGTGGCATGCACGTTTTGGGCATCTGAATTTTGCTAGTTTGATGCGTTTGCAGAAATCTGAGATGCTTTCATCGTTACCTACTTTGCAAGCGCCATCAAAGCATGTTTGTGAAGGCTGTATTCTTGGCAAGATGTAGCGTGCTTCATTTCCAAAGGATGGTTCTGTGCGAGCTGTTGGCAAATTGTAGCTTATACATAGTGATGTATGTGGTCCAATGCAGTCACCATCATTTGGAAATCATTTGTACTTCGTGACTTTCATTGATGACTTTTCCAGGCATGCATGGGTGTATCCTATGAAAGCTAAGTCCGAAGTGTTTATGTGCTTCAAACAGTTTGTCTCTTTGGCTGAAAATGTCTCATGCTTAAAGTGGGCACCGTTCGTTCTGATCGAGGGGGGGAGTATATGTCTAAGGAATTCAATGCATTCTTGGCGGATCGTGGGATAAAACATCAATGTACGGTGCCTTATACACCACAGCAGAATGGCGTTGCTGAGAGAAAGAATCGTTCTCTCATGGAGATGGCAAGGTGTATGGTTAAGAGCCAAGCCCTGCCACATGCATTTTGGCTAGAAGCTGTAATGTGTGCTGCATATGTACTTAACAGGTGTCCCACTAAAGCGTTGAAGTCTGTCACTCCATATGAGTCTTGGCATGGTCGCAAGCCATCTGTGGCTCATTTGCGTGTATTTGGTTGCCTGGCTTATGCTGTAGTGCCAGAGCAACATCGCAGGAAATTGGATGACAAGGCTGTTAAATGCATTTTTGTTGGGTACAGTGCAGAAAGTAAAGGCTATTGTTTATATCATCCGTACTAAACATATCTTGGTCAATCGAGATGTTGTTTTTGTTGAAGATGCAGTTCAGCCTTTGCTTTCATGTACCAGAGATGTCAATGTTCGCTCACAAGATGTGTCTGAAACATTGTTGCCTTTGTTTGGTAGTGCTGGTCAGTCACATGTACCACCAAATGAGGCGAATATTCAGCCTATACAGGTTTCTAATGAGTCTACAGTCAGCCCATTTCTGATGCAGATGTTCATGATGCACTTGATGGGGAGAGAACACAAATTGAGGAGTCTAGGTCAATGCCTAAATGGCTGGTACAAACTTTGCGTGACAGCAAATTGGATGCACCTTTGCCTAGTCGTACTCGTTTGGTTCTCAGCATGTATCATATGCAACAGATTGTTTTGCATTGGCTGTTGCAAGTATGTATGATGAAGAAGAGCCTGTTTTGTTTGAAGAGGCACAAAATTCAGAAAATTGGATGACTACTATGCGTGTGGAATATGATGCTATTATCAAGAATGGCACACGGTCTTTATGTGATTTGCCTCTTGGTAAAAAGGCAATTGGCACGAAGTGGGTGTATAAGCTAAAGCGTAAGCCTGATGGTAGCGTTGATTGCTATAAGGCCAGGCTTGTAGCAAAGGGTTATGCTCAGCAAAAGGGCATTGATTTTGATGAGACCTTTGCTCCCACTTGCCGTATGATGACCATTCGTAGCATTTGTGCATTGGCAGCTCATCATGGTTGGAATGTACATCAGTTGGATATCAAAACTGCGTTTCTGAAATGGTGATCTACATGAGGAGGTGTATGTATCACAACCTTGTGGTTTTGTTCAGAAAGGGCAGGAAACCAAGGTATGCAGGTTAAGGAAAGCCTTGTATGGCTTAAAGCAAGCGCCTCGTGCTTGGTATGAGAAGATACATGCATATCTAATTGCACATGGTTTCTGTAATAGTCTAGCTGAGAGCACCTTGTATGATGTTAAGCGTGAAGGTGATGTACTTCTGATCATTGTGCTATATGTGGATGACATGCTGCTCACTGGTCCTAATGAGAGGCATATTGTTGATTTTAAAGTTGAATTAAATTCAACTTTTGAGATGTCAAATTTGGGCCTATTGCATCATTACTTGGGTATTTAGTTTAAGCAATGTGATGGAGGTATTGCTTTGTGTCAGACAAAGTACATTGAGGCATTGCTACGTAGATTCGGTCTTGAGGATTGTAAGCCTATTGCTACACCTATGGAGACAGGCCTACACCTATGGAGACAGGCCTACACCTTAGCATTCATGATGCCGGAGACTACTTTGATGCCACTCTCTATCAGCAGGCTGTTGGTTGCCTCATTTATCTATGCATTTCGAGGCCTGATATTCAGTTTGCAGTCTCACAAATGAGCAGGTTTATGCATAGCCCAGGCACTAAGCATTGGTAGGCAGTTAAGTGACTCTTTCGCTACTTGAGTGGTACCAGGCACCTTGGGTTGTTTTATCCCAAGGGGGGATCATTGCCGCCAGATTTACATGCTTTTTCGGATTCTGACTGGGCTGGTTGCTATGACACTCGCGTGTCCACAAGTGGTTTTTGCTTCATGATTGGCAACTCATGCATATCATGGTTGAGCAAGAAGCAGCCTACTGTGGCCACTTCCAGTTGTGAAGCTGAGTACAGGGCAGCTTTCATAGCTATGGTTGAGTGTGTTTGGCTCAGACGCCTTGTGGCTGATTTGGGTGTTGGACAGCCATTTGCCACCACCATCTTCACTGTGACAGTCAGAGCACATTGGCAGTTGCAAGAAACCCAGTGTTCCATGCTCGCACTAAACACATTGAGGTGCATTATCATTATGTCAGGGAGAGGCTCTCTGCGGTGGCGGGCGAGATCAGTTTGGCATATGTGCCAACACAGGACAACCTTGCTGATCTTTTCACAAAGACATTGCCTCGTGAGAAGTTCGAAGCTTTTCGCAAAGCTTTGGGCTTACTTCCCTTTGTGGATTGATCATAGTCCATATGGCCTGGCACTTCCCTATACATTGAGTGCCAGCTCATGTTCACAGCATCACTCCCAGGGGGGATTTGTTGACATGTTATGGTAGTGATGTGTGTGAACACACTTAGGACCGCCGGGGCACTTTTTCCCTCACTAGGAGGTTTTTTTCCCCGTGCATTGTATATACGCCCAACACTCTAGGGCTACCTTATCTTTGTTCTTACACACTTAGTAATACTTTTGTGTTGTGTGCTCTTGAGCTTCTTCTTCTCCAAGCTGTGTGTGCATTCCTGCAACCCTACTTCCAACATTTAATGCATGAAATAGCCACTTTTTAATTAAAAAATACCAAATTTTAACCTTTTGTCATGCATGGGGTAGGCATAGGAGCTACCCCACCCCCCCTAGAGCAAGAATCAGCTTTCATGGACTGCCCTTGGTTGTGCAATGGGATGGGGGTGATGGGGAAGCCCAATGGTCCCTTCCCTTGGCCCTCTTGCCTATAAATTGGAGCAAAATTGAGAGATTTCTACACTCATTTCATGCATTACTTAGTAGTTTTGTTGCTCTTGCTTTCCCTTAGCTTTCCCATGCTTTTTTCAACTCCCATGAGCTGTCATTTTAACATAATCAGCCTTGAACCCATTTTCCTTAGTCATTTTTGAACTTTTTTGTTTAATTTTGAACTATTTTGGACCTAGTTTGAGCCCCATTGATTCTCCCAATCCCATGAGCTTCATGCAAGATTCCTTGAGCATTCAAAAACCAGAAAATAGCTCATCTACAGCCATGGTTAGCTCCCTCATGCTTATCCATTGAGCCATTAAGCCAAAAAATCACTCCCAAGCTCTTGTTTTAACCCAATTTTCACCCTTTTTGAGAGTGAAGTTTTTCCTAAATTCCATCCAAGTGAGAAGAGAGGTTTTGATCAAATTAAGAAGCCCAACCATCATCTTGGAGGAGTGCAGAGATTGGTGTGGATGACTCACCAAAGCTAGACCGCCATCGGAGAGATGGGAAGCAACCGCTTCAAACTCAATTTATAAGCATTTAAATTCAAAATACCGTCAAGTAAGTGGAGTAAATTTTATTTTTAATTTTCATTTCTTTTAAATCAATAATTTTAATTTATGGATTAAAATTAGATTTAATAAAGGATTAAATTCATTATTCAAGAACCATCTCGAAATTTAAAGGATATGAAAACTAATCTACCATAATTCAATTCTGATCACCATTGAGAAGATATAACTTAAAAATGTAGTTTTAAAAAGGAATTAATTATGTGTGGTCGATTGGGTTTTTTTGAGGACTTAGGGATTACTCCAGTGATGAATTCTCGTTAATTCTAAGATTAAGATTAAGTAAGTGGATTAAGCTTGAATTAAGTGAATTTTGAATTAAGACCATATTCTAGTTGTTTTAGATAAATTTCATTTAGACTTATGGTGGATTATACTCAAGATGGTATTTCCAACCAAATGTGAGTCTAAATTTGACTAAGAACCATAAAGTTTAGAAGACCTTTCCTTTGGTTTGGTACCATGAGAGGGTTATATTTTTCTCAAAGTAATCCCTGGGTATCATCCATGGAATTAGATTTGGATTATAAGAGATTGGGTCTCCAAGACCTCTTGAAACATGAAAAGAGTTATAGCTTGAATTGTAGTAAAAAAATGTTACAATTCACTAGGGTCCTAGTTGGTGGGTCCGGGGACCTCAATTTTAACACTTATTCCTATCTCAACCAGAGCATTATTTTACCACAATTCAAGCTATAACTCTTTTCATGTTTCAGGGAGTCTTGGGAGACCCAATCCCTTATAATCCAAATCTAATTCCATGGATGATACCCAGGGATTACTTTGAGAAAAATATAACCCTCTCATGGTACCAAACCAAAGGAAAGGTCTTCTAAACTTTGTGGTTGGGTTAAAACCTAACCCTAACCAAGGTGTATATTCTTAGTCAAATTTAGACTCACATTTGGTTGGAAACACCACCTTAAGTATAATCCACCATAAGTCTAAATGAAATTTGTCTAAAATAACTAGAATATAGTCTTGATTCGAAAACCACTTAATCTAGGCTTAATCCACTTACTTAATCCTAATCTTAGAATTAATGAGAATTCATCACTGAAGTAACCCTTAAGTCCTCGAAAAATCCAATCGACCACACATAATTAATTCCTTTTTAAACTCCATTTTTAAGTTATGTCTCCTTAATGGTGTTCAAAATTGGATTATGGTAGATTAGTTTTCATATCCTTAGTGAATTATTTTAAATTTCGGTATAGTTTATGAATAATGATTTAATTCTTTATTAAATCTAATTTTTAATCCATAATTTAAAATTATTGATTTAAAAGAAATAAAATTAAAAACATAATTTACTCCACTTACCTGACGGTATTTTGAATTTAAATACTTGTAAATTGAGTTGAAGCGATTGCTTCCCGTCTCCGATGGTGGTCTAGCTTCGGTGAGTTGTCCAGACCAATCTCCGCACTCCTCCAAGATGATGGTTGGGCTTCTTAATTTAATCAAAAGCTCTCCTCTCACTTGGATGGAAATTGGAAAAATTTTCACTCTCAAAAAGGGTAAAAGTTGGGTTAAAACAAGAGTTTAAGGGTGATTTTTAACTAATTGGCTTAATGGATAAGCATGAGGGAGGCAACATTGGATGTAGATGAGCTATTTTTTGAATTTTGAAGGCTCAAGGAAGTTTGCATGAAGCTCATGGGTTTGGGAGAGTCAATGGAGCTCTAACTAGGTCCAAAATAGTCTAAAATTGGGCAAAAAAGCTCAAGAATGTCTAAGGAAAATGGGTTAAAAGCTTACTATGAGAAAGTGGCAGCTCATTAGCACACCCTTGTGGTACTTTGTGGAAAATGACAACATGATCAATTGATAAGGATATCAAAATATCAATTAAGCAAGGCATGAATGAGTGTAGAAACCACTCAATTTTGAACCTTTTTATAGGTAAGAAGGCCAAGGGAAGGGGACTCAAACTTTGGATGATCTAGGATGATGCAACTTGTGATGAATGTGCATGAAAGCTGGGGTTTCCTAATATGACTCTCCCTCCCCAGCTCTACCGTCTCTCTCTTTCCTCTCCTATGAATTAGCTCGCCCCTTATTGCAGTCGTGTATGCATCTCCCTAGAATCGTAGCTTCTTACCATCCTCTCATGATGAACACCATCTCTAGCAAACACAGACAATTCTTAGCATCTTCTCTCATGAACCCTCTCCAGCAACCAGCACGCGAGCCTACCCTCCTACACCTAAGCTATAGTGAGCATGATATGGGCAATCCAAGTTGTAGGAGGGTACGTTGCAGGACGGAGTTAATGGGCATTCGTTTTAGAAAGGAAAGCCTGGTGAAGGCATTGCGATGGTGTTGGACGGGCTGACTGATGAGATGATGGTGTTGGATGGGTTGACTGTGAGTGATGAGAGGCAAGCGTGGCATGCTGGTGTTGCCATGGTAGCAGCCTGCACAGAAGAGAGGAGAGGAGGACGCAAGAGAGAGAGACGCGCTGTAGTTAATCGAATCGATGTGAATAGATGTGTTATATTAAAATACATTCTAATTTTATAATGAATTGTGTGAGTGCCTCTTGGCTCTTCGTGTGTCTCTTGGAGATAGGCGTTCACACAATATGGGCATAAGCATTAATCCCAACACAAAAAATTCTTCGCACATTCTCTCTAGTAACTAGCAGAAGTTGCTGTCGTGAGCATGATATGGGCAATCCCTGTAGAGAAACGTAAGGGTGCCCTGCATAGCCTCTCTCAGAGTAAGCGCACACACAGAAGCACGCAATTGTATTGTGTATTTTAATGTCTTTACATAATTCATAATGATCAACCCATGATCGGGTGTGTCTTTTAATGCGTGCCCTTTGTTATCTTGGGCAGTCATTCACACTAGGCAACCAATTGGGCATTAATCCCAACACTCCCCCTTAATGCCAATTGGTGGCACAAGGGATGGTTTGTTCACCATCAATGTCAATATCAACATCAATAGAATTGTATCTTCATCATCTTCGCGCTCAACATGAACTACATCAGGCTTTAAATTTGGCACCCATACGGGAGCCTTTCACAATTTCAAGTGCCAAATGGCACCTCCGTTTTCTGGCAAAAGTGCCAACGTGGCACTTTGAAAAAACAAGGGAAGTGCCCAATGGCACCTAGCCTTAGGGGTCTAAGTGACCAGGGGTATATATCCTATATAATATATATAATATAGTAAATATATATAATATAGTACACAATACATAATAAATATGGAAAGGCCAAATATTATACACAAGCTGGAGTAGGACTAATATGAAAAGGCCAACATAATATACATAGGGCAAAAAGAATTAAGCTACGCAAAGTTTAAACAGGCAAAGAGCGCGCGCGACTGCTTGTATCTCTGTGCGTGACAAGAAGCGAGGCTCAAGAGCAGCTGCCAGCAGCTATGGACGATTGCGACGACGAGCAGCGGCCAGCCCCCTGCATCAAGCTCGGGAGCATCAAGGAGCTATACATGATTGCGAGCAGCCCTGGAGCTATGCACGATCGTCAGGCATGCCTTCCTTTCTCTCTTTCTCTCTTTGTTTGACATAGAAGTTTGCTTCCTCCCTTTAGGCGTGATGGTTTTTTTCTGAGTCATTAAAATAAATTGAAATTGGGCATTAAAGGGCTCAAGAGTCTCTGAAATTAGAGCACCAAAAGACCTCTACCTTTGAACTTCAAAG
The DNA here is from genome assembly GCF_041138505.1 of Cibotium barometz. Lineage (NCBI taxonomy): Eukaryota > Viridiplantae > Streptophyta > Polypodiopsida > Cyatheales > Cibotiaceae > Cibotium > Cibotium barometz. The sequence continues at coordinate 20,775,554 of NC_141108.1, read as the reverse complement.
GGTATTTCAAAGGTTGATTGAGCATGCTATATAATGAGAGATCTCTGCCACTTTGAACACAACGCTTTCACATGATCTGAAGCAATCTAAACTCCTCAAGCTTCTTGGTTCTTAGTCTTTTACTAGGTAATATCTAATAGTAATAATCACATCAAGTTTTATTTCATGTTAAGTGTATATTTAGGTTTATGAATATCTAGTTGTTGAGATCAATTCATGCATGTTCATGTCTAACTTCATAATCTTTCTATGGTTTTAGAACGCAAGAGCCCTAATTTCCTACATCGTCTTGCTTGTGTGCCATCTTGGATTTCAAGTTAGCGACTCCAAGCTTCACATTCCAGGTACCAAAACTTTTATTTACAATCATTGTATTCTTATTTTCATGCATCTTTGGTGCTTATTTACAGTCATCTGAATAGCTAAAAGAAATGCATGATTCTCATGCATCTTTGGTGCTTATTTACACTCATCTGAATAGCTAAAAGAAATGCATGATTCTCATGCATGTCCCTATCTTTCTTTTGAATCTATAATTTATATGGTTGTAGCATGACATCAATGTCTATAAAATGAAAGAGATTAACATTAATTCAAGCTAAGATGAAATACAAAACAATGTACTATAATAGAAAATTATTTTTAATTAGATGACCCGCCAACGTAGTCTCCTTGAAGTGCTTCAAAGTAACCAAGATAAAGAGAGAGAACGAGAAGAAACCTTGCACAATATATTTGGCTCCGAAAGTGAGTCTGATGAGGACTCAGAGAGTGAATCAAGTGAAGACGAAGTCGTTGAAGACATGGACCTTTCAGGTATGCCCCAAGATGATTTGCCAACCAATAATGAAGATCCCTCAACAAGTAAGAAGAAGAAACAAGTGAGGCGGAGAAAGTTTTGTACAGAGTGGAAATCAAAGTATCCGTTTCTCATTCGACTTGTTAAAGGTGAACGAGAATTCATGAAGTGTGAATGGTGTGAAAAGTTTAGAGTTAAGGGGCCATGGGGTGTTGGCCAAGGGTGCAAGACTATGAAGAGGGATGCAATAAGAAAGCACATGCGATCATCGGAGCACAAATGGACTGCAATGCGAAACTATCATGAAACAAAGGGGACTACATTCCAAAGCATGCTGTGGTAATTAAAGATAGAAACAAAGAAAGGGTGATCACTTGCATGAAGCTGATGTATTTCACAGGTGACGAAGATCTTGCAATCAGAAAGTTTGAAAAGGTGTGCCGACTAGCTTATACTTTAAAGGTGGAAGGTATGCCTCTTCAACACGATTACTCATCTTACACAAATATGATGGCTGGAAAGGAATTTTTATTCTCTATATCACAATATCTTCACAAAGTACAACTTGAAGAACTATTGGAGAGTCCTTTTTATGCTTTAATGGTAGATGAATCTAATGATAGAGCTTTAGAGAAACACTTGATCATCTATATTTCTTTTCTTTCATCAAAAGGAATGGGTGTACACAACATTGAGTTTGGAAAGCTCATTGTTGTTTCTGATGGGACTGCACAAACAAAATTTGATGCCATTATGGAAGTGATGACCCAAATTGGCCTTAACAAGCAACGACTAATTGGAATAGCTACAGATGCTGATAGCTCTATGCTTGGACGACATGATGGACTCGTTGCCAAACTCAAAAGAGAAGTACCATGCCTCATTAGTGTTCACTGCATTGCCCACAGGGAAGCTCTTGCTGTTTTGGATGCATCAAAATGTTTTCCTTGTCTCTCTTATATTGACAAGATTGCAAACAAAATCTATTCTTGGATCAATGCTTCTAGTTTGCGCCATTCCAAATTTCAGAATCTGCTACAGGATATGAATTTGCAAGTCTTGGAGGTCTTGCAAATTCATGATGTTCGTTGGCTTGCAAGAGGGAGTGTGATGTAGAGACTTACCAAGTTAATGCCAGCTATCATGAGCTTTTGGGAGGAGGGTGCTCCAGGATGGTATACTTGCAAATGTTCTACATGACTAAACATTCTTAACAAAAAGTTCCAAGAGGAGTTGGCAGACATAACATCCATCAGTACCGACATCGAAGTAACACTCGGATCACTGAAGAGAAAGTTTCTTCAAGAGGAATTTGGTAAAGGTACTTTGTTCTTGAAGAAATTTATGCTTCAAGTTGAAAATGGTAGGATGCGGCATGTCAATGAAGAAGGAGAAGAATTTGTGCATGAGCTGCTGTTCACAAGTATTCCAAGCAAGGAAAAAGCTGGCATACCCTTAGATAATGAAGAAGGTGATGTTGAAAGTTGTGTGATGCTTGCAAAAGCATTTGTTCAAAAGGTCATAGATTGTGTAAATGACCGGTTCCCTGATGTTTATTTCTTCAATGCTTGCAAACTCTTTAGTCCTCAACATTTTCCAAATGATGAAAAGGAGAGAGAGCCCAGGATTACAGGATGGTTAAATAGATTGTTGGACAATTTCAATGACCATCCCATCATCAACAAGCAAGGTTGTAGGGATGAGCTTCTTGCTTTTTCAGACACTCTCTATTAGGGATGTGAAGGCATGCAGATGAAGGATGCTTGGCGAGTATTTTCATCAAATCTGGATTGGCATAACACATTTCCAAACATGATGAAACTATGGCAAGCTGTTCTTGTAATCCCTACGTCATTAGTGTCGTGCGAAAGAGGATTTTTGAAACAAAACATAATAAAAAAGAATCGACGTCAATTACTCAATGTCAAGATGCTTGAGGCTTTAATGAGGCTCTCACTTCTTGGTCATGGAATTGATAGCATTGATTGGGCAGCAGTTTATGAAGCTTGGGAGCTTGTGAAAGCAGAATGATTAAATTATGATGCTTTTGATTGGAATAACTTGAAAGTCTTCAATAATTTATGATGCCTTTAAAAATTCTCTTGCTATAATGTATTTTGTGTGATGAGAAAACGTCTTTTGAATTGTGAAAGCTTAATGCACTTACAAAACTAATATGTTTTCATTACTCAAAGTAAAGTGGTTTGTTATTAAAAGGGGCACTCAAAATTTTAGCCAAAGGTGACATTTTGACACCCATGGTTGATGGCAAAAGTGCCACTAGATTTTCTATGGCACCTAGACTTAGGTGCCAAATTTAAAGCCTGAACTACATGCAACGTTTGCACATTCGAGACTCGTTCGGGAGCAACACCATCAGCAATTTTATGCACGTGATCATCAAAAGCTGCTCCAATTTTGTTATCAACTTCATTGGCTGCAATTTCGGTAGGATCTTTGTTTCTTAATTCGTTGTAGCATTCAACCTCTACACGCTTTGATAACACAAATATTACAACTATTTAAATCGAGAGGAATATGGACATTGTTGCATTTCATAGCATCTATAGTAGTGATTGGTCCCATATCCAATGTGAGAGGCTAAGGATCCCCTTGTGTTATTTTAATGTAAAGTGTCATTTTTGCATGCACTAGAGCCAAGTAGCCACTTGCAACTATAGCTACTAAAAAAATCTATAGCATGAAAAAATTAAAGAGAGAGAGAGAGAGAGAGAGAGAGAGAGAGAGAGAGAGAGAGAGAGAGAGAGAGAGAGAAATATTAAAAAAATTAATCTGCTTTAGGAATAGAGGATGAAGGACATGTAAGAGTCACCTTAGATAAAGGTAGGTTAAAGTGCATGCTTACTTAGAGAGTGACATTGAAATTGGAGATGCTTTGTATTGATGTTGAGATAGCTAATCCAAAATCCAAAAAAAAAAGACATGCTAACAAAAACATCATGTGTTCTTTTAATCACATTCTTCTATTCTATCCAATGAGGAATAATTGATTTTCTTGAGAAAAAATATTTTGAAGACAAGGCAATTCTTGTGTTGTTTAGTTTAGTGATAGCTTATCTCTAAGCTATCACTAAATTCTTGTGTTTAGTTTAGTGATAGCTTATCTCTAATATTTTGAAGACAAGGCAATTCTTGTGTTGTTTAGTTTAGTGATAGCTTATCTCTAAGCTATTATTTCTAAATCATCATTAATTAGCATAACTAGCATAGCTTATTAATAAATTATTTTCTAGAAAAAAAATGTTTAAAAGACAAGACAATTCTTGTGTTGTTTAATTCAGTGAGAGCTTATCTATAACCTATTATTTCTAAGTCATCATTAATTAGCATAGCTTATTAATAATTGATTTTCTTGAAAAAAAATATTTTAAAGACGACAAATCTTTTGTTGTTTAATTTAGTGAGAGCTTATCTATAAGCTATTATTTCTAAATTATCATTGATTAGCATAACTAGCATAGCTTATTAATCATCATTGATAAGCTACAAGTTTTTGTTGTATTAAAGAGTAATAAAGAGTGAAATGTCATATCCATGACTCAAGAGTGAAAGGTCATTTCTACCCTCTACATGGCTTCCAATTGCAGTTGAGCCAGCCTCACCAGCAATTCCAAAAGTTGTTGATGTATCAGACTTAGAACTCGGATCAAATCCTTTGGGTGTGGGCTTGGAAACCATCTATTCTAAGATTTTAGGCGATGAACTCCTCATGCATGTTCCTAGTCAACCTAGGGAGAGACCATATTTTGTATCACCACAAGCACACAAGGTGGAAAGACCACAGAGATACACAAGACATCCACCAAGGGACACCACAGTATTACATACATTCCTATCTACACAAGTACAGATGCCATTGGGGTCACTTTTACAAAGTATCCCTATGCTCTAGAATTATCTAAAGGACTAGATGAATGGCAATCTAAAGCCTAGAGTAGAAGAGTACACAAAGGGAGCTGAAGAAGAAGAAGAAATAGTGCTTCCTAAGTACATCAAGGAGCATGAAGAGAGTGAAGAAGAACTCCCCAATGTGGCGGTAAATCAATTCGGTGAGTACTTTGAAAATGATACATGGAACGCTACACTCCCTATTACCTATGAAGGTCATGAGGTCACTCTGCAATTCTTGACGGGGAGGAGCAGGAGTTAGCATTATCACAAAACAATGTTGGGAAAAATGGGGGAAAGCAAGTCTTGAAAATATGACACTCATCGTAAAACTAGACATGGGACTCTTATATAATGTCAGGATTAAGATGTTTGGTATGAACCTCTGACATTCCCTTGTCACGTGATGAACTTCACTTGACAACCAAACTCTTACGACTACACAATAGGGAGGCCTTTCATGAGAGCAACATAATTAATCCACGATTGGGGGGAGAAGAGAGTGTACCCCCAAAAGAAAGATCAAACCTTACAGGTAGATCTGGAATCTTGGAAAGTTCACCCCATGACTAGAGAACCTTTTGTGATAGAATCTATGACCACAATCAGGATGTCGGTCAAAATCTATGACTCTGAGAATTGGATGCCACAATGGATATATTACCTCAGAAGATGGGAACTAGATTCTCTACCCACCAAGAAAGCCTAGTGCCTGTAACATGTTGATAGCAGCCACCCACTACTCTAGAAATCCCAGAGGATGTTACACAACAGTTGAATGAACTCTTAGAAATTGCAAAAAGCAGTAGAGTGTGCATCAACCTCTATCTATGACTCAAAAAGAAACAAAAAAAGAAGAACCATACATATTCTCATTGGGATTCTTAGTGGAAAACGAAGAGCATTGGTGTGGCTGAAGTATGTTCAAGCCGTCAGTTCTCACGAAGCCTTCCTTCGGGAATGGCAAAGTGAGTATCTTCATCATCTTCGTGCTCAACATGAACTACATGCAAAACGTTTGCACATTCGAGACTCATTCGGGAGCAACACCATCAGCAATTTTATGCACGTGATCATCAAAAGCAGCTGCTCCAATTTTGTTATCAACTTCATAATTTGGCTGCAATTTCGGTAGGATCTTGGTTCCTTGATTCGCTGTAGCATTGAAAGAATTATCACCAGTGTTATTATAAACCTTGTCTCTGTCAGCATCATTATTTTCATGAGACCAAGAGAACAATCAGCATCATCATTGAGATCCACCTCATCATTATCTATGCAAATTGGGCCTGCATCATATGCGCCATAATCATGCTCTGTGGCTACAAGGTTCTGAAGTTTTTTTATTTACTAAAGCAGGCTTTTTATCGGCTGCATATGCCACTTCAGTGGCGGCATGAAGGTAAATTATAATCTAATTGTTGTGCAGGTTCATTTTTCTCTGCATCACTCGGGTCATTTCTGGGATCATCGTCTTCTTCATAATTGGGAGGGTCTGTGTTATCCTCTCCAAAGCGCGAATCATTGTCGTTCGTTGTCGCGTCATCCACATCAGCTCATGGGCGGCTGCTTGTTGTGCCCCTTCGTGTGGACATCTTCTTCCATCGCCTCTAATTGGGCGTAAGCGTGAGGACGTTCTGGTGATCTATTCACCAAGCAAGAACGGTGCTGCCATATTTTTGAAGCTTTGCAGTCACGGGTTGTTTTCATTGCGAGGAAAGAAAGGGTAGAGAAAGGTAAGGGTGCCCTGCATAGCCTCTCTCTAGCACAAGGAACTTTTGATTGGTCCTATGGGGAATTTTAAGAGATTCCCTAGTCACCTTAATGAGATTTTCCTAGATATAACTAGAGAATTGGATTCCCTAGTTACGTAATTCTTTCTATCTAAGCCATTCAAGAAGAAATTACAAACTTCCTATATAGCAATTGAGCTTCTTGTCTAGGAAACTTTCAATTTCCTATGTAGAGAATGCATTGTCTGTGTGTTGGAAAATAGGAAATTACAAATTTCCTACATAGGGATTAAGCTTCCTTTTATGAAACTTTAGATTTCCTATGTAGAGAATGCATTACTTGTTTTACCTTTGAAAAATGTAAATTAATCTTGTTAATACCTTATACTCGTAAATAAATAATATTATAAGTTGAAATGTTCAAATCCTCTCTCTTTTCTCTCTCTCTCTCTCTCTCTCTCTCTCTCTCTCTCTCTCTCTCTGTTTCTCTATCACACACATGTATACATTGTATACATTGCACACACATGTTTACCCTTGTATATATATACATTCATATGTGTAAATGTGTGCGCACACATAGATGTACACACACAATCATATGTGTATGCACTTCTAATCATACTATTTTAAAAACTTATTGAAATACTTGTGATCATTTTTTAGTTAATTGTAACCTATTAATATGAGAAGGTGTGATTTATTTAGTTCCAATATTGGATGAGTAATCATAACATAGTACAAACATTAATGGTACTAAAAAATCCATGATGTCTAACACAAGTCCTGTGGAGTACCTTCTACATTAATTTTTTTAGCTAAAACCTTTTATTAACTTCAAGGATCTCTCATACAAGCTTATGTAAGCTCCTTGAAGCCTTAGTTTATTTAACAAGATCTTATATGATCTTGCAAGTTCCACTGAACTCTCAAGAAATTACATGAGCTCTTATGCTCAAGACATTGAACTCTCAAGACATTACATGACCTCTTATATGATCTTGCAAGTTCCATTCAACTCTCAAGACATTACATGAGCTCTTATACTCAAGACATTGAACTCTCACGACATTACATGACCTCTTATGCTCATAGGAGCTATTATAAAATAATATAGATATATGTGAGCTCTTATTATCTCTTAGGTGGTATTATGTGTGTCTCCTATGAGATCTTGTATCATATAATCTTATACAAGCTTCTATGGAATCACATGAGTTCATACTATGAACTTTTATGGGATAAAAAAGGATATAGTGACCTCCAATGTGGACTTACGTGGATTTTTTAATGCTCATTTGAGCTAAATATTTTTGAACTCTTGTGATCTCATAGAAGGCTTTATGTGCTTAGTGTAACTCTAGATAAAATGGCATATCATGTGGTTTGATATGGTCTTATGGATTCTTAAAAGATTTTAAGATCTCAATTAGGATTTGTCTTTGAGAAAGTGATTATTCTTATGTAAGTTTCAAGTTTTGAACTTGTACCTACACATTGGTAGATAAGGGTGGGTTCTACCATTTGTTTTAAAGCTCTCTCTCATAGGTCTTTATGATCCAATTAACTCTTGTCTTTTCATTTGTTTAAATTTCCAACAAGAGTATCTTATTGTATCTTAGTATGTCTTGTAAGCTTATACAATCCTTTTCAAGTGATAGTCTTTAGAAGAAGATCTTATATACTCTCATGAGATCCTATGAACTCTTTACAGATAAATTATGTGATTATATGTTTTCTTAGGTGATATTTTATTAGAAGTTCTAGATATGACCTTTTATTGTCCCTTGTCAACTCTTACACGTGTTCATAAAGCACTTTCATCTCTTAGTCTCTTCAAGGACTTTATAATATGGTCTTATGACTTCATATGAACTCGTACGTAACAAAGTCCATATACGATGGACTACATTATATAGTATCTTGACTTCATATGAGCCCTTAGTCTCTCTAATGACTTGTATGATAGGTAGGTGATAGCATGAATAGGTGGTACAAAAATTAGGGTCTTTGACACTACTTTAATAACACTCTAGGACACTCTAGGATACATTTTTTGTGAGCCTAATGCAAAATTACCTATCATGCTATATATCACTAGATAGATCTGGAGAAGGAGAATTTAAAAATAAAAAGTTTAAAAATTTTTGAGTTTACGTACAAAAATTTTACTAGTCGCCCGTTTTGTAATGCTAGTACTTTAAAAGTCAAAAAGTTGTACCACCTATTCATGTTGTCACCCAGGTTCATATGACTTCATATGAGCTCTTAGTCTCTCGAAGGAGTTGTATGCTATGATCCTGTGACTTCATATGAGCTCTTATGCATGTAAAAAGAATCAATAAGATGGACTACATGATTGTATGAGCTCACATAAGCTCTTATGCATCAAAAAAGATCCAATACATGATCGTACTTAAATCTTTGAGCTAATTGAACCTCAAGATTTAAAAAGAGCCAATAAGATGGACTACATGATCGTGCTTAAATCTTTGAGCTAATTGGAGCTCCTATTATCTAAGGATGACTAATTTTGGATACTAAAAGTTTTTATGATAAAATCTTATATAAGTTTCATGGGCTACATAATCGTACGTAACTCTTTGAGCTAATTGGGACTCCTATTATCTTAGGAGGACCAATTTGGGATTCTAGAAGCTCTTATGGATTCATATAATCTCATATGAGTTTCATGGGCTTTTTGCAAGCTTTTTTTAGGTCCCATGTGATCTCATATAATTCTAAATTAGTTTCTAAGTACTTTCTTTCATTTGGTATTAATTTCTAAGTACTTTTTTTCAATTGGTATTAGATTAACTCTACATTAAGGTGTAATTACTCTCATGCAAAAGTAGCCATAACTAAGGCATCGCAAAGTGTGGTAATGTCCACCAACTATGACATCACAAAGTGTGGTAATGTCCACCAACTATGACATCTCTCTCTCTCTCTCTCTCTCTCTCTCTCTCTCTCTCTCTCTCTCTCTCTCTCTCTCTCTCTCTCTCTCTCTCTCTCTCACACACACACACACACACACACACACACACACACATTGGTACATGAAAGGTAGCTTAGAAATTAAAAATTTTAACTAGGAGTTTATATTTAAATTTGGGGGCTTGCATCCCCACATAACATAACACAACACCAACATACAAGCTACCTTTATGTTCCCCCTCTATCACTATCTCTCAAAGGTATACACATAAATTTTTGTTTGTAAAGAGCACTGCCTAGTGGGTAACCTTGCTTCTTAGTACTTTTGAGGTTCAACTATGTTTCAAATATGGGAAGGCATGAAATGATAATATTGTTCACCAATCAAGTCTAGATTCAATTTAAGGAATCTATGATATAAAAAATTCTCAATAATTACAAACTTTGAATAACACATATTTAGTAATTTTGGGAAAAATTCAACACTTTGGCACAAATTTGCCTTTGTGTAGAGAGCATACGTCTTGTAAAAATAAGCAAGCTAACTTGGATTTCCAACAAAAGAAAACATTTGTATTTGAGACGATTGTATTGCGTACAAAAATAAAAAACAAGATAGATGATTATCAACAAGATATCAAAGTTGACATTCTCTTTTGAATCATTAATTTGGGAATAACAAGAGATCAACAATGGCATAAGCTAACACCCAAGGGTGTTTTCATCACAATCTGAAGCATTACCATTGTTTACACACCCTACAAGGTTCAAGCTTATTTTTGCTTTTTCAACCACACTCTTTGGGATTTTTATGGTTTTGTAAAGCTTGCTCTTCTCTCCCTCTGTGCTAGAAGCATTTGTGTTTTTTGGAGTCCAACTCCAAACTATAGTACTCACATGTTCCCATCTTTGAGGGTCTTTTGCATTGCATCTCCAGCTCTTTTTCCAACAGTCTTTATATACATCTGCTTCACTAGCATTTTTATTCTTTGTGATGGGAGCCCAATATTGAACCTTGACCTTCAAAAAGGTCTCTGATCCCTTTTCTTTGTCCACATCAGATACTGCAACCCCTAGCCATATAGGGTAGATTGAGCTACTAGGACGCACAAGAACAAAGCTACCCTTGGATACATCAATTTGTGGATTGAACTCATCCTTGGGTTTGTTTCGAATTGAGCCACAATAATGATTTTCATTGTCATCCATTCCAAAGATATCCTCATCGGCAAATGCATCTTCTAGAGCAACAATTGGTGAAGGTAAACTTCTAGGGCAAAACTCATGAAAAGCCTCTTCTTTATCCACACAAGGAGTCTTCAAGGCAATAATCATTTGCTCCCAGTAGTGAACTACTGGTCTAATCCAAGTGGCATATGCAGAGTCAACTCCTTTGCTATCCACAAAAGACTTCCACCAATTAGCAAATGTTTGCAAGCCTTCTACCACTTTCTCATGATCTTTCAGGTACTCAAAGTATGGAAGAACATTAGGAACACCTGTAGGGAGCAGTGGCTCTCCATTCTCAGCACGTTTCCAGAGTTCGATGCCTTCGTCTGGTGACCAATATGTTTTTGTTGGATGTATTTTGTATTGCATCAATGGAATTCCTTGACTCATGTAAAATCTAAATTGCAAAGGTTTTGAGTGACCCACAAGCTTATCAGCCCCTTCATGTAAGTACCCTTTAACAAATCCTTTGAAATTAGGAACTTGTTGCATCAAAATGGTGCAAGACGAGATTGTGTACATTCATTGAACTTTTGCATCTAGAGCATGTGGAGACATAAGACTATCCAATACCTGATTTGAATTTCTTGCAGTGGTACACATATGCATCAAATCTCCATACATGTGATTATCAAGTCTTTCCAAGTTTTGAAAACACTTTGATAAAGACCCTATGGTGAAATTAGGATCACTTGGCCAGAATCCCAAAGCAAAATGTCCATAAGCATTCTGTCCATGTCCATGTGTAAGCATACCTGTCAAAGACATAGAAAGGGGCATAACCTGATTCAAGGACTTTGGGATTGGGTTCACCCGTGGTAAGCATGTCTTTTTTTGGTCCATCTTGTCATGGATAATACATAAGTATTTGGTTGGATACAATTCAGAATATGTCCTCCAAGCATAATATACATTTCAACAAGTCATTTGCCGTAACATGTGTTTCCTACAAACAATGAAGAGCCTTGCACGCTCCTCTTGCACTTTTGTTGACTCCAACTTTAGCTTGATTGCTGTGCAAATATCACACTTTGAAAATGTAGTGGTTTTTGAAAGTGATACTATCTTGAATGTTGTATTCCAAAGATGTGAAAAGGTTGGTTGTGATAATCTTGAACATCCAAGAGAAGCAAGCGTTGCATTCACCTCACGTAGAATGTCCACTTGCTTATACATAGATGGGAGAACTAGTTGTGTTTCACGATCACCATTGATAGAAGTCCTTGATTTATGAGGCATCCTTTCTGCATTTTTGTCAATGAATTCTTGAATTAAGGCCTTACCCATCTCTACATGTGCATGACCTTTACGGATGATTGCAAAGTTTCCATGGCTAGCACACTTTCCACCCTCAAAGAACCTTCTCTTGTACCTGTAAAATGTTGTCTTTAAGATACCATGTATGGAGTACCAAGCCATAGTATAAACATACACACCATTATGCACAAACTGTAACATGTCTTTCTGAGAATCCTTTCTAAAAGCCAAGCTGATGCTGTCGTATATATAAGTTGATCTTTGTGAGTACCCTTGTCCCAAAAATTCTAGCCTCGTCTCCATTATCTTTGCATGATCTGCCATTTGACAACACTTTTCACTACAACAATCTATCATGGCTATGTCACTAATAGTGCATCTCTTTGAGTATGCCGGATTTTGGTTTGTTTTGACAGTTCTAACTCGTCTCACATATCTCCTTTTTGTACAACATGTGATTGTATTTTGTAGCCCATCATCTGAGGATGTACTATCAATTTGATTTGTAACCCCCAATTTATGACATGAACTATCTGATTCTTCTTGAACGAGAAGCTCATCAATGTCCTCCTCATCATTGATGCATGCATCTTGATTAGAGTCAATTGATTTTAGAGATTCTCCATCCTCATTGATTGATTGGCCAAGGAATCAAGCTCAAGTGTGGCAAATCCAAGTAGCAACATGAGGCATCTGGTATAGAATGCAAAGGTTTCTCAAGTATGATTCCAAGATGTGAATCACCTAACTCTGTAAAGTTGATTGCTTCATATGGATGAACCAGCAAAACAACTCCTTCTCCAACTTTTTGCATCTTTGCTTCATTCCATAAATGAACTCTTTTTTTTCGCCAAGAGTCCCGCACAAAGGATGCATCCTGTAATTCTTCCACATGTTCAAAATGATTATGCGACCCTTATTTATCTGGCATATCTGGCATGAGCAAATGGATTGGCCACTTAATGATGCTTCCAACGGCTGATGACATTGTCGTTGCTTCTATTGTTGGGAAAGGAAGTGGCCATGTGTTCTCAATACTTTCAGTTACATGAATAGAGACGCATGCATTTCCAATATAATCACAACCGCACTTTTCCAAAGGATCAATGCAATGAATAATTCCACATCCCTTTCTTGAATTTCCTTGAGCAAGAAACACCTTGTCTCCACTCTTCCACTGCATCTACAATCAAACAATAGAATACTTCAATCAGTAAATTTAGCTTCTATGTATATCCTCTCAAAAAGTATTCCAAAAAAATTGTCGTAGCATAAGATTTAGCCAAACAAGCCTATTATATTATCATTTCTAAGAGACTACCTTTATATTGAGGCAAAAGTAATTAATGTTTTTTCTTGTTGTAATCAATGTCTACGGGCTCAAACTAAAGTTTGAGCTTCATTCTTTGTAGAGGCTTTTGTGGTTCTAGAGGTATAGTTTCATCCCCAAACCCAAATGAGTCTTTTTTCTTACTCATATATTGGCTTAAGTTGATTGTCATGTTCATATGTAGCCTTCCATTTTTAGAAATCATATCTAGACATGAAATATATCATGACCAATAAGTCACTTCTCCAAAGAAAAGGGTGCAATTGTTTTATTTGAATGTTGAGTCATTCCTTCATAAAGTAGTAAAAGTAAGGTAAAGTAAGAATGAGCGGACTATGATGGGAGGAAAAAAATATGCTAGTGAAGAGAACACAACTAGGGGATGTACAAATGAACGAATTTAGTTTTGACTCTCCTTTTTTGTGAGGCTCAAACCTAAGTTTGAGCCATAATGTGTTATTTGACCTTTAGTCCAAGTTTTAGTCTCATAGAGTATAAGTAGAATAGATAAACTTGAGGATATGGAGAAGTGGGGAGGTAGGGAATAAATGGCTCAAGCTTGAGTTTGAGATTTTCTTGAAGTTATTAGAAAGGGAATAATTTCCAAGCTCATGCTTAAGTTTGAGCCTTGCTTGAGGGCATGAGGAATGATGCAAGAAAGTGGAGTCTCAAACTCAAGTTTGAGTCTCTTGAACGCATGCTTGAGTGTACTTGAAGAGGCTCAAACTTGGGCTCGAGCCTCTAAGAAAGTGGAGGCTTGAGTTTGAATCTTGCTTGAGGGGATGAGGAAGGATGGAAGAAGAATAAGGCTCAAGCTTAAGTTTGAGCCTTGCTTGAGAGTTTGAGGAAGGAGGATGAGGGAAAGGGAGAGTCTGATTAATCCCATAAACCAAAAAAGGTGAGTTTTAAGAAGGGTATATAACTAAACATAAAACTAGTCTATATCAAAAGACCTGGGAGCTGGGCCTGTGGGCTTGGGCTTGGGGAATAAAACCAAATCAACCTTCTGCCAGTCGGTCCTCTCCTCTCGGATCAGCCAGCCCACGAGTTGGCGTTGAGTCCTCCGGCCGTCGCTGCCCTCTCCTCGCGCAGCCCCGGCCCACGCCGGTCGCCCTCTCGCAGCCCCGCCCCCGGCGCCCTCCTCGTGCAGCCCCGGCCCCTCCCCCCTCCTCGCGCAGCCCTGGGCCCACGCCGCCCTCCCCTCTCCTCGCGCAGCCCCCGCCCCGGGCCGCCCTCTCCCCTCCTCGCGCAGCCCCCGCCCCGGCTGCCCTCGCGCAGCCCCGCCCTCTCGCAGCCCTGCCCCCGGCCCCTCCTCGCACAGCCCCGGCCCCATGCCGCCCTCCCCCCTCCTCACGCAGCCCCGCCCACGGCCGCCCTCTCCCCCCCACGCCGTCCCTCGCGCAGCCCCCGCCCCCTCCTCTTCCTCGCGCAGCCCACGCTCCCCTTTGTTTTGAATTTTGAAATTCAAACTACCACTCCCCCTCAAATTTGAAATTCAAACGGCCACTCCCCCTCAAATTTGAAATTCAAACTAAGGTCTCGTTCACACGGGCGGCCACTAACCCGACCAAAAATTGAATTAAACCTAAATGTTGACCGACCCGTAGACTTTCTCGAGTTAACAAAGGAGCGAACACGGCACATTCAGATATCAGAGCTCTGCGAGAAAACCTGCGCGCTCAGATCTCGAAGCTTTGGGAGTACACCTGCGCGCTTCAATCTTCAAGAGCCTTCCCGCACACATAGAACTTCAGGAGTACGTGCGGACACACGACCATCGGCGTTCCTTCCCGCACGGATCTGTGGCTTCTTGAACACGCACAAATTCTACGTTTTTGCACATAGAGAGTGGATCAACAAGAAGACCGTCGCTTGTCTCCTGCATCTCCACTTCAAACCTTCCAGATCCGCGTTTTCTCATCCACTAATGTGGTCCACGTTTTTCCATCCATTTACAAAACTATTAAGGTCCACGTTTTTCCATCCACTTACGCAATTGTTGCGGTCTGCGTTTTTTCATCCTCTTACGCAATTTTACAAGTGCATACAAGGTGATTTGCTTGCACATTTTTTATGTTTGAAATCATATTTTTATTTCGAATTTACATATTTGTGTATGCATTGATTTAAAGTTAGGGACGCTCAAACTTAAGTTTGAGCCTCCACAAAGCCCAATGGGGCTGTGCCTAGACTTGGGGAGGCTCAAACTTAAGTTTGAGCCTCCACAAAGCCCAAGCCCCAAGCATGGGGCTGTGCCTAGACCTGGGGAGGCTCAAACTTAAGTTTGAGCCTCCACAAAGCCCAAGCCCCAAGCATGGGGCTGTGCCTAGACCTGGGGAGGCTCAAACTTAAGTTTGAGCCTCCACAAAGCCCAATGGGGCTGTGCCTAGACCTGGGGACGCTCAAACTTAAGTTTGAGCCTCCACAAAGCCCAAGCCCCAAGCATGGGGCTGTGCGTAGACCTGGGGACGCTCAAACTTAAGTTTGAGCCTCCACAAAGCCCAATGGGGCTGTGCCTAGACCTGGGGACGCTCAAACTTAAGTTTAAGCCTCCACAAAGCCCAAGCCCCAAGCATGGGGCTATGCCTAGACCTGGGGACGCTCAAACTTAAGTTTGAGCGTCCACAAAGCCCAATGGGGCTGTGCCTAGACCTGGGGACGCTCAAACTTAAGTTTGAGCCTCCACAAAGCTGAAGCCCCAAGCATAGGGTTGTGCCTAGACTTGGAGATGCTCAAACTTTAGTTTGAGCCTCCACAAAGCTGAAGCCTCAAGCATGGGGTTGTGCCTAGACTTTGAGACGCTCAAACTTAGGTTTGAGCCTCCACAAAATTGAAGCCCCAAGCATGGCGTTGTGCCTAGACTTGGAGACGCTCAAACTTAGGTTTGAGCCTCCACAAAATTGAAGCCGCAAGCATGGGGTTGTGCTTAGACCTAGAGCCGCTCAAACTTAGGTTTGAGTCTTCACAAAGTTGAAGCCCCTAAACTTCAAGAGGCTTAAACTTTGGTTTGAGCCTCCACAAGTTTGAGATGATTGAGGAGGAGATTCTAGCTTGAAGTTTGGCCATAAGGACCTAGAGGCTCAATCTTAAGTTTGAGCCTTTCAAAAGAACATGCATGGACCACTAATTCAAAATGACCTTTAAGCTACTTTTGGTGATTTTTTAGCTACTTTTGGTGATTTTTAAGCACAAAATGACCATGTTTTTTTTTTTTGTTTATAGGCATGGAAGAAATCCTAAAATCTCCTTCCCAAAGCTTGCCACAAGGAGGAGTATCTCATTGGAGAACATACATGACTCTCCAAAGAAGGCCAAGTACATCCCCCCACGAGTGAAAGTGATCAAAACATTTGACCTTTCTACTCGTCATAACATTAATTGGTTTGTGGATACATACAATTTTGAAGGAGTTTATCAAGAGGACTTACATCTTTATGTGAAGCAAGAGGGTCAGAAGTATGGGGATATGGGATTTATAGTTAATGCTAAAGAGGATATCAATGATATGGCAACTCCTTGCATCACCATCACTACTGTACCTAAGGGAGAGACCACAAAAGCTACAGAAATATCTTTGCATTTAGAGAGCTAGGCTCTAGCGGACACAATTGGAAGCATACAGGGAAAGGAGAATTCATTTGGGAAGTTGGGCATGAACATTGTTGATTTCTCTAAATTGGGAGAAGAAAGTTATAGCTATGCTCACTTAGTAAAAGGAATATGGAAAGCTAAGGCAATATTATGCCCTGGCAAAAAAGCAATAGGTTCAAAGAAAGAAAAGACAACAGGTTCAAAGAAAGAAAAGACTACAGGTTCGAAGAAAGCAAAGCTTGCAAACCAAGAGAGGGCAATCATGCTAAATGAAGGTAGAGGGCTTGTGAAGTCTGCAATTGCCACCATGGCTGGAGAAGGTGCTACAAGTTCTCAAAAGCCAACTGAAAAGTTCAAGCGATCTTAAAAACCTAGCATCACAAGCACAAGGAACCAAAGAGCAACTCAAAAAACAAGATCAACAACCTCCGTCTACCAAGAAGTCTCAAAAGAGCAGTGAAGCATCAAAAGGAAAGAGAAGCATGCCATTGGAAGCAATTGACAGTGAACAACCACAAAAGAGACAGAAGAAGAAAGTTTTATCAACTTCTTTACAGCTTGCAGTGATCAATACAAACACATCTATGGTTGAAGCAGATGAGAATAAGGCATTAACTTCAATAGAGAAAAAAAAGACCTATTATCCTTTTGGTTTTGAGTCAAATTTTAGCATTGATGTTATGAAGTGCCTCCCTGCGCCATCCCACTATGTTTACAGAAGGCTGAACAAAGATTCGGTTAAGATTCTCACCCATGATTTGATTAAAGATACAAAGTTTCAAGATATTCTAGCCATCGTGATGCCAATTGATGAGAATCTTCAACGCCCTCTTCAGACGTTTACTAGGGACCAAATATCCAGTGCAACATACTGGATAATCTCAGGCCAACATTCCATTGTTGCAGCCAAGCGTTTACAAAAGTCCAACCTTCAAAAGGTGACTAGTTAACTACAACAACAATTTCGATATAGGCGTTGTAGTTGACTATGTAGTTTAATTCAGTGAGAGCTTATCTATAACCTATTATTTCTAAGTCAAAATTTGGCTCGGCCACAACCAATACGATAGCCTCTAGCACAACCAAGTCAACGACGTTGGGTACCAAAATGCCTACTCGAAGCCCAACAATTCCATGAAGGCAACACAGAATTGTGGCTTCCTAAGCCCCCAACTCAACCTCATCACTGACAGGCTACCAACAAGAAGCCAAGGAGGACCACCCAAACAACAAAGAAACCTCGCCAAGAAAGGACCCGCAACACACGCCAATGCTGGTTGCCAAAGAATCTCTTAGAAGCACAAGCCTTCTATGATGGCAACACAATCATTTGGGTCCCCAAGAACACATCTCCAAAGCCATCACCTCCTATACAAACCTCTCAAAAGATGGTATGGAAACCTAAAAAGGTACAAGAAGACTCATGAGTCTTCCCTCAAAGTCAGAGCCACAAGAACCTGCCTCCCCAAAGGTGAAAACTAAAGATAAACCCATAGCACTGTAGGAACCTACCCCTCAACAAGCCATTCCAAAGATGGTAGGAATTTCAAACATGGCAGCATGGCATGCAATGTGGAAGAATTCTTCTTCCTACTACACCAAGAAATGGTGGACTTCCACGACAGTCTCTCCAATGTCCACCTAGCTCGAGAGACAATTGCATCAACATCAAAGGCCTCAACGAAGTCAACTAAAAGGCCTATCACAAGAAAAATGTCGAGGAAAGCAGAATAAGAGTCGAAGAAAGCAGAAAGTGCTGGAGCATGAAGAAAGCAGAGAATAGAAGAAAGCAAGAATGTGTTGGAGATTCAAAACTTAAAGCTGTGTTGGAGATCTTGTCCCAACCACTGGAGCAAACCAACTCCCTGCCCTACAAACCCAAATGCCCAGCCTCACATCAACAACCTTGCCATCGACAACCTCAAACTAGGACCAAGCATACATTGCGGCTTCTATCCAAGCCATCATCATTGACACCTGGTCCACAAAGAGATAACATCACCACCGGCTAACATGTCCTCACAGGCAATATCCACCCATGTCAGCCATACCAATAACAGAGCTTCACGCCTCATCATGGGTATTTGGACCCACATTACCCTCTATTTCAACTACCAGCACCTAATGAAAACCAAAGGTTTTCTGCAATGATATCATTGCAAGCAAATTTGGAACCCTTTTTCTCTGTGTGTCTCCCACATGAAACCCTAACTGTTTCAGCTGAGCTTTAGCTCCCTTCAACTGGTATCAGAGCATTCTTGATCCCCTCCCTCTTCTTATGATGGCTGCACCCTGTTTTTCTCTACTGGTTCAAAAGCCATTCTGCTGGTCATACCTACTGATTTCTGGTCGTACCTTGATTTCTCTATTGGTCGCACTGTCCATTCTGCGCAACTGGTCGCCTTGCCCAGTCCATGCAGCCCAGCTAAGGCGCCCCAGGCTGCCTAGCACAGGTAGCCAACAGCCAGGCAGCTGAGCGGGTTGCCCAGCCAACCAGGCGCGCAGCCAGGCGCTTACAGCAGCAGCAGAAGCAACACCAAGCGCAGCTAGCACTTGCAAAGCAGCAGCAGCCAGGCGTATCCGTACAACAGCAGCAGCAACAGCATCAGCATCAGCATCAGACGTGCCCCCCCTCTCCTGCAACAACAAAATTCAGTCTGCAAATCTCAGAGAAATTCAAAAATTAAGAGGTATTTGCTTCAATTCTTTGGGAATTTCTTATCAATTCAATCAATTGAGCAGGTACAGGTCATAATGGCTCAGATTTGAGCACAACTGGCAAAAATCGGTGACATTGGTCACATTCAGGGCAAAATTGTAGGACATTGGAGTGCAAATCAAAGGGCTTTTGTGCCATTTGGGTTGATTTGCATGCGGAGACTGGCATTTGATGCTTTGGGCAATGTGTTGATGCCTGTCAAGCACTCAATGTGCCAGTAAATCAAGGGGCTTTTATGTTTTGGATGTATATGTGGTCAAGGGGAAGCATTGTGAAGACTCTGGATGCCTTCATGTGCATTAATGTGCCATTCATGATCAGAAATTGATCTTGAATCAAGGGGCTTTTCTAGATTTTGTGCTTGTTGAGCTTGGCAAAGCAGCAGGGAAGACTTTTATGCCTTGAATCCTCAGTAATCCACTTGCAGTCAAGGGGCTTTTGCCCAATTTCTGTCCAGGACTGTTGTATGCAGTGGTGGGGACTGTCAAGGTCTGATTTTCACTCATTTGGACAGCTAGGAGAGCATTTATTGCTACTATACTTGCTGGTGCAGATTTGGTACAACTTTGTACAAGTTTTGGCATGGCTGTACATTGATTTGAGTGAGGAAAAGGCTCATTTTCAGCTACTACTTGCCGGTACAGATTTGGTACATCATTGGTGAGCACTTAGTACTGTTGTACAGTACTTTGAAAGGGAAACAGAGCACATCAAAGGTGCTGTCATAAATCTGCATCAACCAGATTTTAGTGACTTTGTCACATTCAGTGGGAGGAATGTTGCATTCTTGCTTCCGCAGTGGGAGATAAACTTTGGGAGAACAACTGTGAGCACTTTGTGTGCATTGGTGCAGTGTTTGCACGCCTTGTAGGGAGTCAGGCATTGACTTTGGGTCAAAGGTTGCAAGGTGAAAGCTCTTCATTGCTTCACATCAAGAAGCTTGAAGGCTCGCATAATTATGACATTTGGCAAACCCAGTGCTATAATGTGTTGCTCCAGAAGAAGCAGCACAAGCCCATCAAAGAAAGGGGTGTAATGCCCGCTTCTCTTACTGCTAAAGAATGGCAAGACGTGGATGAGCTTGCAAGATCCACCATCATGTTGTCTGTGTCAGACTCGTTACTTTTCAACATACGCGAAGAGAAGACAGCTTGGGGAATGTGGCAGAGATTGTAGGACTTGTATGCCCAGCAAAGTGCCTCAAGCAAAGTGTATTGGTTGAAGAAACTCATTGGTCTTCAAATGAAGGAAGGGGCGTCTATGACAGCCCACCTAAATGAGTTTAATGGTGTTGTCAGCTAGGTCATAAATCAAAAGTTGGCAATGGACGATGAGTTCAAAGCCACCTTTCTCTTATGCACTTTGCCAGAGAGCTGGGACACATTCAGGACAGCCACTAGCAATTCAAATGCTATGTTGTCATATGCAGATGTGGAGGGTGCTCTCCTTCAAGAGGAGATGAACAGGAAAAATAACTCTGTTGGAAAGTCCAATGCAATGAATGCACGTGGGAGATCCCAGCAAAGGGGTATAAGCCAAGAACGGGGAAGGAGCAAGTCCCACTCCAAAAAGGACTTGGAATGCCATTATTGTGGCAAGAAGGGACATTTCAAAAAGCAGTGCTACAAATGGAAGAATGATCAAAAGGAAAAGAGCAAAGGCAAAGACAAAGACAAAGATGAAGCCAATGATGCAAAGCCAAAGGGCAAAAGTGGAGTCAAGATTGAAGAAGTCAATGTGTCACATGCAGGTGACAGTGGGGGATGAAGTCCTATTCATGTCTTCACTTGATGCCCATTCACTCCATGCAGGAGATGGTCATGGTATGCACTCATGGATCATTGATTCAGGTGCCTCCTTTCATGTCACAGGATGCAGAGACTTGTTTGTCAGGTATACTGCTGGCAATGAAGGAGTAGTTTATTTGGGTGACAACCATGCATGCCAGATTCTTGGCAGAGGTGATGTGAGGCTTGTGTTTTCAGATGGCTCACAGCTTATGCTCCATGATGTCAGGCATGTGCCTAAGATCAAGAAGAACCTGCTTTGTACTGGACAGCTTGATGATGCTGGTTATGTTACCACATTTGGTAGTAGAAAGTGGAAGATTAGTAAGGGCTCACTGGTTGTTGCCAGAGGCTCTAAGGTTGACACTCTTTACTTCATGTATGCTGGTGTTTGTCACCATGCTAACGTAAATGCAACCAAGCTGCCGGAAATCTCTATGTGGCATAGCCGGTTGGGACACATGAGTGTCAAAGGAATGGAGCAATTGTCTCGTTTTGGTTACTTGCCTTCTCTAAAGTTTTCAAATTTTCAGTTTTGTGAGCATTGTATATATGGCACGCAACTCCAGTGCCCCCACAAGAAAGCTCTTGGCCAGAAAGATGCTCAGTTAGAGCTTGTGCATACAGATGTATGTGAGATGCCTCAGCTTTCTTTGGGAGGGGCAAAATATTTTGTATCTTTTATTGATGATGCCACACGCAAGGTGTGGGTTTATCCTCTTCGTTTGAAGAGTGATACATTCTCAGTGTTTGAGAAGTTTGTTGCTCGTGTTGAGAATCAAACTGGCAAAACACTGAAGGCTTTGCGTTCCGACAATGGTGGTGAGTATGTGTCCAAACAGTTTCAGGACTTTTGTGATGCTAAAGGCATCAAGAGGGAGCTCTCTACTCCTTATGATCCTCCACAAAACGGGACAGCAGAGAAGATGAACAGGACCATTCAGGAGAAGGTCCGTTCTATGTTGTCACATGCTGCGTTACCCCATGGTTTTTGGGCTGAAGCTGTTATGACAGTCGTTCATCTTATTAACAGGTCACCTAATACGAGGCTTGGTGGGAAAGTACCAGAGGAAGTATGGACAGGGAAGCCTCCGTCCTACAGGGAAGCCTCCGTCCTAGCACTTGAGAGTGTTTGGTTGCGTTGTGTACGTGCACATACGCAGGGAAATACGCACCAAACTTGATCCTAAGTCTCACAAATGCATATTCCTAGGATATGGTGACAGTGGTGAAATGGGGTATAGACTTTGGGATCCCGTGAATAGAAAGATTATATGCAGCAATGATGTCATTTTTGATGAAACATGCATGTATAAGGAGCCTGGCAGAGTCATCTTTGGTGATGATGGACATCATGGACAACAACCAAGGGCTGTAAATCAGCCATTACAGAAACAAAACCAGCCCTTAAATGGTGCTGAAAATGGTCCAAATGGACAGCCAGAGATCGCAGAAGATATCCCTATGGATATCCCACAGCTAGAGGAGATACCAGGCATGATCTTTCAGCCTTATGGCATGGAACAAGAGCCACCAAATGGTGATATGCAGGCTGGACAGCAACCTGCAAATGATGATCATTGGGTATGGAGGTCCACAAGACCCTCTAGACTCCCTGACAAGTTTGTTCCAGGGGTTGACTACTTGATGCTCACTGACTGTGGGGAACCCTCTTGTTTTACAAGGAGGCTTTACAGAGGGCAGACAAGGCTCTATGGGAGCGTGCTATGAAGTCAGAGATGGATTCTCTGCATAAAAATGGAACATGGGAGTTGGTGCATTTGCCTACAAGCAAGAAGGTTTTGCCATGCAAGTGGGTTTATACGCTCAAAGTTACACCTGATGCAAAGCCAAGATACAAAGCCAGGTTAGTAACTAAGGGCTTCAAGCAGGAATATGGTGTGGACTTTGATGAGATCTTCTCTCCAGTGGTCAAGATGACCACACTTAGAGCTGTGTTAGCTTTGGTTGCTCATGATGATCTGGATTTGATTCAGATGGATGTGAAGACTAAGTGCATTGCCTTATGTACTACAGAGGCCGAGTATATTGCAGCCACAGAGGCTTGCAAGGAGGCATTATGGCTATCTCGGTTAGTGGTTGATTTGGGTTATACAGGGGATATTCCATTGTTGCATTGTGACAGTCAGAGTGCCATCCAGTTGGCAAAGAACCCTGTCTTTCATGCAAAGACGAAGCATGTGGATGTGAAGTATCACTTCATCAGAGAGGTGATAGAGGACAAGCTGATTCAGCTTGTCAAGATTCATACGGATGACAACCCGGCTGATCTGTTGACAAAGAGTTTGCCTCCAGAGCGGTTTGCTCATTGCAGACACTTGATGGGCATTGGATGAGGCCAGTTTCAGCCTTGATATGGCATTGGATGAGGCCAGTTTCAGCCTTGATATGGCCTTGTATATTATCATGTACATGATGATTTTTCTCTTTCTTCACTTAAGGGCACATTGCCTTTAAGTGGGAGGTTGTTGGGGTAAAGGCATTATGCCCACCCCTATAGTGTGTACAAGCCCATAAGTTTTTATAATACATAGTACACTTAGTACATTAAAAGTCCTAAGTGCACTATGTGTACTAGAGTAAATATACTAGTGTGATAGGGGAGTCACACACTCACTTGTGTGAGTTGCTTATCCCCACTATGTCTCTCTCTCTCTCTCTCTCTTCTTCTCTGTGTGTCTCCCACATGAAACCCTAACTATTTCAGATGAGCTTTAGCTCCCTTCAACAAAGAGGCATGTTTGTACGTACAAGGGTACACTGCCCGGGCCACAAAAGAGCCTTAAAAAGTTGGTGTAATGGCTACACAAAAGCCATATATGCGTTGTCCATGAGTGTATGTGTTGTTCGCTTGTGGGAGGCTGTAGAAAATAAAGGTCACATAGGAGCGGGTTTTCTAATAATGTGTGTTCTTTGGTGTTATTTGTGTGTTGTGAGTTTGTGACCCGATCCTGTGTACTCTACCCAAGGGAGCCCATAACTGGCATGTGACACTAGAGCTATGTGATTTATCCTTGACAAGAAAACTAGAACAAGAAACCATAAGGCTAGATTTATCCCTGACACAGTATGAGGTAATCGCTTAAGGGGGGGATTGTTCGGAATCAAGGTCTTACCTGTGTGTGTGTGAGAAAGGCCAAATAAAGCCTTCACGTTTGTGGTCAAATGTGTGTGTACGTGTGTGCACCAAGTGTGCATACACTTATGTGTGTGTATGTGTGTGAACCACCTCTCAGAGGGGCGCAATAATATCTAGATATTTGTGTGGTGACATAAGTGATGAGGTCAAGGGTATGACATAAGCAATGATGTCAAGGATACCTTTTCTAGCTATAAGAAGAAGTACTTGGCCTCACGATTCGCAAGTAAGTGTTTATTCAATGTCATTGTTTTGGTGTTTCTCCTTTTTGATTAGTCTAGTCCTTTGTTGATTAATCTTCTTATTAGCATTCCCTTAATCATTCATTATGCATTCTTGCTTAGTGTATGATAGACCATGATTTACAGCAAAAGCATGCCAAGGAGCTGTGAAAAGAAAGAAAAGCGACGTTCTATGTTTTTTGTTTTGCTCTCACGAGGTAGAGCAAAACAAAAGGAAAGGCCTTGGCATGGTGGCGAGAGCTATGGAACAGGCCTACTGCATGGGCCGATTTAGAACACAGGTTTAGAGATGAGTTCCTCCACGTTGAGGACGAGTATGATGTGGTCTCGAGCTTTGCAGATTTGGATATGAGGACTATGTCTTTCGACACATACTTACACAGGTTTAGAGAGCTGCAGGCTAGAGCTCCGCACATGGATGCGGTGACCCTACTTGGTTTTTTCATGAGGGGTTTATCTCCAAATGACCAGCTTCACGTTCGAAATAATAATTGCAAAACCTTGGACGATGTCACCATTTGGCCATCCAAATGGTCCACCCTTGCTTTGATGCTATGTATGCATTGGACTGGTGTTCTTGGACCCAAGGTTATGCGTATGCATTGGATTGACGCATGTCATATGATACTTTTTGGATATGATATTCTGCTGGGACTTGATGTGTTCATGTCCGGAATATCTGGTGGACTTGGCTTTCCATGGGACTTGTGCTTGTGTGTACATGCCCGGAAACGCCTGGAGGACTTGGCTTTCTGATGGGTCTTGTACTTCGTGTACTTGCCGGAAACACCCGCGTGATATGGTTTCATGAACGGGGATTGTCCATGCCAATGGTGCATTGCATCGCATCTTTATGTGATTGCCAGCAAATGAATTTGCATGCTGTTTTTATGCCTGTGTGACCTGTGTGTAGTTCCGAGTAAGGGGACTCCCGTCCGTGAACCGTGTGTGTGAAACTGTCTGCTGACATGGTTATGTGGCATGTGGATAGGTGGTAAGTATTGACCAAATTAACCTTAGTGTAGTGTATTCATTTAGAAGTGAGTATATTTACATTTCATTTATATGTGGGCGACCAAAACTCACTTATAGATTATGACCGGCCGTGTGTACACACTCACTGATGTCTCAAGGCGGTCATAACTTAGTGTTCAGCTGCCCACCTTATCCCCTTTGTACAAAGAGAGCAACCAGCCAAGTGTCACTCAACTTTTGGACCCCTACTCACTTACTTTTTCCTCTCCTCTTCTCTCAACTTGTGAAAAGCGAGTTTGAGCTTTATGAGGGTTTTATGATGCTGAAAACTCTGGTTTTTCATGATTTCTCATCATTTCCAAGCCTCCCATAGCTATACCTACCTTGCTAGGCGTGTTTCCAAGTACTCTACTTCACTCCTAACCCTTCTAAGGGCTGTTTTTCACCAAAACAGCTCTCTTTCATCGTTGTAATTACTGGTTTAGAGGCTGATTTTCTCATTTTCAGCTCTCTAATCCATACTAGAACCAAAGGAGAAGCCGTCCCAGTGCTCCCCGCACCTTCTTGAAGATTTTCATCGCAAAGAACCGCAATAAAATGGAAGAATTCAGCACCAAAGGCACTTCTATCGCGAAGACTTCCGCTGTCATCGACTCCTTGAGCTATTAGTAAGCTTACAAGACCATCTATTGGTGTAAGTACCTAGTAGGAAGGGCAAGGCTCCCTGCTTTGTTACCCTGTGCAGTATTCTCTTGTCCTACTTGCTCTAGGGATTGATGGCTGCCTTGTTTGGTGGGGCAATGACGAGCAGATGGCTGGGAATATGGACACATGAGCGGGTAGAAAAAGAGGGCAGCTCCTTGTGGTGTCTCCATCGACAAAACACTTGTTTGCAAATGCTGTTTTCATGTGCATTGGCATGGGAATCTAACTTGGTATGCCCGTGAAGCTATGTATCATTTCTCCCAAGATTAATAAAGCTATTTGAGGGAGGGGCTGGCCGTTCCGGCTCATTGTGTCTCTTCTCAATTGAGTAGTTTCATTTTGTATTCTGCTATATCCTAAAATCTAAGAGTGTTTAAGTGTATTAATATGCATTGTGTTTAAATTAGTGCTCATATCCGGAATGGCGATACAATTACGCACGGTTTTCTTTCACTCCTATTGTGAAAGACGATCATTGAGAGCACTAGCTATTAGTACACTTAGAATACTGTGGATAGCCATACAATGAATGCTCAAAAAGCCAATTCAAAGGGCAACCACAGTGGCATACATGTTTCCAATGCTTTGCAGGAAGAAGACACTCATTTGGTGCATAGCAAGGAGCAAGAACATGTGGGACAACCATCCCATGGTAAAGGAAAAATGCATGAAGTAGAGCACGAAGCTTTGTGGGCTGAAATGGTACACTTGCAAGCTCGTTACATGCGGCAGGCTTTTGACTGTCCCACACACATGTGGATGACCGTGGTAACTGTCACCATTGAGCTATCTAATGGTCCTCTCTGTTTGTGTGAGCCTTGGGCTCTAGACGGGTATTCAGTCATTGATGCTCGTGGGTCGAGTCTTCGGACTCTGTATGGCCCTGGACTTGGCTTTCCGGTGGGCTTGTTTGTGCCCGGAAATGTCAAGTATGTGCAAGTACATGAACGGAGATTGTCCTTTAGCAATGTTGCATTGTGCACTCATGGATTGCATGCTATTGAAATGTTTTCGCGTCAACTAGTTTCATTTGCATGCCTGGCATGTGTGTCTAGCTCAGGGGTCGGGGACGCCCACCCGTGAGCCGTGGAATGCTTTGTATGCTGACACGTTTTGTGGCATGTGAACAGGTGGTAAGTATATATTTTAATAAGAGTTTTATGTTATATGCTTTACCTTCATGATGAAAGTCTTAAGATGAGCCACCTCTACCTCTCCCAATCCAAGGTAACCAAATCTCACTACTATTATCTCAACAACTAAAGGTAGAGCAATCAACCAATCAAAAAAAACTCTGCACTTATGAACCTTGATCTATGGCCAAAAAATAGGTACAAAACTTCGCCCAATATGAGGGGTTCCTCAAATAAAAATACTGAAGAAGACAACTCAAAGAGAGTTGGAGAAAGTAGAAGGGTTGAGGTGAAGTTAAAGAACATAGGACAAGAAGAAAGTGAGATATTGGAGCTAATAGCTAGAGGAGATGTCAAATATTGAATCAACTGATCGCACATCCATGTTCACACAGGCCAAACACCTCACCTACATTATTTACTAAGGCTTACACTACACAAACTAAGCACTCAACAAGCTTCACACATCTTTCAAATTTATGCACACATCGTAGCCTCACCATCAATACCCTCCAAGTACATCCCTCAATGGGGCCCTCTCACCACTAAACATACCAATCATATCATTCCTTGCTATGTCTCCATCTGAGGCTAGATCACTGCAAAACTTAGCATTACCTCCCTCTTGATCAACAAACATCCATGTCACATCCTGCATCCCTATATCTCCATCTAAGGCTAGATCACTCCATAACTACTCCATAACTTAGCACTAGTCTAAGGAAATCCCAACCAAACTTCATTCCGATTTCTCCATCTAAGGCTAGATCACTCCATAACTTAGCACCAGTCTTAGGATACCCCAACCAACTCAATGTTTAGGGGTTGTGTTGTTGCTAGTAGACGGGTCTTCTTACCTTCTAGAGAGCATTCTTTATTGGGTGATTGTAAGGATTTCCTTTTCTTTGTGAGGGTGGCATGCTTCCTACAAAGTGTCGTTCAGTTCTTCTCGATAACCAAATACCTCGCCAATGACTAGGACCCCTCAACATCAATTTTCATATACACCTTACTCTACCCCCCAGCCTCGTCAATTGATCTCCTCTCACCAATCGTGAATTTAACTCAAATATTGCCAACCTATCCAACTTTTGCACTCCAGGCATACCAAAGCCTTGCCATGTGTACCAAACTATTCAACATCCAAGGCTTCAATACTAAAATCATTTCTCTACAGATCTCTAGTGCCGATTGGATGAATGCTCTAATCCACTATGAAGCAAATTAACTTGTGTATAAAGCCTTCATCATGCCATCCAACGTGATACCTACTCTTAAAATTCATAATTACAATCAAATTTCCTAGAAAATTATCTCATTTGTAAGAAACCAACAGTGGTACCTCAACCTTACAAGACACGCAAAATCGTCTTCAACATCAACCTAAAGTTAATACCAAAGCATTTAAATATTGACTACTCAAATATGTTTCGCCAACCAACTGCACTTCATCAACCTCCAAGTTGCTATTATAGTGAGCAACCACATTTCAATCACTATTATATCTCACCAATTCGGAGGACATAATCTAAATTTAGGAAAAGGACATGTTAACCACATTTAAATAACATTACTGCCAACAAGGACGCACTTTATTTTTGCAAAAGACGTTCTTATTTTTTTACAATTTCCTGATTATGCGGTTTAGTCCAACCTATGACATATGTAAGTGCCCACTAAAATATAATTTGCACATACATAGCCTAAGAATAAGCCTAACGAGCATTTGGACCCCAAATACTTTGGACGATAGGACAAATGTAAATGAGAGGCCATGTATAAACATCATTTTATACAATGAAAAAAGAGACAATCCCATTAATCATAATTAAGGTGGTGGAGCACTCTTGCTAATTTGCTCTTGTGATTAGTGTATGCATGCTTGCTTGCTTCTCTCTTCTAGATTATTTGCATGCTATGGATTGTGGTGTATACTATGGTTTGCTAATGATTGCTCATCTCTAATCTCTCTTATTAGTAGTTAGCGTTCTTTTCTCGCCCATTTTGTATGCACATAGACATTAAGGTAGAGGTAGAGCTCTCCATAACTCCTTCCCTCTTTACTCACCACCCATTAGGACAAGGCATTCCTTGAGTGACACAAGGGGTGACATTTTAGAAGTCCCTAGCTTCTCCACAAGCGAGAGTTCTCTCTTGAGATGGCTGGTTGTGCATCCTCATATCAACCCTTATAGTCATCACTTCTCCTCGTGCAAGGCACTAGATAGTTCCCAATTGGTGAACGAAGCAATGTGAAGAACCTTACTTTAATAAAATTTGTACGGCCCTGTCGTCTCCTCTAGGTAACTAAATGTGGTATTCTAGGTCTGGGAGATTTTATGGATCTCCAACAAGTAGGTGCAACTTAAGTGTCTAATTGGGTCTCAATGTGTCTCCTCATCAGTATCTCGGTCTCTTGCAAAACATTGCCCAACATTTTCAAAAAAAAAGGTGACAAGCATTGGGACATGATCCTCTAAACTCCTTGTAAGTTTGCTCGTGTCTTTGTACTTCATGCACACATCTTGTCATCATAATCTATGACTCAACCAAGAGGACCAAACCTCTCTAAATTCTGTGAGAGAGAGAGAGTGAGTGTGTGTGTGTGTGTGAGAGAGAGAGAGAGAGAGAGAGAGAGAGAGAGAGAGAAATGAAATGATATGATATATTAACGTCTTCAAAAGGCCAAAATGACCTATGAGACCAATCTGTTACAAAAATAGTGAATCTGGTACCATGTCTAGATACAAAAAGAACTAAAAGAACTAGAAGTGCATGGATGTGGTAGCTGATACAATAAGTGCCCAGTAAGCTGGGTGCTACAATATGTGACACAATGATCGCTCCTCATCTGCACTCCGGACGTCGAGCAAGGATGGCTCGAATCCTCTGCTGTAGTCTCCATCGATTCCGTGTAGCTCCTCTCCTCAGTCGTGGTCGTCTGGATCTCCCTAACTCCAGTGCCCGGTCAACGAGAATGCCAGTAGTGGTAGTGTGGGTGTGAGCCGAGCTCTGCAGTGGTGACTGCTCCTCTGTCTGCTGCTCTGTCTGCTCCCGTGTCTGTCCAATATCTAGTGTAAAGAAATCTGTAATCTGTCTCTGGGACTGTCTCTCTCCTGCTCTCCTCAATAGAGTGTCTCTATATCTGTGTAACTCCAGTAGATACAGTCCAAGACATCTCTGATCCTCATAACTCATGACTCTAGATAAAGGTCCAAAACCCTCTCTGAAGAGACAGTGGAATCGGCCTCGTATCTCATAGTATACTGTGCAATGGCATATGTAATGTAGCTCTGTCTCTGGCTCTAAACGGCATAAGCGACATATCCTGCTGTCTGCTGGTATCCCACTGAATCTACCAGTCTCAACCTCTAACTGATGTGAGGATGTGCGTATCTGACCAATGGCACAACGTAAACCATGAGATAGATGTGTATCCATATAGCTAGGTCGAATCACAAACCCATCTCCTGTGAGTTGGAGAAGATGCTCTCTATAGAAAGCCATCTTCGTACCCAACTCCTGTGTCGGCTCAGTCCATGTCCTCCTGGTGTGCAACTGGATCAGATCCTGACGAATGAGCCTAGTAATCTCCACCCGTGTAAGAGAAATCGAGGGTGCCTGAAGAGAGTACTGGAAAGGAGGCAGCCTGTCCATGGTGAAGCCCTGCGTCTGAAACCATGCTGTCATCTGTGCGTACCAGCATGATGTGTCCCCCTGAAGAGCTAATTGTCTAGAAGACTCAAGGGCCAATCTAGCATATCTGTCTCTAGTAGTGTCCCATAGTCTGTGCACAAAGGAGACTGATCTGGTAAGCGCCTCAATCTGCATAGGAGCTCCGCTCGAATGATATCGTGTGGTACGGAGGCCTTAGCCCCAATCAATCTAGAGATCATAGATACCAAGGGTCTCTCTGCACGCTTCCACCCATCTGGACCTACAGAAGGACCCCAAATCTGCACCCCATACAACATAACTGGGGCTACCAAAGTATCAAAGAGCCATAACTTTGTCCGAGGTTCCTGGAACTGAACCTGCAAACACATCCTCTCCAATCCTCCCAAAGCCGCATAGGCTCTAGTCAGTCTCGTCTCTGCTGCTCTCCCCAAAGAAAATCTCGGCCCAGTGAAGACCACCCCGAGGTAAGTGTATGCATCTGTATACTCCACCGTCTCCTGGCCATATGTGAAAGTAGGTGCTGATCTCCTGATCCACTGCGGTGTGGTGTTAAACACCATAACCTTGGTTTTTCCAAGGTTTACAGATAATCCACTGTCCGCCGCAAAACTGTGTAATGCATCTAACTGTCGCTGCATACCCTCTGGTGAGTCAGAGATCAATACAATATCATCGGCATATAATAACAATGGGATCCACGTCCCCGCCAGCTCGGCACCCCTATCACCCTCTCTATCAATGTAATCAGACACCTCATCAACATACAAACCAAATAGAGTAGGAGACAATGGGCAACCCTGTTTCACCCCAATAGTGGAGTGAACTAAATCCAATACTCCTTCCGGAGTACGTACATATCCCACCACTGATCTGTATAGAGCCATGATGCCCCAAATCAACACTGTGGGCACCCCCATCCCCTGCAGTCTGCGCATCAGCCGAGCTCTCGGTACCGTGTCAAATGCTTTGCGGAAATCCACAAAGCTACAATAAATCCGTCTCCCATGTGACCTCCCCTCCTCAATGACGGCTCTGAGTGTCAGAATATGATCAAGAGTGGAGAGACCCCTCCTGAAACCGGCCTGACCCACTGCCCGCATACCCTCACTCTCTGCCCAACTGCTCAATTGCTGCTCTAGAATGGATGCATACAATTGTGCCAATGTGTGCCCAACCATAATAGTGCGGTAATTCCCGGGCTCTGTAGGATCACCTGCCTTGAAGATAGGCACAATAGTAGACAAACTCCAAGTCTCAAGTAATCCTTCACACATGACGTGGTTGAACAACACCGCAAGAACCTCTGCCAGCATGTCCCTAGCATGTATAAAGTGCTCCGCTACTAGACCATCATGATCATATGCCCTCCTGGTCCTCATCCTGTCAATGGCCCTCTTTACCATCTAAGTGGTAAAGAAAGTGCTCGTAGATGGGCATGGCTCTGTGGGGTCTGGAAGGGGATCCTGTCCAGAAACCGTATATAGTGATGTCGCATACTGGCCCAATACATCAGGAGAAGTAATCACTGGGGGAGGAGAGTGCTCATGAAAGAGTCGCCATGCCTCTCCTGAATCTCTGCTCAAGAACAGCTGATACAAGTCTCGCTCCATGTGGGCTAGGAATGCTCGCTTCTTCCGTCATACAAGGCGCCGGAAGGCAATCCGAGACTGTCTGTGAGTAATGACTCCTAAAAGAAGATCTCTCTCAAGCTGGGCTCTCACATCTTTGCACTCCTCATCATACCAGCTATTCTGAGGCATGCTCCCAGAATGTCTCCTCCGACCGGGCTGAGTATGTGGGTATGCCTCTGATGCTGCATCATGTAATGTCTGAGTCAGTAAAGTGGTGATCTCCTCCACTGAGAGTCCTGGGCTGACTGTGCAAAGACGATCCCAAATCCCCTCTGTATAGACCAAGTCAGTCTCTGGTGTAAATGTATACCGGGTATGTGACATGCCTCCTGATGTCTGGGCTGTACTATACTGAAATGAGACCGATAACGTCAAGACAGCATGATCTACTGCTATGCCCACTGGCATGGACCCCACTGTGAAATCCTGAATGCAAGGGATGAAACTCGGCTGAGCCATAACATAATCCACTGTACTCGCACCATGCCTATGTGGAAAGCATGTGAACCCTGCTGATCCTGGAAATCTCTGTAAGCCATTAAGAATGGCCAGACCATGTGTAGTAGTCATCTCTGTGAGGTATCTCCCATACTCTGTCTGCTCTCTATCATGTGAACACCTCTCTAACCCCAGCTCACCCACATCTAGCTCTCTAAGCATCTCCTCTGAGGTGTCATAAAAGACTGTCTGAGAGTTGCCCGTTCGGGCATTGAAGTCCCCTAGAAGAATAACGTCAGCATCTCTAGAGAACTCCCATATGTCATCATCTAGCATAGAGAAAGGCGACTGTCCTCTGGGTGTAGCATAGACTGACGTACTGGGGGGAAAGTAGCATATGGCAATGTACAGAAATCGGCCTGTGTCCGCTCTCAGCCTCACCCACATGTACCTCGCCTAGTCATCTCGTCGCACGATATGAAGCAGTGGCTGTAACTCCTCCCTGAAAAGCACTGCTACTCCTCCTGAGCCTCTACTCCCATGCTGAGATCTCGTGACTGTCCTGTGAGCTGTCTCCCATCTATCACCTGTCACATGTGGCATCGACTGTCCAGGGGCTTGGTGTGTCTCTGAGAAGAAAACCATGTCCCTATCTCTGAAGCTGTCCTCAAAAGCACCTATGTCTAACCGCATGGATCCATTACAGTTCCACGCAGCCATCTTCAGTGTGGTCCCATAGGTCTCCTCCCGTCATGTAGAGCGTCGCTCTACAATCACCACCCGACCATCTCTGTAGAAGGCCAACTTGCCTTTTTCCCTTGCTGCTCTAATTTCTGGCATCATCTCATTCATATGGGCAAGCTGTGAAAGAGTGAGGTCGTCTCCGAGAAAAATACCAGTCTTCTTGAGAGTGGGCCTCTTCTTTGAGAAATCTTTCTTCTCCTCTAGAGAGGGGAAGCAAAGTATGAGGGCTCTTTCCTTTGATGACTCTCCAGAACCTTCATTCCTCTTGCCCACTCTCCATGCCTTTGTATGTGAGGGTTTTTCCACCCCCATCATGGACATGAGGTTGGAGACCTCTTTGTCCACGTTGTTCATGTCTTTGTCCTCTAGAGAGAGAGAGAGAACACCTTGACTGGTTGGCAAAGGCAGGCCAAGGCACAGAGAGGAGCGAGAGAGGCCTTTGTGCTGTATCTGTTCAAAAACAGTTTAGAGCATAGTGAGTCAGTGACGCGTTTGAAGAGAGACCTCGACCTCTGTGCTGCATTGTTCAAAACAGTCGTGGCCCGCGACCTCTGTGCTGCATCTGTGACCTCGACCTCTGTGCTGCATTGTTCAAAACAGTCGTGGCCCGCGACCTCTGTGCTGCATCTGTTCAAAACAGTCGTGGGTGTGACATTGACACGGTGTGATTCAAATTTTGAATCCTCCCAAAAATAAAAAAGGAAAGGAAAAGGGAAGGGAAGGTTTGGAGCTGCCACGTAGCAAGCCCCAAAACCTTCAAATTATAATATAGAAGTGTACACCATGACTGCACTAATAATTGCACGGCGCAAGAACAGTAGGCTTCCAAAGTACAGAAGCAGACTTAAACTTGGTTACCATCATGGACCACAACTCAGAAAGACATTATGCTTGGTTATTTTTTTCGTATTTTAACGTTTCCCTGCTTCATATTGTCAATGTCTTTGTGTGGCTATCATCCCCCAATGTGTATCGTATTGATTTAGCCCAAACAATCACCTCTCTACAAGAATTGTTTTTGGCAATCAAAGGCCACTGTACAACTGACTGCCATAGACCTTTTTCTGTAGCTCCATGGGAGAGCATGGATCAGTAGCCATATTTATCATTCAGTGCAGTCCTTCCATCTCCTGTTTGCCCTGAAAAGCACAAAAATACAAACTTGTCACACAATGTACTGCACAAAACACACCATTTGTTCAAGAACAAATTCAACCGCAGCAACTTCCTACCTGCAGGTGGGACCCAAGCTTGAAATTTGGCCTCTTCTTTATTGAGGAAAACCGGTTTCTCAGGCCCTAGCCTTCTCTTCTTTGTTGTGTTTGATATCTCTTCATTCCTTGAGCCTGCCCTTTCTTCTTCAAGTTCTTCTACAGCAGCCCCCAATCCTTTTTGATGTCTCAAGAGCAGGGCAACAGTATCAGCAGCAGTAAGAGCAGCTCCCTCCCACATGCTCTTCTCATCTTCACGATCTTCTGTGTGTGTGTCTTCCTTTGCAACATCCTTGGTGGGTTTTCGCAAGATGAGACCATGAGCATCTTCTGGTATATCTTGTGAACTATCATGTTCATGCATTTTCATTGTTGCTTTGTGCCTTTCTTTATATTCCAAAAACTCCTTACCAGTAGAGGTCTCTTCAAGGTTATCTGTGGTTGTCTTCTCCACCACATTCTTCCTGGCATGACCAAGCCACAACCGGCCCTTCAAACTTTCTGTTTTCCTTTTATCCTGTTCATCGACCTGTGGAGACACCATTCTTAGCTCTTTTATTTCCAAGTCATCAATTACAGTGGTTTTGCTGCTTGTTTCCTTCTCAATTTTGGAACTTAGGTCCGTTTTTGATGTCTTCTCAATTGCCTGCTTCAGATGAGCATCTGCAACTTGCCGAGGGCTGGTCGATCGTGGTTCATTATGCCATTTCTTTAGTGCCTCTCCACTTGGATCTGCGATTTTGAGAAGAAAAATAACCGTGTCTAATTCGGTTTGTTGCTTTTCTATCTCTTTTCTGAGACCAGAAGCACGGTCACTTTCTGTTGTTAAAAACATGCAAGAAATTAGTCATCCCAAGATTAAAGCAGTAGCAACAGAAAAACAACTTAGTACATTGTTGGTAAGTATCACAGGAGAAAAGAGTCAGCACTTTCAACTAGGCAAGTATGTCACTTGAAAACAAAAGGGCAGGAGAAAAAAGAAGGGCAACAGCAAGGCACAGCATCAGCAATGACCTGACAAGAAAGGCAGGCCATTGGGCTGCCCAAGTTTGACCTGAAAAAAGTCACGAGCAGCACAGATACGATCAGCCACACGCATTAGCCACCGGCCTGTTTAGGGAGTTGGACCAGGCTCACCCAAAGTGGGCAAAGGGGAAAAATCTTTGCAGCAAACAATCCTTGGAGATTTGCAAGGTAGAGGAAAAG
This sequence comes from Cibotium barometz, assembly GCF_041138505.1. Classification (NCBI taxonomy): domain Eukaryota; kingdom Viridiplantae; phylum Streptophyta; class Polypodiopsida; order Cyatheales; family Cibotiaceae; genus Cibotium; species Cibotium barometz. The sequence continues at coordinate 20,739,139 of NC_141108.1, read as the reverse complement.
TCTTCAAACATCAAAAGGTAAACATCTTCAGCAAACTAAGGTTAATGAGTTTCATCTTGATTGGTCAAAATTTGAGTGCAATTAGCAGGCATTGGTTTTAAATCAATTTACCATGGCATTTACCACTTGCAGCACCCCAATTTTCTATATCTGACTAAAGCATGAGAGTGGTGCCTCTTACCTAGTTTGGATGATACATTAGTCATGAATGCATCCAAAGTGTCCGGAGGCTCCTGATCTGGACAAATCTCAGCATGATTCTTCTTCTCAGAATCAACCACTTCAGTTAACCTTTCAATATCCTTAATAATCTTCTCTCTTTTCAAGCAATGACTCGGCCGTTTCCACAACTTGAGCAGGTTCGCCTCCCTTGATGGTGGTTTTGTCTTTGTCATGCCATGTGCGATCATAAAAATCATCATCATCACTGCAGTTGTAAAAACATAAAAAAAAAGGTCCGCTTCGTGTCAACCTTCAAGAAGAAACAGAAGCTGCAGCACCTTGTGAAGAAGACCACAACAAGTCTCTGAAATTCCGAACACCAACCTCAGATCCTCGTCTTCATCTTCCATCCCTTTTCTAAATGGTCCTTTCCTAGCTCGGGCACCCATGCTCTCTTGAATGCTTTGATTGAGAGTCTCTTCAAGGTTTTCCAGCTCTTCCATAAGCTGCATTAGATTCATTTTCAAGAGACTATGAAGACCTTGTAGAACAACTCATCTAAATCTTGTGACACCAATGAACAAGCTTCACATGCAAGTAACCTGCTCTATCCGTTGTTGGTTACGTGCAACTTGTGTTTGTTGTCCTTGTGTCAGGCCTCCTTGAGGGATCTCCTTATCATTAGCAAGGAATTAGATTCGATCAAAAATCCTCCATGAAAGCATCTATCTCAGCCTCGAGAGCTTCAGGGAGTTCATGGGTACTTGCATTAAGTACAAAGACCAGAGGTTCTCAGAATAAGCAGAAGATCCCTGTGAAGGCTTTAGACCACATAGTCACCATAAGCAGAGTGGTGGGCATCTTCTAAGCTGGTGGACCTGGGGCAGGATGCCCACTAGAAGAGCTGCTCTTCAAGCGGGGTGCCAAGGAATGGCCACCTGCTGGCACTAACTTCAAGAAAGATAAATGCGTTAATTCTCAGCCCAGCCTCAGGCCACTTGTATTATTAAAAAAAAAATAACCTCCCCCCCGCCCCCCCCACTCTTTCCCCCCTTTCGCCCGCTTCCATTCTCCTTCTCCTTTCTAAAGAATGCTGGCTTGAATGAAGGCTCCTCATTGCAAGCTGGTGGCCTTAGAAAACCAACCCATTATCAAAGAAAGTTCCGGTGAACTTCCATCATCTCAGAATATACAACAATCTATCATGCAGTTGAAAGGGGCGGAAGCATTGGTTTGTCCAAAAGCCACTAGAGAAAGCTCATACAACCCAAAGTATGTCTTGAATGCCATCCTCTGAATATCTCATGACACAATCCACCCATACATGATGAAAGCCACTCTTAAGATCAATCGTGCTAAAGCAAGAGGAACCACCCTCTTATATACACACATTTTGTATTTCCCTATCTACAAACGTTTTGTATTTCCCATCCTTATTTTGCATTAGGCTGACCAGCAAGCATAAAGGTAAGTTACTCAGGCAAAGCAAGCCCTCCTCTAGGAGCTTGTTGACTTGATTCCTTATCTCCTCTTGTTCACTCTAGGGTGGCCAATTTGGTCGAAAGCTTCCAAGGATAAGATCAATGCAATGATCTTCCGCGTGTTCCAATAAGAGCATTCCAAGCAAGGTCTACAAAACAATCTTGATATGCATGCAATAAATTTAATCTTTCTTAGTCAATGCATCTACATGAGTGTTACATTGCTCTTCCTTATCTCAAACAAAAACCAATTACAAGCAAAAAGATTTTTCATTACTTGAAAAATCTGGATGTGGCTTACAACCAGGATAGCATCCCTCAAAGACCAGTATTATGCATCAAGGTGGTTACCTAATCCTTGTATTCAGTCGTGCATGCCAAGGCATTCCCAAAATCACATCACATCCCTGCAAGGGTGCAACCAAGAAGTTCTCATGATCCAAATAACCCTGTACATGCATCCCCAACTTGCCAATCACTGGCACCACAACCACATTCTTTTCTTGGAAAGCTGAACTAGCTTCCAAAGGTATCCCCAACTCAAAAGCACATCTACGACTATGGCTGCAGTCATTTCAGTAGATATGAAATTGTGAGAAGAGCAATCATCAAACAAAAAGAGGGTTGATTTGTCTTTGAGTTGCTCCACACTTGAAATAATTTGTAATATTCAATAGGTTGACCTGTGTTCCCCTGCACATCACAAATAGCATTTCTTTGTGCCTTCTCTTCACGTGCCTTCGTACATCCAGGAATTTGGCATACACACAATCTTTACTACCACATTTGAAACATCTTCCTTAGCGCAAGTAAGAGTGTTTCTACTGTTGAGACAGTCCGTATGCTTTGCCCTCGCCCTTTGTTTTCTTCTCATGGTCTTTGGTAGCTTGTTCGACACATTTAGCTTCCGTTTTTGGTGGCTGGCCAGATTTCTGCTGATTATGACCAGTCCTTGACTTCCATTTAGGTCCTTTTGGAGTTGATTTTCCTTGCCCGATGTTCATATGAAAATTCCTGCAATAGTGATTAAATTAGTAAGCTGTTGCAAGATTTGATTTGGGTGTTGTTGGATAATAGGATGGAATCCCAATTTATATTTACATTTCTACTCCTCATCGTTGATGTCCATGAAAGTGTGGGATTGCAATGGCTAGGGTTAGGGTGTGTGTGGAGAGTACACACAACACACAGTACACAGAGAGTAAGAGAGAGAGGAACCCAATGATAATGATAAAAAGCAAGTACAAAAGTCGCCACATAATAGTGATAAGTGAGTGACCTAATGAGTGTTCACATAGGCCGGCCATAAGTGGTGCCAGGTGGACCAAACCACTTATAAACATCTATAAGTGAAACTAAGCTAAACTTGGAAAAAACCTCCAGTAACTGAAGTAAAAAGTGCCCCAGTAACCTACTGATGATCACTAGCACTCCTCCGGGTGTATACAGCATAAAACCCAACAAACCCCCCTGGAGTGATATGTGATCACTATCACCAAAAGGAAACAAATTCAAAGCAGTGCGGAATGCTTCGAATTTTGGACGTGGTAATGCCTTGGTGAAGATGTCTGCCACATTCTGATCTGTAGGGCAGTAGATCAGACTAATATCACCTGCCTAGAGTCTCTCCCGAACAAGGTGATAGTGAATCTCAATGTGTTTTGTGCGGGCATGAAACACGGGATTCCTGGCCACGGCAATGGCACTCTGACTATCAGCATAGATAGGGGTAGGCTCCTCCATTGAAATATCCATATCAACCATAAGACAGCACAACCATATACACTCAACGGTAGTAGTGTAGGCTGCTATGTACTCTGCCTCACAAGACGAAGTGGCCACCATGGTCTGCTTCTTGCTTAGCCAAGAAATGCATGAACAGCCAAGAAAGAAACAGTTCCCACTAGTGGAATGTCTGGTATCAAAATCACCAACCCAATCTGAGTCGCTGCAAGCATGTAACTGCGTCACTCCCCTCAGGATATAGCAATCCAAGAGACCGGGTACCCTGCAAATACCGAAACACACGCTTCGCAGCTTGCCAATGTGACAATCGCAGGTTGTGCATGAATCTGCTCAACTGAGATACGGCATACTGAATATCTGGCCATGTAGTACACAAGTAAATAAGGCACCCAACAGCCTGAGCATATGTAGTGGCATCAAACAAAATACTGTCATCTTGTAGTGACAGTTTCAGCCCGGGCTCCATAGAAGTGTTGATAGGCTTGCAATCCTGAAATTTAAACTTCTCCAGAAGTTTAGCAAGGTACCGAGATTGCAACAACCCAATGCCTCTGTCATCCTGCACAAACTGTATGCCCAAATAGTAGTGTACGGGCCCCAAGTTAGACATGTCAATTGTCTGTTGTAGTATCTCTTTAAAAGCTGCAATTTTGGCATCATTTGATCCCGTGAGCAAGAGATCATCCACATGTAGACTGATGACCAGCAGATCTTTCTCTTCTTTCTTTACATACAAAGTGGCTTCAGATGGACTGTTCACAAAGCCTTGAGTAAGCAGGAAAGCATCTATCTTTGCATACCAAGCTCGTGGAGCCTGTTTCAAACCATACAAGGCCTTTTTCAGCCTGCATACTTTCCCTTCATGACCATGTTCTGCAAAACCTATGGGCTGATGTACATAAACTTCCTCCTCGAGGTCCCCATGTAGGAAAGCAGTCTTAATGTCCAACTGATGAACAACCCAACCACGATGTGCAGCCAATGCAATGACACTCCTGAGTGTCGATATACGGGATATAGGAGCAAATGTCTCCTCATAATCAATGCCCTTTTTCTGTGCATAGCCCTTTGCAACTAGACGGGCTTTGTACCTATCAATGGATCCATCTGCATGTCTTTTCAACTTATAGACCCACTTTGTACCAATGGCTTTCTTGCCTTTGGGCAAATCAACCGAATCCCATGTATGATTCTTTTCAATAGAATCAAGTTCATCCTGCATGGCTTTATTCCAATGCACACTGTCTCGTGCATCCACAAATGAATCAGGCTCATCATCATCATGTAAGCTAGCTGCCATAACCATATTCAAATCCATGACATGTGCATGCTCATTGGTCCGTGTCTCCCTACGAGTACGGCCATCAAGAGGAGCATCTAGGTGGCTGTCCTGTAATGTATTCAATTACCATCTAGGTGTATGTCTGACTAGTGGAGCCTGTTGCCCCACATTTGGCTCAACCTCTTGCTCAATCTCCTGCTGCTGAATTTCTGCATCACCTTCATGATTAGCTGGCTGCCCTGCACCTTCATGGGTTGGAGTACCAACTGTGGAGTGAAATTCCATAGGCAGTAGGCCTTCAAACACATCATTTTCAGCTTGATATACATCATAACCAGCCATGGATAATTCTGATTTTTCATCAAAAATCACATCCCGACTGTTGAATATCTTCTTGGACATTGGGTCATACAACCGGTAGCCCTTGCTCTCACGGCTGTACCCAACAAAAATGCATTTGTGGCTTTGTCATCCAACTTCCTTCTCAACTCTTTGGGTATGTGTGCATATGCGAGACACCCAAAGGTACGAAAGTGTGATACCAAAGGCTTGCGGCCATGCCAAGCCTCAAAAGGAGTAATGGATATCGATGCCTTTGTGGGACATCGATTCAATATATGACAAGCACACATAACAGCTTCCATCCAAAAGACATGTGGTAGCTTCTTTGCCTTCAACAAACATCTAGCCATCTCCATGCACCGATTCTTCCTTTCTGCAACCCCATTCTGCTGTGGAGTATAAGCAGTAGTATACTGATGCTTGATACCTCTACTCTCAAGAAAGGAATTCAACATGTGTGACACATATTCCCCCCCTTGGTCAGAACGGAGAGTCTTAACCTGACATCCTGACTCATTTTCAACAAGTGCTACAAAGGCCAAAAATGCATCATATACCTGTGATTTCCGTGTCAACGGATAGACCCAGCATGTACGAGAGGTCATCAATAAATGTAGCAAAGTAGAAGCAACATCCTAATGACTTCGTCTACATGGGACCACAAAGATCACTGTGTATAAGCTGCAACTTTGCAATTGCTCTTAGAGCCTAATCATGTGGAAAAGAAAACCGATGCATTTTTCCCAAAATACATCCTTCACATATGTGATCTGGAGGCTTCTCCATAAGAGGTAGGTCTGTGAACATGCTATGTCGCTGCATAAGCATAAGACTACCAAAGTTTACATGCCCCATCCGAGCATGCCATAACTCAGTGTTAAAACCCTAAGATCTCTCTAGATAATTGTTATGCATAAACATGCATAAACTCAACCACCCAACCACCCCCGAGCCCAAGGGATGCACACATGAATCATAAATGAAATACATCATACCTCTACCTTGATGTCCCATACCATCAAGAGGTATAACTCCAATCCTATAGCATGTAGCTATAGTGTGAAATGGTAGATGAGGAGATATGGATCTCTACACAAGAGACCATAGCATAAGCCTCAAGCTTCCTAGCCTCCAAGCCCCCAAGCTCCCTTGAGTGTGCCCCATGCCCCTATTATATAGGAGGGCCCTCAACAAGTGACTCTTGACTTTCCATTTCTCATGTGTGACCCTTGGATGCCTGACCCTAACCTTAAACCTTAAGGTTAGTCCTAACCCATACTCCACTAGAGCTTGTTCCCATGCTCCCATGCTCACAAGCCTAATGTGGGTTAGCCTCCCAGTATATGCACACATAATGTGTATATAACATAGCACACATAATGTACATATAACATACTTCCCCTCTCTCAAAACATTGCACTCTTGCAATGAAAAGAAGGAGAACTGCGCTGAACAATCTCAACCGACTCCCAAGTTGAATTCTCAATTTCCCTATCTTTCCACCTTATTTTAACCTCAGGGATTAGTCAACTACAAAGTTTCCTTTCCCTGAATTCAAGTACCTAATCAGGTTCATGTGTGGAACATAGGATAATTCATCGACTTCAACGAGTTCTTGAGGAGTAACTGTGTCATCCTCACCTCCCAGTTTCCCTTTCAATCTATCGATATGAAAGACTGGATGAACTCTAACAATTGGAGGTAGTTTTAGTTCATACGCAACCGTGCCAATCCGATATATAACTCGAAATGGACCACAATATCTAGGAGATAAATTCGAGCATTTTTCCATTGACAAAGTCTGAAAATCTTTAGGAACATTAAAATAAATCAACGCTCCTGGTTCAAAAGACCGAGATGAGCGTCTCCTATCAGCATAAAACCATGCCCTATCATGAGAACTCCTAATAGAATCCCGAGCCTCGGTCAGAATTTCCTACATATCACGCAAGAAATCCCTCGATGCATCAAGCTCGATGTTCTTAAGACTGACATTAACAAGTGCCCTGGGTTAAAACCCATACATAAGTATGCACGGACTAAAACCAATAGCCATATATTTAAAACTGTTATAGGCAAATTCCATCATTGAAATATTTCCCAATATGATGATTTTCTAGAGACATGCACGAAGCATATACTCTACAATCTGATTCATACACTCTGTTTGCCCATCAGACTGCGGCGGATGATCAGAGCAATTCACATTCAAAGTAACTTCCTCGTTGTAAACCATTCGGAATAAAGTAGGAAAGCATGGCATTATAACAGCAGAAACCAGGGATTCATTGGCGCCCCGACACACCCACATCTGCATATGGAATACTCAACGTCTCGAGTTACCCATATCAACATAGAAAGTCATCAACGTCTCGATGAGTCACATATGTCCATCCGTAAACCTATCAGGTTGATTGTGTAAATCACCTAAAGTACGGAACTAAAGAAAGAAATGCCAACAAAGGAAGAATTCAAATTTCCTTATCCGACCACAACAAGATAAACTTGTTTGAACTCTAAAGAAAGAGATTTCAACAAGTGAAAATGCCGATGAGATTGCCCTCATCATAACATGCAGGCTATAGATAAAAGAAGTTTATCTAGAGAATGCCCACACTATAACTTCGAGTGAATTAGAAAATAAGATTGTCTATGAATGTTGAGGTCAACATGCTAAGTGATGTAAGCAAAGCAACAATCTTGAGCCCAAATTATCCCATAAGATAATATATGTGAGGGATCCCTAGCGTCCCATACCACCATGATACCATCCATACATACCTTAACAATTTGAAACTCCCTAGTATGCCGTCTAGGAAATATGAATAAAATCCTGTATAAAAGGAATAATATGGCCTTATCCAGACTTTCACATACTAAACCTGTCTCTATATACTTGAGACTACATCAAGGAATAACCCTTATCGAGTATATCATTAGAAAAGAATTTTGAATTATTGGCGCCTTTCTAATGATAACTACCCAAAACACAATAAAGTTAGGGTAGAAAAAATAACTCACCTAGATATATAAGCAACTAGGTATCCGAGTTGGAATATACACAAGAGTACAAGAAATATACTCCAAAATTATGTGCAAAAAACGAAGGCAAATGCTACCTTCAAAGCACATGTAATTATTCAAAAGATCAAAAGATCCTTATAAAACCATGGATAAAAGCATAGAAGCTCCTCAAATCCATAAAAACCATAGTTGATCATAAAAATCAATGCATACCATCTAATGGACATCATGTCAAAAGAAGCATTAAAATTGGTGGCCAACTCATCAATTCAGAGTATATGAACATTGTGTTGTCCAAATAAAACTCCAAAGTAAGAAAGTGAAACACATGTGTGTAGCACTCAATAAGAAAACCCTAGACATAAGTGATCTAGGCAAAACATGATGAGTCCATATAAAACTTGGAAAACATCCAAAATCCACCAAAACAAACCGATCAACTAACCCATGATAGAGGCTTAAAAAATTAAGCACAAACCACACTTAAAAAAGTGCAAAATAAATTATCATGGAAAAGTGTCAAAGGTGAAACACACTTTGAACGTAAATTATAGCCATCAAAAGAAATTAAGGAACATGTCCAAAAAGAATGGCTAAACAATGGTAAAAAATCATGAATACATCGTTTAGAATTAATCCAAACATAAATATCCATTAATACGAGGTATAATCGTATTAATAAAATATGCGAATAACTCGCATCTATCTAATATCAGTACGAGAAAACGTACTTCAACATTAAATAACCCTCGAAAATATTAAATTCTCGAGAAAAAGAATTATCATGAATTTTTCTAAATTTTTCCAAATTTTACAGGGCCTCAAAATATAATAATTTTGAATTCCACCAAACCTATCTCATGGCATTCCAAACCTATATTTTTCCAGAAAATTTTTAGCAATTTCATTTACCAAAATACCATTGATATTTTAAAAATACCAATTTTTAGGATTTCTAAAAATAATTTCTAGAAATTTCCTAATTTTCCCTGAGAATCCCATCATTCACGAAATTTCCAATTCCGCTCGACAATTCTCAAATCCAATGAAAATTTTCAATTTTAATGGATTTTTTTAATTTTTTGGGTCAAAAAATATAATTTTAAGAGAATTTGAATGGTCACGGGCGCCCGAATGGACACACCACATGCCAAACACCAACCCCACATTTTTCCAAAATTTAAAATAACCTTTGTCTAATTTTTCACTAATTTTTAAGAATTTTTTTTGAAATTTTTAAATTACCCCGAACGCATTTAGAATACGAACGGTCAAAAAATTTCGGAATTCAAACGGTTTTCCCGGAATACGGAAAGCCAAAAGTTTTGGGAAAATGAAAAGACCAAAAAAATCGGAATGTGAAAGGTCAAAGGTTTCCGGAATACGGAAGGTCAAAAGTTTTTCCGGAATTCGGAAAGCCAAAAGGCTTTGGGAAAACGGAAAGCCAAAGGTTTTTCGGAAGATGAAAAGCCAAAAATTTTCAAGAAAGAAATTTCCAGGAATTTTCAGAGATTTTTTTTTCTCAAATCCCATATTCTCAGTATTTTCCAGGCTTTTTTTGAAATATTTTCAAAAAGCTTTTTTTTTAAAATAAAAAACTCATTTTTTTTAAAAAAATGAAAAAAAATGAAAAAAAATAACCTTTATTGGCTTATAGCCAATTTGATTTTTTTAAGGGGGGGGACGATTTTTTTCGCCCGGCTGCAGCACAGCCCCCTCCCCCCGGCCTGTGCGCAGAAACGTGGAGGGAGAGAGAGAAACTCCCTCCTCTCCTCCTTCTCCCTACTTTCCTCTCCCTCTTCTTCCTTCCAATCTCTTTCCTCCTCCCTTCTCTGTTAATCAAAGATTAACTTAATCTTTTGATTAACTTTTTAATTAACATATCTTAATCATAATTAAGATTAATTCTGATTAATGTTAAAAAATCATTTTAAAGAGATTTTTCACCCGAAAAAGAGAAAGAAAAATCAGATTTGAGAGGCGGAGAGAACCCCACGCACACGGGAGAGCAATTCATGCATCAACACGCTGTCCCCTACTGAATTTCAGTAGAAATTGACAGAAATTTGATCGCATTCTCGCGGAAAAAACTCGCAAAAATGTATAAAAATACATTTTTCATCATAAAAATGCTCAAAAAATTCCTTAAAAATTAGGAAAAAATTTCTAAAAATTTTAGAAATTCAAGGAATCCATTCTACAAAAATATCCACCATAAACTTTATGGAATTTTTGTAAAAAAATCCATTAATGCTCGATTTTAACCATAAAAAATAGGAAAAAATAGCATTAACTCACGGTATTCCCCCGCAACGTCGATTCGTCCATTGAATTGTAGTTATACACGTTCCAATCACCATATCGATGATCCACGTGCAATTCATCAACACAAATCAACAAAAAATAATATTTTATTAGTAAATATTAAAATTTACTAAAAAAAATCAATAATTAAATAGAGATTGCTCTGATACCACTGTTAAAACCCTAAGATCTCTCTAGATAATTGTTATGCATAAACATGCATAAATCAGGCATAAACTCAACCACCCAACCACCCCCGAGCCCAAGGGATGCACACATGAATCATAAATGAAATACATCATACCTCTACCTTGATGTCCAATACCATCAAGAGGTATAACTCCAATCCTATAGCATGTAGCTATAGTGTGAAATGGTAGATGAGTAGATATGGATCTCTACACAAGAGACCATAGCATAAGCCTCAAGCTTCCTAGCCTCCAAGCCCCCAAGCTCCCTTGAGTGTGCCCCATGCCCCTATTATATAGGAGGGCCCTCAAGTGACTCTTGACTTTCCATTTCTCATGTGTGACCCTTGGATGCCTGACCCTAATCTTAAACCTTAAGGTTAGTCCTAACCCATGCTCCACTAGAGCTTGTTCCCATGCTCCCATGCTCACAAGCCTAATGTGGGTTAGCCTCCCAGTATATGCACACATTATGTGTATATAACATAGCATACATAATGTACATATAACACTCAGCATCAACCATAGCTGGCATGAGAGTGGATGCATGATAAGCGGACTAATCCACTGGCTGAAATGCATCCATTTGATAAAGTCCATGACATAATGTACCAGTAAGCATCAAAGTCAAAGCATTGTCTTTGTCTCTGACATCTGTCATCATCAAAATTGACCTACATACCACACTGTGCTAAAGAAGAAATGGACAACAAATTCTTCTTTATCCTTGGTACATATAAGGCATCCCTAAGGCGGAGAATAGAGACATCAATGGCTGTGAGCTGAATCTCCCCAATGCCACGAACTGGATATGAAGCGTTGTTGGCACATTGAACTGACTTGCCAACAGGGGCAGGGCATATACTGCAAAACAAATCCCTGTGAGATGTGATATGCTTTGAAGCACCACTATCTAAATACCAAGTACATGCATGCTCAGTCACACTGAGTGCCTGTGAAGACCAAGAGGCATCATAACTGCATGTGTAGAAGCAGTAATCCCTGTCTACAACAAAAGATGCAGTCTCCGTGGGTGCTTTAGAGGCATCTGAGATAGACATCCCAGACTCCTCCTCCTTCTCTTTGGCAATCCTCAATGTGAGGTATGATAGACCTCTGTACAAACAATGCAATGAGTGACAAAGCTTGTGCATCTTTGGCATCCCATGTCTTTTGAGCACCGGTTCTTTGGATAGGCAGCTGCCCTGGCTGAACTGGTGCCTATTGTCCTATTCCACGAGCACCCCCCTGAGGAGGAGTCTCTAGAGCCAATGGACCTGGACGAGGCTCATCGCCACAAACAAAATCCCAAAGACCTTTTGCCACGAGCACATTTTTAAGCATGAAACTCCATAAGGAGTAATTCGTGCCATCCAACTTAGACAAGTACGTGAATACATCACTCTGCTGTTGACCTGCCATTGTGCTTTAGCACAATGTTGTACCTGTGTATCAAAAACCCAAATGCAAAGACTCTCAATGCAACTGTACTCCACTGAGTATAACAAACTCAAATTTGCCTACAATCTCAGTCCTCTGAATGTGCAATACAATGCACCACTAACTCAGCAAGAATGCAGCAAATATGGCTCTCACAGTGCCAAAATGCCCAAAATGTCCAAAATATCTGCACCCAAATGCCTTGCAAATGCCTGCAGAGGTTTCTTTGCTAGAGCCTCTGTATCTGCCAAAGTGCTTCCACATTAAGTAGGGATTTATGTTCTCAGATATGGCCCTCCTCCAGCCGACGAGGACCATCCCAGGGCCGACCCTTGATGAGATGATTACTTTTGCCTTCGAGCACGTGGCGCTCCAAAGGCTGATGATGACTGATGAGCCAAAGGTTTTTAGGATTGCAGTAGATGTGCATGAAGCTATATATGGTTGTAGCACTTTAAAGTGGTCAAGATAAGTGGTATATGCAGTCTAGGGTAGACACTCTTCACCTTGCAAAGTTTGGACCACTTTAAAGTGGTACATGCTAAACACTCCTATATTGCATGTACCACTTATAAGTGGTACATAGAGTGTGTACAATGTGTAGATTGTAGCACTTTAAAGTGGTCAAGACAAGTGGTACATGCTAAACACTCCTGTACTGCATGTACCACTTATAAGTGGTACATAGAGTGTACAGTGTGTAGGCTGTAGCACTTTAAAGTGGTCAAGATAAGTGGTACATGCAATCCAAGCTAGAGAGTCTTCACTAATAAAAATTGGTCCATAATTGCACAAATATAGACCACATCCAACTTGTATTTACTCATAGAAAAGTGAAATTTAGGACCATAAAAAAGCTTGTGATAGTAATTAAAATACGTGAAAGGTTGGGAAAACATGTATATTAATGTATCAAGCCAAAAGTTTAATCACATGTTACATTGTCAATATTTTACATCCCTATAAATACAGGCACCATTGGTTAACATTTTCCAATATTGGTTCCAAAATGTATCAATATACACATTTGTTGTATGGTGCACTCCAACTATAGACATTTTTCAGTAGTTCATCTACTATCTCCTACCTCGACCAGCACTGCGACCAAAATTACATTCTTTCTCTCTCTCTTGCCATCTGAGCTCCAATTCCTCATAGTAGACAAACTGGCACCCTTCATGCTGGTGGCTGACCTTTTGTTGTATATACTGTGACACAAAAAATTAATATCTTAAAATTTTAACTTTGTATATAATTTGGTGTCTTTACAAGGATAATAAGATGGAAGCTTGTTCAAGAAGCTTGTTGGGGCAGCGTCCATAATGGAATTACGGCGTGGCACTACCCTGACAACGACTTTTTCTTCTAATATTTTGGATTTCCAAAGGTTTTATCTCATGTGCAGAGGTGCACATTGTAAATACCATGAGTATGTTTATATATAAATACCTTGGTATGCTTTGTTAGTAGGGTGAGGTGGAAAATAAAAGTGGGCCTTCATGCTTATATGGCTTTATTTTGTACTTTTAAATTTGCATTCACCATGTAGCTACAAATAAGGGCATGTGGATGGCATAGGGAGGAGTGTGGAAGGCACATGGAGGAGTGTGTGTAGGTGCATAATTAAAAAAGATGCTTCTAGAATGCTTACATGGAAGAAGAGACTCTTGCCATGTGTAAGTTGGGGTCTCCACCTACATGCCACTTAGGCTTGACAATTGTCTCAATATATCCTCAAAGTCAAAGAAGCCTTCAATTTAATAATCAATAGAAGACTTAGCCCAAATGGACAATTGATATGACATCCTCCCTTATGTCACGGAAGGTGGAAGATTTCCACAATTGTAATTTGTAACACGGTGAGAGAGGGTGACTTTCCACCTATAAAATGAGCCCTCCTCTCCCATTTCATTTTCAATTAGAAGAGCCTCCTCAATTGGGTATTTTTGTGTCACTACTATCAATCTCCTATTGAGCACTCTTGTTATATGTAGTGGCTTCGTTTAGCATTATCTCTTCATGCCTTTCCTAACTTTGAAATCCTTCATCATGACCCAAATTAAGAGAGATAAGGAGTTATTATCTTGGTGGGCTTGTGACTTCTTAAGGTAGCCCTTGTGTTATTGCCGCCCTTCTTTGGACCTTTGGAGGTACCATTGGTTTTAGCGGTAGGTGAGCAAGTGGAAAGACATTGGGAACCATGAGTAGACTTTAGGTCATCCACTGCGTAATGTTAACCCTTACTCTCTATTTTGTATCATCAATGAAGATGCAAGGCAAGAGGAACCACTAAAATGGAGTCTCATGCAATGGAGAGAAGGATGTAGTTTTTGGCGGTTCAATCTCCTACTTTCAATTGGTAATTTCTCTTTGCTTAAATTATCTTTTCTAAAACTATTCATATGACTAGAATGCTCTCTCAATGCTCTTTCCATATATGTCATTAAGTTTTCCATCTCATGTTTCATCAATAACTAGAAATTTTACTAAAATTGCTAATTTTTAGGCCTTTTAGGACAGTTTTATACCCCTGCACTAAAATGCTTATAACTTCTTGCTCGGTTGTCCGATTTGAAAAGTTTTTATATGGGTGCGAAGCTCTCTTTAAGCTCTACATATTTATATAGTTCAATTTTAGTATAGCCACATGTATAAAAAATTATAATTCTCTATTTATCTCTGTTTTTTCTGCACTTTTGGCCATTTCTCTCCTAATTATGATTAAATTCTCTTAATTTTTTGGTGAAATTATAACCCCCATGCATCTTAATCATTTGTAAGTCATTTTTATCACTTTCCACTCCACAATGTTTCACCCTAATTGCCCGATTCGCACAGATGAGCCATACCAATACTCCCCATATGTTTCGGTCCACATAGTCTTGAGTAGAAAGGTTTTCTACGAACAAAGGATTGCCCTCTTGTTTGGAGCGGCAAGATTAGACAAAATTCTTGCTTTTCTGGAGCCCTTTCTCTTCCCTTCCATGAGTTATGACATCACCTTTAATGTGTTTATTTTCATCTTAATCTAGGGAGAGAGAGGGAGGTAAGGAGGTAGTGAGGTTTTATGTAAGAATGTTTTCATTCCAAGAAGTGACCAAAGTAAAATCCCCAACTTTGCGTCACAGTACCATGCCTCTCCCTGTACTTCTCTATCTCACTCGGCTCTGAAGGCATCCTCCGAGGCATAGTACATTCGATTCTCTGATATCAACCAACCCCAAAGCCATGGGACCACTTGTAGTAGGAGAAGTTGTAAGTTAGTATCATCCATGGCCCTGAACTTTGGCATAATGTGAAATGTACCTGTTTCGTTCATCATGCACTTGTACACATTGTCATCCAATAGAATGTTAGTGTGCTCATTGTACTCTGGACAATTTTCCCAAAAGGTCTGCAAGTTTTAAAAAAACACACGTTTCTTCTGTTGAAAATCAAAGTCTACTGACATGCACATTTCCTAGCCCATAAATCCATGAATCAAGTGTTGTATAGATCCAAATGCTATAGAAAACCTTTGTTTGACATTTTGAAGTAAAGCATAGCTCCAAATGTACACATCAAAGTTTTTTCTTGCCCATGTGATAAAGTCCTTAGCATCTCTATGCTTGTAGTGTGTAACTGTTTACAAGCACCCTATCAAAATACATTGTCCATGGTGGAACCCTCCTTGCATTTAGACAGTGAGGATACATTAGCAACCCATTCATATCCAGCACTAAAGATCTGGGTTATTCACTTTTTGGAAGTGGTGAGAATAGGTTAGTAGGCCTAGGGAGTGCCATGAAAATCAAAAACCTCAAGTATCCTAGATAAATCATAGGAAAAATCACAGGGCCACTAGGCCACACCATGCACAACTTTGCCTCTGTAGATGTATACAAGTGTCGACGGTATGAAAAGTCATAGTTAGCCTTTTGCTTCTGTCAAAAATTTGGCCTTGGTTGAGTGTGGCACTCTCGAACATAACATGAGATGTAGCCGATGTCATCCTGAATGGGCCAGCATCGCACATAACATGACAAGGCCCTGATGTCTTCCTGAACAGACCTTAAAGCCTCATTTAACAGGGAAGAATCTACACATGACATTAAGGTTCTCAATAATAACAAGACCTTAAAGCCTTATTTAATAGGGAAGAATCTACACATGAAATTAAGGTTCTCAATAATAAGAAGATGAAGCAAGAAACATCGATTGCACAAAATTTCCATTACTTGAAGATGATGCAAATACAAGAGGGTTGGCTTTGCTCGTAAAAGTGATTAAAAAATGAGTGTTGGCAAATTTAACTACAAAAAGTGCATGGTGGCTGATTTAATCCTAGGGTGATTAATCACTTCTTGCATGCACGAAGCTCTTGATGATAAGGGATAGAATTTGCCTGAGGTGGCATACTTTCAGTGTTCTTTTCCTCCGCTTCTTTTTTTGCATTCTTTTGCTTCTTCGCCTCAGTGCCCTTTGTGTGGTCCAACTCTACATACAAATACAAGGCTTCATATTATTCCTACATTCCAAAATACATTGAAGTAATAAATGCGCAGCCATATCAGAGAGGGTAATATTATCAGGAGTAGAAGATGTGCAGTCCATAGTTTCCTCCTCCTCACGTGCAATGCATGCATCTTTATGAGACATTGGTGTGATTGGAATCCCCATACTTACATCTATTCCATCCGCTGCATTCTTAACACTCTCGTTCACCAAACCAGTACTTGTTTCCATAGCTGCTTCAACCATAGAGAATCTGTAGTCACAACCCACTCTGTCCCCTTTGGTGCTTGAGCCAAGATTTATGCCTTCTTGTACAATCTCACTCGTGTTTGCTCACTCGTGTCTGTGCCATGAACTTCACACTATGGCATCTCCATTCGTGCACTTTCACCTAATAGGTGCTCAAGGCTACACGGCAAAGGAACACTCTAGCATTTCTCTAAACCTTATTTCACTTTCAACCATGTCAGAAGGTGTTGAAACTGGAGGTCTTGGTTTAACGATGTATTTTCCTTTGTTTTCAAATACACCTGCAACACACAAGGATACATGCTTAACAAGAGAAAAATGATCACCCATAGAACATCAAGGTGTACACACTCATATGACCAGGATGGTGGACTAAAGAACATTACCTCCAGGGTTTTTGTTTGCAGCCCTTTCGATGTGCTCTGATAAATTCTCAACTGGCCCGTGTTCTACCAGATGGTTTGAAAGATGATGCAATCGCAAACATCTAAAAATTACATGCGCACAAACAACAACAAGTTCAAGCCTTCATCAATAGATTTTGCAGTCAATAGACAAAACCATAAACCAACATAGTGGTTAAGGAGCATTGCCAAGTTTGTGCTCCTCTCTAATTGGTGACTCCAGCGTGTCTTTTGAAGCACTGGATTTGGAAGAGGGCTCTACTACGCACAACAAAGAATAAGATGACACTGGCCGCGGAGGCCCGAATACTCCACTCGCTGTGAAAGATGACCTCCGGAAAGGCGAGGAAGGAGAATCGTCCTCGGGAGGGACTCCGGTGAATCTACTGCTCTTCTCAGCCATCAATGCGCAAGCTACCTGTGCAATGTACCTGTTCTTTCTCTCAGCAACATAATTTTGCTGTGGAGTGTACCTGCATGTAAATTGCCTCTGAATTCCATGCTTTTTCAGATACATCAAAAACTCATTGGAGAAGTATTCTCCCCCTCCATCTGACCTTAGGCACTTAACCTACACACCTGTTTGCTTTTCAGCCAACATTCTGAAATTTTGAAAGTGAGTAAACACTTCACTTTTCTCCTTCATGAAGTACACCCACACTTTCCTAGTGTGGTCATCAATGAATGATACATATTAGTGACATCCTCCCATTGATGTCGTCTTGGTCGGCCCCCATACATCTGAGTGCACCACATCAAGTGCCCTCTTGCTTACATTTCTATCATGTGGAAACATGTTCTTTTTTTGCTTCCCAAATTGGCATGCTTCACATACCTTATGTATTCCATCCACCTTAAACTTTGGCAAACCTGTAATAATTTCAGAGTTCTACATAGACTTCAATCGCTGCTCATTTACATGACCAATACGCTTATGCCTTATATCCACAACAACTGCACCTTGTGCATATATAGCAGCTTTAAGCTCGGCATGCTCACATCCAAAGTAAACATTCTTCCCACTCTTTTGCCCTTGGCAACCAATCAACATTTGTCCTTGAAGTCTTCAACATAGCAGCCATCAGGGTTGAATCAAACCTGCAAACCTTGCTCAATCATCTGCCCAACAAAAACCAAGTTCTTTGTGATGTTGTTGGGCACATGAAGAACATCAGACAGGTACTTCATCTTGCCATTTTGCATAGCTAATGGCACATTCCCAATATGAGCAATGGGATGAGCTGTGTCGTCTCCAGTCTCTACATAACCTGGTATGTCCAAATTTTTCACATCTCTAAACCACTCACCATGACAGGTCATGTGGTTAGAGGTTCCTGAATCCAAATACCATACATCATCAACAGCACCTATGGACACATCTACAGTCTCACTGAATTCAACATGTGCTGCACAACAAATAAATGCTCATATCTTTCCTCAACCTGCTTACTTGAGGACGCATAATTATTTTGCTGCAATTTCCCATTCTTCATGTCACTTTGCTTCTTTCTACACTCTCTAGCCTAGTGACTTGGTTTGCCACAATAATGACAGTCTTTAGAGTCTACTCCTCCTAGCTATTATCTGTTCCAATTTCCACGTCCTCTTTGCTCCCCTTGCCTTGAGACTGGCCTCTTCCACCACCTGTGTATAATTGTTGTTGTGAGTCATTGGACTGCTGTTATCCAAAATTTTGATTTCCAAATCGGCCACCACCTTGACCTCGACCACCATGACCTCTTTCTCGACCTCTACTTGAATTGGAGTAGAAGGCATGTTTTGATGTGTTCCTGATCTATGTAGAAGAATCTTCACTCAGAGTCTTCTCTTCTATGATCAACATAGACACAAGATCTCGAAAGTTGGAAACATTCTCCCTGACAGCAACAGATGTCTTGAATGGCTTGTATTCCTTTCCAAGCCCATTTAGACAAACGCTTACTAAGTCGTCATCCTCCACAGATACATTTATAGATCCAAGGGATTCAACAATACCCTTGATCTTCAATGAATACTCATTGATAGACGTTCTTCTTCTCCACAGTGTGCAGCTCTTGCTTTAGCTCTGTAGGGATATTTAACCTAGGTTGGGTATAGGCCATATTTTATTTAACCTGAGCTGAGCATATGGCCGTATTTTATTTAACTTGAGTTGGGAAAATGGTCGTGATAGTGGCACCTGAGCCAGCAAATGGTTGAGTATTTATGTGGACATGGACCAGCATCATTGGCCAGATTGGATATTTTTATGGACATGGGCTAGCAACATTGGTTAGTTTTAGATATGGTGGATAGATGGCATATGTATATATATTTCATTCATCCCTTGCCTGCCTTCAAAAGAAACATCTTCAGAGATGTGCATGCGTAATGGGGTGCATGTTTGTGGTAGATTAGCCGGTGTGCTATTTTATTGAATGCATGTGAACTAGTGCCGACTAGGGGGGCAAGGTATTCCTTGGTAACCTCCCTTTCCCAAAAACAAACTAAATTCGGATCCTTAATTGAGTGGTTGGGTGGCTGGCTAACCCTTGGGAAGGAAGGGGTTAGGCTCACTTTTACGGATCCCGACTTAAAAGAAATCAAGATTGTTCATACCATGTCAACAACCAAAAAAAGAATTGGGAACAACTAATTCAAGTCAAGGATGATCTAGGAGTCGATATCGTTCATTATCAAGTGTGATCCATGAGCATTTTAGCCCTCGCTAAGTCCGCAGAGAGCAGGGAGCTGTTATTATGATGCCTTATACTTTTGAGTGTTAATGAACAAGCAGTATTAAGTTCGGTGACAATTCTTGGAGGAATTGCTTTCATTTCTCTCGTGAGGTCTCTTCTAGCTCAGCTATAGAGAGTGGCTAGATTCACCTAGTGTTGAAATAGTGCAATGCAAGGCCCTGAGTGTAGGGATCATCTACCCTATCATTTTGGAATTCTAATGCATAACTAGTCTAGGATGGGGTAGGGGTTCCTTATACAATTGGTATTAGAGCTTGATTGTAAAAACCACCCAATTGTAGTGATTTACAACAACTGGAATGGAGTGATACCACCCAATGGGGTAGGTGGTCCTTATACAGTTGGTATCAGAGCTTGGTTGTAAAAACCACCCAATTGTAGTGATACCATTAAAAGAAATAGTTAAAATTATTGATTAAAATGCCTTGTGCATAGACTTATGTAGAGTTAATTGTATTTCAGATGGCCGAGAATGGAGTGGTGATGATTAGGACACATCTATCAGGGATCATCGGGTTGTTCATAGGAAGAGGACATGATAGCATTTGCCTTCAAGCATCTCGTCTCCATGGACCCATTAGAGTGCTTATACAACACTTCAAAGAATAGCTATTCTTTTTGACACCCTAGGTGCAGAGATTCATGTGGTACACGGGAGTGAGGATCCACACTTATACCTCTAACATGAGGCTCTTTTGAGAGAAATTCTCCTTGGCCATGATCCACTTGAGGTTGAATGTTGTAGAAGAGCTAGTACTTTATGGGTCCTTTCTCCCTCTTAGATATGGGCCCTATACCCTAACATTTAAACTTGTAAGCTACTTTATCCCCCAAACTTGTAAGCTACTTTATCTCCCTCTAAGATATGGGCCCTATACCCTAACATTTAAACTTGTAAGCTACTTTATCCCCCAAACCATAGTTACCCCCAGTGCAACCGAGAAAGTTTACAATGGGATGCCTACGCGTGAGTATCGTTGTTGTATGAGAAGAAGAATCAGGGTCTAGTAGCTCTTGTAACTAAATCTTGTTAATGGAAATAAAGTTATTGGAAAATGAATTCTTGTGTGGACTCTGCTTTCAATTGTTTTAATAATAAGTCCTTTGAAAAGCTAAGACCTTATAAGGTTTTGTACCCAAGTTAATTGAGTTCCTTGGATCAGGATACCATGTATCCCCTTAGTTCCCCACCAGGAAGAGTTAGATCACATGACATAAAGAAATCCTTGCATAAGAAGGCACATACAGGTCCCTTTAGAGGAGAAGAGACCAGACTAAGGGAAGCAACAGAAGCCTAGAGTGATGCCATGAAGCCTAGAGTGATGCCATGGACGAATACTTTGAAGTGGCTGGATATAATTAGAGAAGTAAGATGGATCTTGCATGGCTTAAACTCATGGGCATAGCAAAGTCTATTTGGAAAAATCCTTGTCAGTCAGGTAACCTAAATCAGAATCAGCTAAGGTAGATGGATATGAAGATGTTTCTGAGAAGAAGGTTTTTTCCTCCAATATTAATGAGGTTGTACAAGATAAACCAATTCCTAAAGTTATCCCAGGGAGATTGCAGTATCGAAGAATATCACCAATCTTACTCTGATCTTCTCTGTTTGCCCTAGCTATTCTGGATGAGACAACTCTATTGAATATATTTGTCAACAAATTAAACCCACCCCTGGATACCTTAGTAAAGAATGCTAAGCCTTCATCCATCTCAGAAGTTGTTACCATGGACGAAGACTTTGCAAAAGCATTCTCAATTTAGTCTCTGCGCAAAACCCCCAGCAAATTGCCAAGGTTACTAAGAGGCTGTATGTGTCAAAGAGGGCTGCAAGATGAACCCCCAGTTAGTCTCGAGACTCAAGAAGGATGGAACTTCCAAAGAAATCCTTCATGCAAACTTCACTCCAACCATTCTTACCTTATGAGGCGCATATGAGACTCAAGAGAGAGTAGAGATACTACCAATGTCATGAAGTCGGTGGGCACTTAGTTCACAATTATCGGAGCCCTCAAATAGCTCTTGCTCCCAGCAGCCAGTCTAGACAACAATCTTACCATGCTCCGTCAGGTTTCACCCAAAGTCACCCCAGTGTACTCCCACCAAGATTGGGGAAACACCAGGGAGAACGATTCCCAACACCCCCACAACAATGTTGGAGTAACTCTAGAGGTCGGGTGCCCTGGTTCTAAAGTCGTAGCCCTTGCTGCTGTGCTGAGACCTGAATGAAGCTGCAGAAAGAGGGCATATCCATGCCACAAATATTAGAACCAACGGTTCTCCATTATCCAGACTCTAGTAGATTATTAAGCTAAGTCATTTAAGATTTTAATTGATTTTGGAAGCACTCAATCCCATATTAGATAAAGTGGGAAAAATCCCATTCCCAGCAAAATCCCATTCCCAGCTTGGCCCAATTCTTGAGATTTTGGAGCAAGTTTTTAGATTTTGGAGGTTTTTCTTGAAATTGAGCCATTCATCCTTTTGCCAGATAACTTAACTCTTGGCCCACAACAATACGCTTGGTAGAATGGCCCTAGGACCATTCTATACCTCCTTGCATTTGACAGTGTGCGTATTAGATACTTTCATTCTAAACTGGTGCATTATAGGCCTTGGAACCTCTTGTAGCACATTAGCTTTGAAGATAAAGTATCTTCTTCATGTGGATTTGAAACATTCATGTGGCTTATGTTTGTTAGAATGGCCTTAAGACCCTTCTATATCTTCGTACATTCTAATAATGTGCTTGACAGATTGGGATAATGGTAGATGCTCTAGTGCAATTGTTAGGATACTCCCAAATTACACAACTTAGGCACTATTATGTAAATACATAATCTTCAAGGTAAAAGTATCCTCATGTGATGGTTGTGAAATAGAAAATAGAATCGTAATAATACTGATCTCCTTACCTTGGATGATACTAGATAATAATGACAATTTGTATAGGATTTTATAAAATAACTTATTAGAATGTTACATGTCATTTGACCGTTTGTCAATTGCTCTTACATTCAAATCATAAGGAGCCTCCTTAGAGTAGATGCAATCTTGTATTTGTATCAAAGGAGTCTCCTTAGAGTAGGATACACTCCAAATTTCTTTGCTCTTACATTCAAATCAAAGGAGCCTCCTTAGAGTAGATGCACTCCTGTGTTTGTATCAAAGGAGCCTCCTTAGAGTAGATGCACTCCTGTATTTGTATCAAAGGAACCTCCTTATAGTATGATGCACTCCGTTATTCATTGCTCTTACATTAAAATCATAAGGAGCCTCCTTAGAGTAGATGCAGTCCTGTATTTATATCAAAGGAGTCTCCTTACAGTAGGCTCCTTTACAGTAGGATGCACTCCAAATTTCCTTGCTCTTTCATTCAAATAAAAGTAGCCTCCTTAGAGTAGATGCACTCTTATATTTGTATCAAAGAAGTCTCCTATTGGGCATAGGAACACCCCCTTGCATTGTAAGGTGGAACACCCATGGGAACACCCCTAGCATGGGAGTTTAGCATTAGGCTAATGGATTGTGGAAACTTGTCATTAGAGGAGGTCCATTCAAGAAATGGAGGTTATATGCACATGGGCTAGTGGTTTGTCACTACCTTTGGAGATGTCCCCACATAGTGGTATTCTCAGTTTGAGGAGGATCACTTTGTTGATTGGGATCAACTAAGAATAGCTTTTTAAAAAAGATTCAGAAAGGTGAAAACCACAGGGCAATTGATAGATTTGATGAGCAGCATGGTTCAGAAAGGCATGGATGTAGATGCTTATGTTGTCAAATTCAGGTCACTTAGGAACAAGCTAGATGCTGACAAAACAGACCTTCAGATGAACTCATGGGAGAATGGTTCATAAAAGGGTTGGACAAAAGGGTTGGAGAGCAAGCTGAAACTTGCAATAGCCTCAATAGATGTCTAGAATGATGGTTTTGATGTGTTAGTGGATGCATCCAAAAGAGCTGAGAAGAACCTTGATGTAGAGAAGAAAAAGAAAAAGAAAGGTAAAAGATTGTAAAGAAGAAAAAGAAAAAGAAAGGTAAGAAGATTGTAGAGGAGTCAGACAACGATTCTAACGAGGAAGAAGAAAGAAAGAAGAAGAAAAAAGGCAAGAAAGAAAAGGAGTCAAAGCAGGACAGCTCTAAAGAGGAGTCAGAAACAGAAGTAAAGATGAAAAAGAACAAGAAGGAGTCTACAGCAAAAGACAAGGCCCTCCTCAAGAAGATGGAACACCTTACAGTCTCCAAATTAACCAGTGGAGGTGGAAAAAAACTATGATAAAACTTTTGAATCAGACTACATGATGGGTGTGAACTATTCAAGATGTGGCAATGAAGGGCACTACAAGAATGAGTGCAAAATGGCACCAAAATGCGCCATCTACCATACCACTGAAAACTGTAGATACAATGGAAGAAACAACACCATAGCTGACATCAATGCAGTAGCAACTCATATGAATCATGCACCAAGAGGCAAAGGCAGAGGTCAATGCAACTATTACAATCCAAGACCTGCCCCTACCTACAACTTAGGGTACAATAACTTGTATTGCTACTACTGCAAGACATCAAGACAAAAAACTAGAGTGCCAAATGTTCATGAGACATCAACAAGATATACAAAACCAGGCAGTTGATGGTGTTAAGCATGAACCAACTGTATAAACATGGCCCAAATACATGAAATTCAAGAAGACATCAGACCATAGGTCTTGGTAGTCACAAGGTCCACAAAGGTGTGTCAGCCAAAAATAACCAAGGCTTAGAAGAGCCAGCCCAAGAAAAAAGTCACGTGGGAGGACCAGGAAAGGGTCAGAATCTAGGTGACCAAGATGGTGTAGGGAGCACAGGGTCAGGCAAAGAGGACTCAGAGTGTCCAATCCCAGACAACTTATCAGAATAGGAAGACTGACCAAGAAAGGGTTAGCATAGGTGATGCTATAAGAAATAGGCAGGAAGACTGATCAGGTATGGATCAGTAAAGGAGTTGCCACCAGAAGCCACACAAAAGATGCTGGATGAGAGGGCAAGAATTTTGACCAAGATAAGGTCAGCAAAAGGACTATGTAAGTAGGCAAGTTGTGCGAATGATGGCATGGATGAATTTGATAAGGAAAGAGTCAGCCAAAGAATCGCTGATGAAGCAAGTAGGTGTGCTCACAAAAAAGGTAAAGGGAAAGCAGAGGTGTTTGACCAAGATCAACCAGGTGGAAGTGTCACAAAGACCAGAATCACCGAAACGGTTTGGAAGAAGACAGACAATTCCTCATATAGCAAGTATCAATAGAATCGTCAGAGGCAACTACCAAAAGGAGCAGCCAGTCAGATGATAAGAAAGACTGGATGAAGTCTTCACCCAAGGAGAAAAGTGACTAAGGCATCTACGATCTATGGGAAGATCTGAAAAACATGAAACTCAACATCTCCCTGGATCAGATCCTAAACCTTGTGCCAAACTTTAGAGATGAACTCTTACTAAGAGCACAGAGGATCAAGAAGATAGGAGAAAGCCGGGCATAGTCAGCTCTGTTTGATAGAAAAAAGGACACGCAGGAGGTGGATTACAGATTAGCAATTGCCAGAAAAGCACCTGACATGGACATTAAAGTGCCAGAGGTCACACAATGTGAAAGATCAAGGGAAACAAGGTATATAATGTGTTGCTGGATGGAGGTTCTCAAGTGAATATTATTTTAGAAATAATTGCAAGAAGGCTTGGACTTCTCAACTGGAAACCTGCCCCATTCAACATCAGAATGGTAGATCAAAGAAGAGTCACACCCCTAGGTATCCTTTCAAATATGAGAACTAGCATGGCAGATTGTGAATTCATAGTCAGCTTGATAGTAATGAAAATGACTGAAGAGGTAGGCCCCATGCTGCTTGGAAGACCGTGGCTCGGGCATGGCAAGATCAAGAAAAACTGAGAGAATGACACCATTACTATCAAGAAGGGGAAGAAAAGGATAAAGTTATCAGTTTGCCAAGGCAGACAAATAAGCCCAGCTGTTTGAGACAAGCCTCTGCACGCTAAAGGCCTTAATCTGATGGTAGTTGGAGTCAAAGAAGATGAAGAAGAGAGGATTTTGAAAGAGAATTCGGATCTTGTGTCACTTTTTGTGCTGGATGTGGAAGGCATAGCCTCCAAGTATAAACCAGCACTGTTCAACATACAACCCGACATCAGCAGCAGCAAAGCAAAGAACAAAGTAGAGCTGATAGGAAAAGGGAAAAAGAAGAAAGAAGATGGTCAGCTGGTTGCAGTAGTAGGAAACAAGTCAGGAGGACTTGGATGCACTGACTAGATGGATGGATAATGAAAAGGCAAAGGAAAAGGCAAGTTAGAAGTTCACGAAGGTGGAAGAAGACAAGCAGGAAGAGGTAGGCACTATATGTACTGTACATAAGTATTAAAGAGGTCCTAGGGTGTATGTATGTAAAGTGGAGTCACTAGTTGAGACAATCAGGTGCAATCTAGTACCGCTCTGCAAGAAAACGGCACTTGTGCAGGTGACATAGAAACGTGTTGTTTGTGTAGTCTGTGTTGATATTGCAGACAAGATGTCAAACGGCATCAACTAGATTGTTAGTGAGAAGCTTGACAAGAATAACTTCCATGCTTGGAAGTTCAGGATGACCAATTTTCTGATGGGTAAAGGATTTTGAAAATTTGTGGAAGGCGAGAATGAAGACCCTCCAGAGTTGCCATAGGAGAATGCCACCGTGCATTAGAGATAAAGGCATTCAAGGATTGGAACCACGGTGCAAGAAAGGTGATGTATTGGTTGTCTGTTTTAGTATTATAGACACTATGATTGGGCACATACAGGATGCTCCTACACTAGCAAATTACATGGCAGAATTTGGTGCAGATGTTCCAGACTAATACAAAGGCAAGGAAACTGCAGCTAAAGTAAGAGCTGCACACTGTGGAGAAGAAGAACATGTCTATCTCAATGAGTATTCATTGAAGATCAAGGGTATTGTTGAATCCCTTGGATCTATAAATGTAACTATGGAGGATGACGACTTGGTAAGTGTATGTCTGAATGGGCTTGGAAAGGAATACAAGCCATTCAAGACATCTATTGCTGTCAAGGAGAATGTTTCTAACTTTCGGGATCTTGTGTCTATGCTGATCATAGAAGAGAAGACTCTTCTACACAAAGCAGGAACACATCAAAACAGGCCTTCTACTCCAGTTCGGATAGAGGTCGAGGAAGAGGTCATGGTGGTTGAGGCCAAAGGTGGTGGCCGATTTGGAAATCAAAATTTTGGACAACAGCAGTCCAATGACTCGCAAAGCAACAACAATCATACACAGGTGGTGGAAGAGGCTAGTCTCAAGGCAGAGCGGACAAAGAGGACGTGGATTGGAACAAACAATAGTCAAGAGTAGACTGTAGAGACTATCACATTGTCCAGAGAGTGTAGGAAGAAGCAAAGTGACATGAAGAATGGAAAAATGCAGCAAAATAATTAGGCGTCCTCAAGCAAGCAGGCTGAGGAAAGATATGAGCATTTATTTGTTGTGCAGCACATGTTGAATTCAGTGATGACTCTGCAGATGTATCCATAGGTGCTGATGATGTACGGTATGTGTATTCGGGAGCCTCTAACCACATGACCTGTCATGGGTGGTGAGTGGCTTAGAGATGTGAAAAACTTAGACATACCAGGTTATGTAGAGACTGGGGATGACACAGCTCATCCCATTGCTCATATCGGGAATGTGCCATTAGCTATGCAAAATGGCCAGATGAAGTACCTATCCGATGTACTTCATGTGCCAACATCAATAAGAACTTGGTTTCTGTTGGTCAAATGATTGATGTAAGATTCCTCCCCAGGCTCTTAAGATGTCCAGCATCTTCCCCTGTAATCAAATCCCTCTCCAGAAATATAAAGATTTTGTTTCTACCAGTTTTGGCCTAGAGAGAGAAAATATTATAGAGAGATAATACTCAGATATTAAATATTATTGGATAGAAAACATTCTCATCTTATTAGAATAAGTTCCCCTGAAACAGAAATTCAAAAAGATTTTCAGAAGGTGCATTAGAAATTAAGTATATGTTCAAGAGGCATTACCTTGGGGGTGAAGATTTTCTGAAAATTTTAAATTAAGGTTCTTATGGACCAATAGGACTCATCCAAATGTAGGGAGGAGATAAATAGAAGAATAAAAGAAAATCCTCTAAAAATGAGTAAATGCTCACATAAGATGAAGAGTTGACAAAGGACCAGGTAAATAGTTAAAAATTGGAGATATTTAGGTGAAATGACGTGTCTTCGCTCTCCAGAGACGCTCACACCGTGCGCTTGCCACCTGTCCCTAGTACTAGGGCTCATGCCGTACTAGTCCTTGCGGTGGAAGTCCCTCACGGTGTGCACCCGGTGAAATTCGAAGGAGTCCAGACATCTATCAAGTAAAAGTCTTCGTAAGCCCCGACTATACGGATGGCTGGCTTGAGGATACGGTACGGCCTATACCTGTTGTACGGCCTGAACCTGCTGTACGGCTGTACGGTACGCTGGCCGCTAACCTGTATGGCAGAGGGCTGGCTGGCTGGCCTCTGTATGGCCTGATGGGCTGGCTGGCCTGCGCACAGGCCTGATGGCCAGCTGGCCTGCGCACAGGCTACTGTACAACCTGACAACTGCTGTACGGCCTGTGGGCTGAGCCGTACACAGTTGTGGGTTGCTGGCCGCCTGCACACAGGCTATGCTGACCTGTGTACGGGTTGGATGGAGGCGGGGAGGAGTCGTCGTTGACGCTGCTAGTGGTGGCGATCTGACTTCCACAGTGGAGAGGGAAAGAGAGCGTGAGAGGGAGAGCTGTACGGGCTGTCCGTCCCTTAAGCGTGGGCTGATCCCCTCCCGTGGATAGATGGGCACCTTCCACCATGCAAGGTTGGTGGGGGGTTAGGTAGCCATCCCCACACTTGTCCTACAAAGGTGGGGTGCTTTGGATGCACACCCTCCATTCTTTTTTCTTCATAAAGGTAAAGGGTGCCCGGCCAAAGTATAGATTTGTCCACCATATTTTTAATTGAGTGTGAACCTGCAAGTTATTATAACACATGAAGTAAAACTCCAATAAAAAATACATACTTACCACCTGTTCACATGCCACAAATCATGTCAAAAGACAGGGCATTCCACCGCTCACGAGTGGGCGTCCCGGACCCTTGAGCTAGACACACATATCAAGCATGCAGCTAAAACAATTCACGCAAAGACATTTCAAAAGCATGCAAATCATGTGTGCACAATGCAACATTGCTAATGGACAATCCCCGTTCATGAAGCTTGTAATTACATTGACATTTCCGGGCACAAACAGGCCCACCGGAAAGCCAAGTCCAGGGCCATACAGAGTCCGAGGACTCAACCCACGAGCATCAAAAGTTAGATGCCCGTCTAGAGCCCAGGGCTCACACACAAAGAGAACCATTAGGGTGGCCCAATGGTGAAATCCCCCCCGGCTTCTAAACAATTGTCCGCATCTGACAAGCCTCCAAATAACCATGGAGGAGCTGCGGATAATCCTGGAAGTAATCCTCATCAACCCACTGCATATTAATGAGAAGATAGTTCTTGAACTTGATCAGGACATTACTTTTTTTTTTCCGAGAAAAGATCCTTTCATTAGTTATATAAAAACGCCCGTAGGGCTACAAAAGATCTCTCCTGCTCCTAAGAGAGAGAAGAGCAGCGAATACATCATGGCAGCCCGGGAGACTCTCCCTAGGTGCTGCAAAATACAAGCATCAGTATAAAGAACTGAGCGGCTAAATCATACAATAGGGGGGGGAAGAGCCAAACAGGTGGCATGTAGTGCCAACGGTGGGATCCCGTGTGTAAGGTGTAGAACGGGCCACAGCGCCAAGTGGTGTGAAAGGCCTGGCGCCGTAAGATCGCCTCATCCGAGTCTCCTCGGATGCGGTCGTACTGTCCTCGCAGGGTGTGGATCAACTCCTGCCAAATCCCCCGACGAACAGTCTCTGCTGGTGGCTCCAATCTCCCCTCAAAGGCCGTAAAGCACCGGGCCCTCCAGGTGAACCAGATGGTGAGGCTGCTGAGGAGCTCCCATCGTAAATCCCTCTCCTATGTCCAGCTGGCGGACGAGAAATCCAGTGCCGGAACCAGGCGAGGCTGGCCCCTAATAAATCTGATGGCCTGACTGCCCTGCTCCATCTCATAGCCCATAGCAGGCCCTGACGAAGTCGACCAAGCAGCGGCACCCCACGTAAACATACCCTCTGGAGAGAGGGAGGCCAGAATACGCAGCATCCGCAGCCAAATCTGCTGTGCCTGAGTTCAGTCCCAAAGGCAATGTCTCTGTGTCTCCATAGAGTGACCGCATCGGACGCAGGCCGCCGGAAGACCGCTGTAAACAAGCCAAGTGTCAACTGCTGAGCCCCTGTGGGCGACCAGCCACTGAAAAGCCGAGATCCTGCGGGCCTGCCGACTAGCCCAGAGCCGAGCCCAGAAATCCTTCAGGAACTCCTGTGAGAGTCCCTGCAATCGCCAATGCCCCGCTGCCGCTGGAGAAACCGTCCTCCTCGCCGTCAAAATATGCCGTCCCAGCCGAACAGTATACTGGAAAAAGGTGATCTCTGTGGCCTCAAGGGATGCATAAGGATCATGCCACTCGTACTCCCCGGGATCCCACTGTAGCCGGGCCAAGGGGCGCGCTGCATATGCCCATATGCGCCAATCCGGGAGCACATCAGCAGGGTCGGGGTCAATATGCCACTTCCGAGAAGCGGCAGCCACTACCCGAATCCTCTGAAAGGTGCACTCTGCAACCAAAGGCGACTCCACCGCCACTCTTTGGAGTCTGCCCTCATCCTGAATCTCATAGTAGAGGCATCTGCCATCCTCAGTGCTAGCTCTGACAGCAATCAGGATCTCCAACTATGTAAAGGCTCCCATCCACCGTGGGGCCACTGGCTCGAGAGGTGTGAACCACTCCTCTGTGAGTGCCTCCTGAATATCATCCCTCATAATCAACCCCCCTCTGAAGTGACTCAGCCTCTCCACCTGGATCTCCTCTGGTAGACTGCAGAAAGCCTGTCAGTCTCCAAAACTACGAGCTGGGCCTGCCGCTAAAGGTCCCCAGGCTAGACGAACCCGAGAACCCAGCATATGACCCTGCTCCGTACGAACCGCTGGGCTCCAGATGAGCGGCTGCCTGGCCTGCTCCTCAACACAAGAAGGAGGCCGCTGAGAGAGCCCCGGTCTCAGCAGCTCCCAAGCTCTCAGGATACTCAAAGCAAATCTGTCCTCCCATCCTCTACTGAGGCCTGTCCTCCTCATCTCTATGAAGATCCAGTGAATCTCTGGTGCCCAAGAACCCCCTGCAGGGGGCGCCCGAGCCTACAGTCGCTGCAAGAGGAGCTCTTTCCAAGGCTTAGCGCCTGGAAGCAACCCCCGAACAATAAGCTTCCCCAATAAGGCTCTACTCTGATCGACTGGATCTATAATGCCCAAACCGCCCTGAGCCAGCGGAAGTGTAATAACTGCCCATGCAACCTTTGCCCGAGCTGGCTGACCGTCCCGCCCAGACCACAGAAAGTTCCTGATCAGCCTCTGTACCTGGCTGATGCAAGAGCTCGAGAAAATCCAGCAAGACGTAATGTACCACATGGTCGCTAACAGCACCTGATTTGCCACCACCACCCTCCCAGCCAAGGATAGTCGAGCTGTACTCCAATACAATAGCTTCTTCCGAATGCTCAAAAGAAGCGGGGCAATCTGCTGCTCAGGTGACAAATCGAGGCCAATCTGGCATCCCAAATACCGCACTGCTGTGCCTGGAGGAATCCATCTAAAACCGGGGTCCGGGCTCCATGCCGGAGTGGGAGCACTACTGATCCAAAAGGCCACTGTCTTGCGCCAATTGATCAATGCTCCTGAAGCTGCACTAAAAACCTGGAGCGACTGCTCAGCCCGAATAAGATTGGCCTCTTGGCCATGCAAAAATAAGCCCGTGTTGTCTGCAAACTCAGCATCAAGCAAATCCTCCCTCCGGACTGGGAGCTGAAGTCCTCTCAAACCAACCTCCTCTGCCGTCAAATACATACTTATAGCCTCCGCAAAGAAGAGAAAAAGGAAAGGGGCGAGAGGACACCCCTGACGGACTGATCTGGTCAGCTCAAAACTCGGCCCCCGTCCTCCTGCAATCAGCACCTGACTGCGAGCTGTGGAATACAGAGTTGCCACCCCTCTGATCCATCCTGGCTCAAAGCCCAGGCGAAGCATAGTGCCCTCTAAGAATCCCCAATCAACTCTATCGTATGCCTTCTCAAAATCGAGAAGCATCACGACCAAGTCCTCGCCAAGAAATCTAGCTCGGGCCGTCGCCTCCCAGAAAGTAAAGATGTTGTCAAGGATACTGCGCTCCTTGACAAATCCTGTCTGAGTAGCATGAATCAACTCCCCCAGGAAGGTCCTCAAACTCAAGGCCTTTGCTAAGACCTTGTAGACAGTATTGAGGATCGTAATAGGCCTCCAATGCCGAATGTCATCTGATACTCCCTCCCCCTTGGGGATAAGATAGATCAAGCCCTCTGAAAAGCTCTGCGGCATCACCCCAGTGTCCAAAACATGCTGAAAGCCCCTGCGGAGGCCTGGCCCCAAAAGGTCCCAATAGCGCATAAAAAAGGCCGGCGTCAGTCCGTCCTCCCCTGGGCAACTATGTCGCGGCAGGACCCTCAAGGCCTCGGCAAGCTCAATCTCTGACAGAGGCGCACCTAGAACTGTACGCATATGGTCTGTGACCCTCCTCTGCACATGGGCCCACACAGTCTGTCTGCAAACATCTCGATCCTCAGTGGCTGGCTCCGCTGAAAGCAGGTCACTATAAAATGCAGTGGCAATGGCTCTGATCTCCCCGAGCTCAGTAGCTACCGATCCATCCGGTCTACCAAGCTGGCAGACTCCTGCTCGCGCATGACGGGGTCCAGTGATCTCAAAAAACTCCCCAGTCACTCTATGACCAAGCTGCGTCCACTGAGAGGCCTGACGACGATAGTAAAACTCATGTCTCTGCTCCTCTACCTCTCTAACCTCATGGCGTGCCTGGCTCAGCTGGGACGCCACCCACTCACATGCAGGCTGCTGCTCCTTAAGGCGCTGTAGCGAAGCAAGGCTGCGTCTCAGCCGTTGCTCCCGCTCGCGAATCTCTCCCAGTCGTGTCAAAGCTGCAGCGTGTAGAAAAGAGCTAAGATCAATGAGTCCCTGGGCACACTGGCCCGCTGCATCCTGGTCAGAGCACTGACTATCATGCCAAATCCTCTCAATGTCCTCAACGAGACTGGGATCTGCAAGTACCCTCTCTGGGATCCTCAACTGCAAGCTGGGCTCCCGTGTCCCCTCCTCCAATGTCAATATAACTGGCGCATGATCTGAAAATGAGGTGCCAGCGAGAATGCCGACGGAGCCCCCTCGCTCCCCTAACCAGTCGCCCACATAAAAGCGATCAATCCGTGATAGATTAGTCCCTCCCTGCCGGCGATCCGACCGAGAGAAACTAAGACTGTCCTGAGACCGGGAGAAAGCCCCATGCTGCCATGCATCAGTGATTCTCAGTGACATGCAAAACCGGTCCCAAGCTGCAAGCTCCGTGCCGTGCACTGTAACATGACTGCCTCCCACCCTATCTGCCGGGTCCTCAAGCATGTTGAAGTCTCCCCCAACACACCAATGTGCGGCCTCTGGCAATGCATCTGTAACCTGAGTCCAGAACTCTGCTCTGGCACTAGCATGATTGGGCCCATAGATGTTAAGCACACCCAATAGCTCATCATGCATCCTCAGAATGACATACTGTGCTCTACCAGGCACAATGATCCCTCGATCCACAATGGCCTGCCGCCATACATCTGCAATAACCATGCATACTCCTCCCTGTCCACCCAAAGGACCAAACCCTGCAGACCAAAAAGTGTCCCATCTACCAGGCATCACCGAACCATATCTCCGGATCCTGCTCTCACCCAAGTGGTGCTCCTGCATCATCAAAATATCAATACTGCCACCAACCAGGCATCTCTGAAGCTCCTGCCTCAAGCAACCTCGATAGCGTATAAAGTGTGCTCCGCCAAGGCCCTGTACATTCCATGAGATGATCCTCATGGATGCCCTGCTGAGGTGGATGCTGTCTCAGCCGTACGGCGGGCCTTCGCAAGCGGCTTGGATGGAGAGTAGTCCCCATCCGAACGGCTGCGAATCTGCCCACCCGGTGTACTACAAGAATCCCGGATCAGGCGCCAGTGGCTGTGGCCCATGGCGACTGCCTCCTGCTCTGACAGAGAAACCTCGTGTATACCTACATATCCAGGGTCGCGTGCCAAGTCTGCCACTATGCGCACGACCAAATGCCGAATCCCTGAGGTATCCAGCACTGGTTCGGGAGCCCCGAGAACTCCACTCTCTGATCTATCCACCCCCCCCCCCTATCCTAGGTAGCTGAATGACCTTAGGAAGGGAGGAGATGTCAGACACCAACACTCTGACCGAACGTAGCCCAGCTGCTCTGGCCACCACTGAAGCTGCTGAGGGGCCCGTCTCTAGTACCGAGCCCACCAATGCTCCGAGCCTGGAGAGGAGCGGAAGATACTCCCGGCGGAGACCAGGGAAACAAACTGTAATATGGAAGAGGCGCTCTCCCTGCTCCGCCGCCGCTGGATCAAATCCATGCTGCCAAGGTCTGAAGAAAGCCCGAGCACCCCTGATGTCCAGAGGACTCATGGCAAGGACCTTGGCAGCGCTCTGGGCGGCCTCGAACTCGATCTGATAATGGCCCCGGCCCAGGAGCTGTACATCCAGGATCTTGCCCACATCTGCAAGAAGGCGAGCCTGAAGAAGATCCCTGATCTCCCCTCTGCTGGGGCGAGTGCCGACTATACGGCAGATGGTGGAATGAGCCTGGAGGCGTTCCACCTCTGCGGTGAGGCTCGCTTCCTCTTCCGGTGAAAGAGAAAGCCTGATGGGGATGTCCTCGGGGGCGGGCGAGGGGGCTGCGGATGAGTCCCTCTGAGGCGAGGCGGGAGGAGTCTCCATCAGAGTCTGAAGCTCAGGCGAAGGCGAGGCGATAGCGGAAAACCTGCAAGAAACGGGCTGCACACAAAGAGGTGGAAGACCGGATGAAAATGAAGAAAAACAAAACCCCCTGGGGGTGAAAAACAGCACGAAAGAGGAGGGAGGGGGCGAAAAAAGAAGGAGAAGCCCTGAGGGGGGGGCGGCAACAACGCGAAAGGGAGGGGGGGCGGGGCCCTGCTGAAGGGAGGCGGGCGCGAACAGGCGGAGAGGAGGGGGGCGAACAGGCGACAAAGGGAGGGGGGGCGAACACGCGAAGAGGGGGGGGGACGGGCGAACAGACGAAGAGGCTAGGAGGGGGGGACGAGATGGCGAGGAGGGGGGAGGCGCAGCAGCGAGGAAGGAAGGGGCGCAACGGCGAGAAGAAGGGGGCGATGGCAGGCGGGGGATGGAAGGAAGGGACGCGAGGGAGGGAAGGCGAAGGGCGCGCAGTGCAGGGTGGAGGCGGGAGCTTCAGCGAGCTACCTGATCAGGACATTACTTAAACATATGATCTTTACTTCCACAAGAAAAACACTTCCCTTCACGAACATATTGCATCCTTTGCTCCGAAGTAAGCCCATAGTTAGGCCTCTTATTGAGACGCTTCTTCTCAGAAGTATTTTCAGGTTTTGAGCCTCCCTTGGCTTCACTAAAGTCCTTTTTAGGTGGCTGTCCACCCTTTTGCAGATTTGGGACAGCCTTGTCTTGGCCCTTTTGTGTATGATCATCCCACTAAGTTTGGTTTAGCTTTTGCTCCAACTATTCGGTGGCTAAAGCAGCAGAAATGAGTTGTTGCAAGGTATGATTTGGATATAACTCCAAACCTGTTTGATAGACCGGTTGAAGTTGTTGGGTTTTATGCTGTGTATGCACCCAGAGGAGTGCTAGTGATCATCAGTAGGTTACTGGGGCACTTTTTACTTCAGTTAGTGGAGGCTTTTTCCCCCAGTTTAGTTCAGTTTCACTTATATGCAGTTTATAAGTGTTTTGGTCCACCCGGCACATTTATGGCCGGACATGTGAACGCTTATCTTTTTAGGGTCACTATCATGTGGCTATTGTACTTGATTTTTCTATCATTGAAGTATACAGCAGTCGTGTTCACTTCTTCTCCTTGTTTTCCACGCTTGCTTGAACCTGTGTAAACCCTAACCCTAACCCTGTTTGTCTTCAATTGGTATCAAAGCCTTGAAGCTCTACACTACCTGCCCGTACACAGCCTGCGCCGCCTTCAGCAGAGCATTGAAGCTCTGTATTGCTGCTGCCCGTACAACAGTACCTGCCCGTACAAAGCCTGCGCCGCCTTCAGCAGGTACACTGCAGGTTCCGTACCAGTTCGCCGACTGCGCCATCAGTACAGTACTGCACGTCGCCTTCAGTCGGGTACAGTACGCCACCTATAACACCTGCACGTCGCCTTCAGTCGGGTACAGCACGCCGCCTACAACCTCTGCGCTCGTGTACCAGTCAGTCTGCGCCACCTGCCCGTGCCTAGTCGCCTTCAGTTGGCCTTCAGCCTGTACACCTGTGCGCCGCCTGCATCGCCTTCAACAACGTGTACCAACCCCGTACAGTAAGCTCAACCAGAAAATCGCCGCCTGCAGCTGTGCGCCGCCTTCTGTAACGTGGTCGCCTTCAGACGGGTACTGCATCAATCAAGCGCCGCCTGCGACTTGCTTCCGTACAGTCAGCGCTATTTGTCACCTGCATAGAGAAACGTGCAGCTTTAAGTGCTGTGTACCTGGCGACTGCACCTGGCGACTGTACCTTCAGTGCAGCATTCAGTGCTGCGTACCTGGGGACTGTACCTGCAGAAATAACACAACCTACACAGTCATTCGGTGGTAAGCATTAAAATTCAATTTTTGGGCATTTTTATTTTCTCTGTGAAAATATACAGGCACAACAGGCAGATTTTCTAGCAAGAAAATATACAGGTTTTTTGCACAGTTAGGGTGCAGCAAATTTGGGCATTTTTGGGGCATTTTGGCATTGTGTACGCAATTTGCCGCTCTACTCAGTCATTGGTGCATTGAGCTGCACATTCGGAGGATTGAGAGTGCAGGCAGATTCGGGTGAACTGTATTCAGTGGAGTACAGTTGTTATCAGGGTTTTTGCTATTGGATTTTTTGGTAAACAGGTACAACATTGTGCGTAAAGCATAATGGCAAATCAACAGCAAAGTGATGTATTCACATATTTGTCTAAGGAAGACAAATTGGATGGCACGAACTACTCCTAGTGGAGTTTTATGCTGAAAAATGTGCTTGTGGCAAAAGGTCTTTGGGATTTTGTTAGTGGTGATGAACCACGTCCAGGTCCATTGGCTCCAGAGACTCCTCCCCAAGGGGGTGCTCGTGGACGAGGACAACAGGTACAGGCTCCAGGACAGCCATTGCCTGTTCAGAGAACAAATGCTCAAAAGACATGGGATGCCAGGGATGCACAAGCTTTGTCACTCATTGCATTGTCAGTTCAGAGGTCCATTATACCTCATATTCGTTCAGCTGGCTCTTCACAGAATGCATGGGTGACTTTGGAGCAGATGTATGCTGCTCGTAATGAGGCTAGGATCTCATTTTTGAAAAGAGAGCTTGAAAATCAGAAAATGAATGAAGGAGATGATATGTCTAGCCACTTAAACAAGCTGCAGGATTTGAGAGAGCAACTCATCAATGTGGATGAGATTATTCCTGAGACACAGCTTGTGTCCACCATCTTGCACTCTTTGCCAAGATCTTACTCGGCTTTCCATACCTCTTTGAACCTCAGCATGAGGAATGCTGTTGAACCCCTCAAGTATCAGGAACTTGTTGCTCTCTTACTACAAGAGGAGCAAATGAGGAAGAATATGAATATGAACACAAATGCTGAACAAGCATTCACTACAGGTCAAAAGGGAAAAGGGAAATCTCAGCCAAAGAGTGCAAATCAAAACTCAGGTGATGGTGGTTCTTCACAGGATACCAAGAAAGGTGATGGACAGCCCAAGAAGAAGGGCAAATGTCATTACTGTAAGAAGCCAGGTCACTACATCACGGAATGTAGGAAGAGGATTGCCAAAGAGAAGGCAAAGGAAGCTGGGATGTCTGTTAATGATGCTCCTAAAGCTCCTCCAGAGACTGCTTCTTTTGTTGAGGACAGGGATTACTGTTTTATACATGCAGCTATGATGCCTCTTGGTCTTCACAGGCACTCAGTTTGACAGAGCATGCATGTACTTGGTATTTTGATAGTGGTGCCTCAAAGCATATCACATCTCGCAGGGATTTGTTTAGTCATGTTGGCCCTGCCCCTGTTGGCAAAACTGTTCAGTGTGCCAACAATGCTTCATATCCAGTTTGTGGCATTGGGGAGATTCAGCTTACAGCCATTGATGGCTCCATTCTCCGCCTTACAGATGCGTTAGATGTACCAGGGATAAAGAAGAATTTGTTGTCCATTTCTTCTTTAGCACATTGTGGAATGCAGGTCTACTTTGATGATGATAAATGCATGGTCAGAGACAAAGCAAATGCCTTGACCTTGATGCTTACTGGTACATTATGTCATGGACTTTATGAGTTGGATGCATTTCAGCCAGGGGATCAGTCTGCTTATCATGCATTCACTCTTACTCCAGCTATGGTTGATGCGGAGTTATGGCATGCTCGCATGGGGCATGTAAATTTTGGTAGTCTTATGCTTATGCAGCGACATAATATGTTTACAGATCTACCTCTCATGGAGAAGCCTCCAGATCACATTTGTGAAGGATGTATTTTGGGAAAAATGCACAGGTTTTCCTTCCCACGTGATCAGGCTCTAAGAGCAACTGCAAAGTTGCAACTTATACACAGTGATCTTTGTGGTCCCATGCAGACGAAGTCATTAGGTGGTTGCTTTTATTTTGCAACATTTATTGATGACTTCTCTCGTATATGCTGGGTCTATCCTTTGACACAGAAATCACAGGTATATGATGCATTTTTGGCCTTTGTAGCACTTGCTGAGACAGAGTCAGGATGCAAGGTGAAGACTCTCCGTTCTGACCGAGGGGGGAATATATGTCACATGTGCTGAATTCCTTTCTTGGGAGTAGAGGTATAAAACATCAATATACTACTCCTTACACTCCACAGCAGAATGGGGTTGCAGAAAGAAAAAATCGATCACTCATGGAGATGGCCAGATGTATGCTAAAGGCAAAAAGACTACCACATATCTTTTGGGTGGAAGCAGTAATGTGTGCTTGTCATATTTTGAATCGATGTCCCACAAAGGCATTGGTTTCTATTACTCCTTTTGAGGCTTGGCATGGCCGCAAGCCTTCTGTATCGCATTTTCGTATCTTTGGGTGCCTTGCATATGCACACATACCCAAAGAGTTGAGGAGGAAGCTTGATGATAAAGCCACAAAATGCATTTTTGTTGGGTATAGCCGTGAGAGCAAGGGCTACAGGTTATATGACCCACTATCCAGGAAGATATTCATCAGTCGGGATGTGATTTTTGATGAAAAATCAGAATTATCCATGGCTGGTTATGAGGCAAATCA
Source organism: Cibotium barometz (assembly GCF_041138505.1). NCBI lineage: Eukaryota > Viridiplantae > Streptophyta > Polypodiopsida > Cyatheales > Cibotiaceae > Cibotium > Cibotium barometz. The sequence goes on along the minus strand of NC_141108.1, from coordinate 20,699,654 downwards.
GGCTGAAAATGATGTGTTTGAAGGTCTACTACCCATGGAGTTTCATTCCACAGTTGGTGATCCAACTCATGAGGGTACTGGACAGCCAGCAAATGATGTAGGTGGTGCAGAAATTCAGCAGCCAAATGAGCCAGAAGCTGAACCAAATATGGGACAGCAGGCACCACAGGTCAGACATATACCTAGATGGTATTTGAGGACATTACAGGACAGCCATTTAGAGGGTCCTCTTGCTGGTCGTACTCGTAGGGAGACAAGGACCAATGAGCATGCACACATCATGGATTTGAATCTGGTTATGGCAGCCAGTTTACAGGATGATGATGAGCCTGATTCATTTGTGGATGCACGAGATAATGTGCATTGGAACAAAGCCATGCAGGATGAGATCGATTCTATTAAAAAGAATCAAACATGGGATTTGGTTGATCTGCCCAAAGGCAAGAAAGCCATTGGTACTAAATGGGTCTATAAGTTGAAAAGACATGCAGATGGATCCATTGACAGGTACAAAGCCCGTCTAGTTGCAAAGGGCTATGCACAGAAAAAGGGCATTGATTATGAGGAGACATTTGCTCCTACATCCCGTATGTCGACACTTAGGTGTGTCATTGCATTGGCTGCACATCGTGGTTGGGTTGTTCACCAGTTGGACATAAAGACTGCATTCCTACATGGGGACCTCGAGGAGGAAGTTTATGTATTTCAGCCCATGGGATTTGCAGAACATGGTCATGAGGGGAAAGTATGCAAGCTGAAAAAGGCCTTGTATGGTTTGAAACAAGCTCCACGAGCTTGGTATGCAAAAATAGATGCTTTTCTACTCACTCAGGGATTTGTGAACAGTCCATCAGAGACCACTTTGTATGTGAAGAAAGAAGAGACAGATCTGCTGGTCATCAGTATTTATGTGGATGATCTCTTGCTCATGGGATCAAATGATGACAAAATTGCAGCTTTTAAGGAGATACTGCAACAGACATTTGACATGTCTGACTTGGGCCTTGTACATTACTATTTGGGCATACAGTTTGTGCAGGATAACAGAGACATTGGGTTGTTGCAATCACGTTATGTTGCTAAACTTCTGGAGAAGTTTAAATTTCAGGATTGCAAGCCTATTAGTACTCCTATGGAGCCTGGGATGAAACTGTCACTACAAGATGACAGTGTTTCCTTTGATGCCACTACATATGCTCAGGCTATTGGGTGCCTTATATACTTGTGTAATACAAGGCCAGACATTCAGTATGCAGTCTCTCAGTTGAGCAGATTCATGCACAGCCCACGGTTGTCACATTGGCAAGCTGTGAAGCGTGTATTCCGTTATTTGCAGGGTACCTTGTCTCTTGGGTTGCTTTATCCTGAGGGGGGTGACATGCAGTTACATGCTTACAGTGATTCAGATTGGGCTGGTGACTTTGATACCAGACATTCCACTGGTGGAAATTGTTTCTTCCTTGGCGCTTCATGCATTTCTTGGCTAAGCAAGAAACAGACCACAGTGGCCACTTCGTCTTGTGAGGCAGAGTACAGAGCAGCCTACACTACTACTGTTGAGTGTGTTTGGTTGCGTCGTCTTATGACTGATATGGATATTTCAGTGGAGGAGCCTACACCTATCTATACTGATAGTCAGAGTGCCATTGCTGTGATCATCAGTAGGTTACTGGGGCACTTTTTACTTCAGTTAGTGGAGGTTTTTTCCCCCAGTTTAGTTCAGTTTCACTTATATGCAGTTTATAAGTGTTTTGGTCCACCCGGCACATTTATGGCCGGACATGTGAACACTTATCTTTTTAGGGTCACTATCATGTGGCTATTGTACTTGATTTTTCTATCATTGAAGTATACAGCAGTCGTGTTCACTTCTTCTCCTTGTTTTCCACGCTTGCTTGAACCTGTGTAAACCCTAACCCTAACCCTGTTTGTCTTCAAAAGTCCCGACTCGAACTTCCTTTTCCTTTCATCATCATCAATACGCATAATGGGAGAGACCTCCAAAAGTGTCTTCCAAAACTTAGATACATACGCATGAACCGTTTCCCCTTCATTTTGCTTCACCCAATCCCACTTTTTGCGGATGTTCTTCTTGGCATTGGGAGGTAAAAATTGTGCATAAAACCGTGATTTGAATTCAGCCCATGTATCCATGGGTGTGCATGAAAGCTTTTCTGCAAGCCACCAATGAGCGGCCGTGCCCTTCAAAAACATGCTTGCATGTCTCACCTTGGACTTCTCGGAAAAGTCCTCGTCACTAAAAGCAATATCAAACTGTGAGATGAAAGACATTGCCTTGGAAGCATCAAACTCACCATGATAAACCTCAAACTTGACAGACTTATCTCCAGCTTTAAACTCCCGTTTCTTTGTAGCACGATGCTCACTCTCCCCATGCCTCCTCTTTGTACCACGATCACGTGGATCAACCCTTGCATCATGAGGCATACCTGCATGTGACAGTGGCAAAGGTGGACGTGTCCCATGAGTTCTATCTGCATGCAAGTGAGTATCATCACCGGGATCTCCTAATGCATATACATATTCCAGGGAGTGAGTAGTGGTAGGAGCATGACGAGCTGGCTCACTACGAGAGAGCTCAATAGGTAAGGTAGCACGATGATGTTGGTGCTCTCTACGTCCATGGGAAACCTGCATAGATGTTAGACGAGGCATAAAACGATCATCTCTTGAGGTTGAGTGTCCCCCATGTGCATTACTCCGTATACCCTGTGGAGTAGAGTCACGGCGAGAAGTGATAGAAGGCTCTTCTCTATGGACAGCAGATTTCAGCTTTGGAGAGGCCACTCCATGCATGTCCACAAGTGAGGATCTCTTGATAACAAGTTCTCCATCTTGTCCCTACATTACATCACCCTTGTCCAAGAGAAAAGAGAGGGCTAACTCATGAGGTTTCAGCCCTGATCCACGAGTTAAAGCTTCAAAGTCTTCAAACACTGTTGCCTCTTTCTTCTTTGCATCTAGCACTTGTTTGACCTGCGGGTCTTCATGTAGATTGGCCAACTCTGTCTCCTTAGCATGGAGAAGCTCACGCATACGCTCAGTCTCAGCACTCATTGCACTTGGCTCTTGCTCCTGCATTATCTCCTTGCCACGAGACGGCTGTCCCAACCATACATGATCACGGGCATAAGGCATCTCACCACGTGTTTGTGCTCCACTAGAATCCCCCTTTGAATTTGGCACCTCCTTGCTACTTGCTTGGCTAGCCATAGTAAGAGTAAAGATACCAATGGATAGTAGTCAGGAAGCCTTTGGATCGTCTTCCAATTTAGAAATAGGAAGAGTCCGTGCTCTGATACCACTGTAACGGAACCCAGGCAAGGTTCACATCTTCCTGGACTCACTCATCTGATTAGCACTTTTAAACTTACTCTTGGAAAGGCAATAGCACAAGAAAAGATAGTTGAAAGTAAATAACAGAAATGAAAAGTACACCACACTGAGGCCGGAACGGCTGGCTCCCCCTCCCCAAGGAATGATTTATATTGCTTGGGAGAATTGTTGATACAAGCTCACGGGCACGAAGGCCAGATTTCCAATAGCAAATGTAAAATGAAAACAAATACCAAACAATGTATTGTTGATGAAGAAAACCTCCAATACCAACTCCATGCAGCACATACATAATGATTAGATGATAAACTAGAGCATGGACAGGGGGGGTGCACTAGCATGGAGAACGAAGGCTCAATCTGAAGTTTGAGCCTTAAGGCCGGGGTGCACTAGCATGGAGAGGAAAGGCTCAAACTCAACTTCGAGCCTTAAGAACGAAGGCTCAATCTGAAGTTCGAGCCTTAAGGCCGGGGTGCACTAGCATGGAGAGCAAAGGAGCAAAGGCTCAAACTCAAGTTCAAGCCTTAAGGCCGAGGTGCACTAGCATGGAAAGCAAAGGCTCAAACTCAAGTTCGAGCCTTAAGGCCGGGGTGCACTAGCATGGAGAACGAAGGCTCAATCTGAAGTTCGAGCCTTAAGGTCGTCGGGGTGCACTAGCATGGAAAGCAAAGGAGGAAAGGCTCACACTAAAGTTCGAGCCTTAAGGCCGGGGTGCACTAGCATGGAGAGCAAAGGAGCAAAGGCTCAAACTCAAGTTCGAGCCTTATGGTCGGGGTGCACTAGCTTGGAGAGAGCAAAGGCTCAAACTCAAGTTCGAGCCTTAAGGTCGGGGTGCACTAGCATGGAGAACGAAGGCTCAATCTGAAGTTCGAGCCTTAAGGCCGGGGTGCACTAGCATGGAGAGCAAAGGAGCAAAGGCTCAGACTCAAGTTCGAGCCTTAAGGCCGGAGTGCACTAGCATGGAGAGCAAAGGCTCAAACTTAAGTTCGAGCCTTAAGGCCCCGGGGTGCACTAGCATGGAGAACGAAGGCTCAATCTGAAGTTGGAGCCTTAAGGCTAGGGTGAACTAGCATGGAGAGCAAAGGAGCAAAGGCTCAAACTCAAGTTCGAGCCTTAAGGCCGGGGTGCACTAGCATGGAGAGCAAAGACTCAAACTCAAGTTCGAGCCTTAAGGCCGGGGTGCACTGGCATGGAGAACGAAGGCTCAATCTGAAGTTCGAGCCTTAAGGCCGGGGTGCACTAGCATGGAGAGGAAAGGAGCAAAGGCTCAAACTCAAGTTCGAGCCTTAAGGCCGGGGTGCACTAGCATGAAGAGCCAGACATCTATCAAGTAAAAGTCTTCATAAGCCCCGACTGTACGGATGGCTGGCTTGAGGGTACGGTATGGCCTGTACCTGCTATACGGCTTGAACCTGCTGTACGAATGTACAGTACGCTGGCCGCTGACTTGTATGGCAGAGGGCTGGCTGGCTGGCCCCTGTATGGCCTGAGGGCTGGCTGGCCTCTATATGGCCCGATGGCTGGCTGGCCTGCGTACAGGCCTGATGGCTGGCTGGCTATGCACAGGTTGCTGTACAGCCTGATAACTGCTGTACAGCCTGTGGGCTGAGCCGTACACAGCTGTGGGCTGCTGGCCGCCTGCACACAGGCTGTGCTGGCCTGTGTACGGATTGGATGGAGGTGGGAAGGAGGAGTCGCTGCTGCTGCTGCTGCTGCTGGCGACTTGACTCCCACGCTGGAGAGGGAAAGAGAGCGCCAGAGGGAGAGCTGTACGGGCTGTCCGTCCCTTAAGCATGGGCTGATCCCCTCCCGTGGGTAGATGGGCACCTTCCACCATGCAAGGTTGGTGCGGGGTTAGGTGGCCATCCCCACACCTAGTCCTACAAAGGTGGGGTGCTTTGGATGCACACCCTCCATTCCTTTTTCTTCATAAAGGTAAAGGGTGCCCGGCCAAAGTATAGATTTGTCCACCATATTTTTAAGTGAGTGTGAACCTACAAGTTATTATAACGCATGAAGTAAAACTCCAATAAAAAATACATACTTACCACCTGTTCACATGCCACAAATCATGTCAAAAGACAGGGCATTCCACGGCTCACGGGTGGGCGTCCTTGACCCTTGAGCTAGACACACATATCAAGCATGCAGCTAAAACAATTCACGCGAAGACATTTCAAAAGCATGCAAATCATGTGTGCACAATGCAACATTGCTAATGGACAATCCCCGTTCATGAAGCTTGTAATTACATTGACATTTCCGGACACAAACAGGCCCACCGGAAAGCCAAGTCCTAGGCCATACAGAGTCCGAGGACTTGACCCACAAGCATCAAAAGTCAGATGCCCATCTAGAGCCCAGGGCTCACACACGGAGAGGACCATGAGGGTGGCCCAATGGTGACACAGGCCGGATGGAGTCAATTGTTCCAACAATTTGGAGGAATGATTGAATGCGTTCCTGGCAAGAATAATCCTATTGCCGACGCTCTTAGTCGGAAAGCTACCATTCAGACAGTGCAGGAGTCCACTATGCTAGAGATACAAGGACATGATCTAGACAGCATGAGAGCACAGTATGCGGATTCGAAAGAATTCGGGACTCAGTATAGATTGGCCCTCACTTCTGAGCCAGGCCACTATACACTTCAGGATGACTGGTTGTTTTACAAACACCGGCTATGTGTTCTTCGAGAGAAGAGACCAGCACTTCTCCACGATGCCCATGACTCTCTTGTAGGGGGTCATCGGGGCATCAACAATACCTTGGAGAAGTTGGAAAGATCATTTTATTGGCCAAAGATGCGAAGGGATGTTTACAACTATGTTAAGTCCTGTGAGATATGCCAAAAGGTAAAGGTTCCACATTCGAAACAAGCAGGGTTGCTCCAACCTTTGCCAGTTCCGGAGAGACCTTTCCAAGATATTTCCATGGACTTCGTAGACCCACTTCCCGCCTACAAGAACCCGAAACACACAGTGTATGACTATAGTAGACCGGTTCAGTAAGTTTTGCATACTCATCCCGTGCAAACAGACGGCCACAGAAGACATAGCCCGGCTCTTTCTCAGACGTTGGTACCCAATTGGTGGTTTGCCACGGACTATTACATCCGACAAGGATCCAAAGTTTACTTCACATTTTTGGAGATCTTTATTTGATAACTTTGGAACCAAGCTTCAGTTGTCCAGTGCATTCCATCCTCACACAGATGGCCAAACAGAGATATACAATCAATTGGCCTTTGATGTTCTCAAAGCCTATTGTCATTCACAGTAGGCTAAGTGGGAATTTTATCTCCCTTTGGTGCAAGCCATTCTTAACGATACTCACTCCTCGAGTGTTGGCCGAACTTCATTCGAAGCAGCCTTTGGTCGCCGTTTCTCGTCTCTCCTGACAAGAATGGTGTCACCATCTTTGGAGGCCAACTTCATTCGAAGCAGCCTTTGGTCGCCGTTTCTCGTCTCTCCTGACAAGAATGGTGTCACCAACAAAACTTCTGAGACTTTTTCAGAGGTTATTGAGTCCGTAAAAGAGCGCTTGACCAAAGCCCAAGAGGCCTACACCAGACAGGCCAACAAGTCCAGGCGAGATGTCAATTACAAAGAAGGGGATTGGGTTTATCTCCGGATTATGAAGCAACGATTGAAGCAAGTGGACAAGCGTTGCCCCAAGCTTTTGTTTCGAAGCTTCGGCCCTTTTCCAATCATCCAAAAACTCAGTGATGTCTCAATGAAGTTGAAGTTACCACCTAGTTGGACCATGCACAATGTGTTTCATGTTTCATGGCTAAAACCATATGTTGGTCCACAGTTGTTTGATGTTTTAGATGAGCAGCAACCGGACATGGTTAATGAAGCCGAAGTGCTTGAGCCTAAGTAGATTCTCCTCCACCGTTGGAAACATGGTTCCGGTAGACGCCTTCGACAATTTTACACGAAGTTTCAAGATCGAGGTACCCATGAAGCCGTTTGGCTCGATGAAGATTTCTTTCAAGAGTACCCACAGTTGTTGGCGGACTATTTGGAAGCAATGCAAATACCGCCAAGTTAAGGAGGAGGGAATGTCACGTGCACCCTGCACTGTGGTGCACGGTGACAAACTGGCTCATCAGATAGTGCAAGAACATGTACAAAAGTAGAACCCAGTAGGACACTTTTTGTCGTATGCCGTGACCCCTTTGTGAGCCCTCAGTACAGGGACATGTCAGGCACGAGCTACGTAGGTCTTATCCAAACTGTAGAGAGTCAGGGTCAAGGTCAGTCCCCTAAACCCACTTGGAGAAAGTGTGTCAGTTGCATGTAGGTCAATCCATTAGGGTAGGACTGCATCATAAGAGCATTGGAAGCCTTGCATATCATTAGGGTAGGACTGCATCATAAGAGCATTGGAAGCCTTGCATATCATTGGGTCCATTTGGCCTAGGTATTGAAGGCTTAGGCTTTTGGCCACCCTAGGTTGGGGCCCTTGGCCCTATGCCTTGGGGGCATGGCCACAGCCCTTGATGGGGCTGGCCGACATGTAGGAATAGAGAGAGAGAGAGAGAGAGAGAGAGAGAGAGAGAGAGAGAGAGAGAGAGAGAGAGAAATATTAAAAATATTAATTTTCTTTAGGAATAGAGGATGAAGGACATGTAAGAATTACCTTAGATAAAGGTAGGTTTAAGTGCATGCTTACTTAGAGAGTAACATTGAAATTGGAGATGCTTTGTGGGTATTGATGTTGCGATACCCAATCCAAAAATCAAAAAATAAGACATGTTATTAAAAACATCTTGTGTTCTTTTAATCACATTATTATCTTCTCTCCAACAAGAAATAATTAATTTTCTTGAGAAAATATATTTTCAAGACAAGGCAATTCTCGTGTTGTTTATTTTAGTGCAAGCTTATCTATAAGCTGTTATTTCTAAATCATCATTAATTAGCATAACTAGCATAGTTTATTAATAATTGATTTTCTTGAGAAAAAATATTTTGAAGACAAGATAATTCTTCTATTGTTCAATTTAGTGAGAGCTTATCTATAACCTATTATTTCTAAATCATCATTAATTAGCATAACTAGCTTAGCTTATTAATCATCATTAATAAGCTATAACTTTGTGTTGTATTAAAGAGTAATAAAGAGTGAAAGTTTATATCCATGAGTCAAGAGTGAAAGTTCATTTCTACTCTCTACACGGCTTCCAATTGCTCTTCATTGCCATCTTCTAAGAATGAATCTACATGTGGAAGGAGGGTGAACCCTCACATGAGACTTCTTGGGTGTCAATGGCGGCCATTGGAAATTGACATCTTCTGAGAATTGAATGAATCTGCATCAATAAGGGGGGCTTGTTAACCCTCGCCAAAGACTTCTTGGGCATCGATGTGGCCACTAGGAATCATCTATTTCCTTCCTCGCTAGATATAAAGATTGTTTTGTCTTGAAGGATTATTGCCTTCATTCACTTCTTCTATCGTTGCTCGTAGATTTCTTTTATCGCATGTAGACCCTTATGTGCTATTGATTATTATTGTTATTCCTTATTGCGTAGTAACCAATTTTTGAAGCTAGCTCTTTTAAAAATCTCGTTATGTTTCCCATTCATCCCTCCTCTTTAATGGCACTCGCCTTGTGTTTGCTCCTTCCACTTTAATGACACTCCCCTTGTGTTTCCCATTCCTCCCTCCCCCCTTTAATGGTTCATCCTCTCAAGACACTCCTATCAAAACATTCTGACCGTGACCCTTAAGGACATCCCATGACTAATCATTACCTTACCACCCTACTACTTTCCTTACTGAGGCAAGTAATTTTAAGTTTCTTCATAATCCACTTTAGGAGTGTTCCTACACTACAAGAAGATCTTTCCTCAGCAAGTGTGCATCTAAAATATGGAAAGAACTTATTCAATAAACTTCTTTTGTGTTAGTCAAATGAAAACATGATGCAAGTCTCTCATGACTTGAATACCAAGGTGGTATTATAGCTCACCCCAGATCGGTCATTGAGAATGCCATGGATAGTTCAACTATGGCATGATGAACTTCTTGGGTAGTATTACCAAGTAAAAAAATATCATTCACATAGATAGCAACCAAAAGAAAAACACTATGACTTCAAATAGTGAGAGAAGACTTCAAAAATTTGTGTAAGAAAGTAAACAAAAGTGTATTTGGTGTAGTGTTCTTTAAAAGTGATAAAATAGTGGTAACTTGTGAGAGATATGCTTTCCATTAGGTCACATAAATCTGGATGTACTAGTTCTAAGGGGTTTGAAATACAGGATTGTGAGCATGGGAACCATTGGTGATGAGTTTTGTCCAAGATACATCCTTTCCAAATCTCTATTTGGGTGAGGGTTTTTACAAGGCCATTACAAAGTTTTTACTTCTCACAAAGTGTATATATGTTGGGATGTTCCAACTGATAATGTCATCGTACTATTTCTATTCCTATAGTGTTATCTTTTACTGTAGAAAGTTCTTTGCCATGAAAATACTAGAAACACCCAAAGGATACAACCTACCTTGTTGCTTGCAGATGATATGGATGACTTTTCCATCGGGAAGCTTGACATGTATGACATAGTATTTATAATGAAACTCAATGAAAATGCTATTTACTAAGAAAAGATTTTGAGCAACACTAGGTACATAAAAGACATTGTCAATCTTAGTAGTTTGATCATTTGGTAGGGAAATGTGTATTGAGCCAATACACATTGAAGGCAAGACTAGGTACATAGAAGACACTGCCAACCTTAATTTTGACAGTCTTATAGGGAAATGTGTACTGACCCAATACCTATTGAAGGTACATTACTATCATAACCTAGGTTAAGATCTTGGGTATTCGATAATGGTTTGTAATTGATAAGATATTTTTTGTTATTAGTCATGTTGTGAGTGGCTCTAATATCAAAGAACCAAGTGTCTTCACGACCTTGAAAGCATGCTAGGGCCATAGCCAAGAGTTGAAGGGATGATGGTGGATCTAATGCAGGACCTAAGGTGTCAATATCCTCGTGACAATTGCTCACTTTTTTTTTGTTTCGACAGTCAAGCTCCAAATGCCCCTTCTGATTGCAATACCAACATGGAGGCTCCCTAATATAGGGAGGGGGGACTGTAAGAGACATTTTTTATTGTAATTGGTTTGTTTATTAAAGCCCTCATTAGAAGAAATTTTTTATTAAAACCATCATCTGTTATTGTTGGATCGTTTAGACAAATTTATAAAGGAAAGCATGGCATGAGTGTCGTTTCTAGGGATTGTTGTGGTCCTCATTGCTTCCTCTTAGAGAATATGACTAGTCAATTTGCTGGTGAGACACATTGACAATTTTTGTTTGTGTAGTGATAAAGGGCCGCCATTTTTGAGGCAAGTTATCTTATCTGAAGAGAAAGGTCTATCACTAGGTTAGAAGGGATAGCTTCATCCAAAATTTGTTGCCTTCATTCATGGTAAAATAAAGAGGCCTTTCTCTAATAAAGCAACCCTTGTTGACATGACAATAGGTTGATAACTAGAATGTAATAGATGCCACATAACTTTTGTGTGTCGCCTATATGTAAGATGACTTCTATTTGGGCTACAAAGTCCTTGGCTAACTAGGCTTCATGATTGCTGACATGATCGGTGCCAACAAGGTATGCATCAAAGCCAAGAGCAACGGCCCATATAGGAGGATCGTCGAAGAACATCCTCATTTGAACCCTCCAAACAAGATAATTTTGACCAATTAGTTTGTCCATATGATAAGTTCTGGCAACCTACTCAAGAGGGAGAAGTTATTGTGGTGGGATCAAAGGATTGGCAAGATTTGGTCGTGGTTGGCTTGGGTTGCCATGGTTGACGTGTCTTGCTAGATAAGTTGTTTTATATGTTGTCCGATCAACACTAAAAGGGTGGTAAAATATTTCTGATCGAGCCGTAAAGTTCTAAACGCCTAGCATCATATTAGTACCGTGTATAAATTAGGATCTAGCTAATCTACAAAGATATTGATTGTTTACGAGAGGGATGCTAAGCAATAACATAAGATTATATTTATTTGTGCCCAAATAGGCTTTTGGTTACAAGAAGCATCGCATCATAAGATGGTTGTTCGTTTGAAAACTAGGCATATATGTAAATGTCCTAGACTTATACTTAGTATATGTATGTGAAGTATTTACTCATTAAGGTTGATGTAATTAAATTTAACCTTCACAAGTTCGTAAGGGTCTATCAAACCCTCACAATCTCTAGACACACACTGCCTTAGTGCCCTCGCCATATAAACTAGGACAGGGCAAGGCCAAACCAGACTATCCCTTGCATTAGCCTACTTGTCCTCATTACACCACTTCGTGGAGCTACAAGCTTTGCATACTTTCTCCTTGTCCGGGTTGCCTGCACATCTAGAGCAGCTCTAGCGGGTACGTGTGTCGTGTACTTTGCGTTATGTCTTGCGTTTTGTACTTTTCTATAACAGCGATCTATTTCTAACTTGTTTGAGGTATCAACATGTAAGCAGGCAGAGCAACTATACGGTGCGGCCGCCTTCACCGACGGTCGTCCTTTCCCACCTGTTACTCCCACCGCACCACCGCCATCATCATTGTGTCCTCCGCCCGCTAGTTCCTCTTCCTCTTCACCACCAGTGCCTGTACTGGGCACGCCTCTGCCTTCTCCTAAGTCTACACCAGCGCATGTACCAGGCACGCCTCTACGTCCTTCTCCTGATTCTACACTACCAGCAGGCGCGCATATCCCGAATATCCACGGCTGCCAGTGCGTGGTGTGTGGCTATCGCTGATGCCGGCCCGAAGGCCCTTGAGACGGCTTTGTTCTACGTATGCACAATGAACTCCCAGTTCTGTCAAGCCATCATGCCCGGCCAGCACTGCTTCGAGCCTGACACGCCGTCCTCCCACGCATCTTATGCTTTCAACGCCTACTGGCAGGCTCACAAGAATGCAAGCGCCACCTACGAGACCTCCAGGGTGCGGCTGTGCTTGTAGACGCCGATCCTAGTAAGATCCTCACTCCTCCTCCTCGTCTATATCACCTAGTACATCCTGTGTTCTTTATCACATGATCTGACCAGACATTTATTGTTTACAAGTTACGGCGCATGCCACTACGCGTCCGCTTGACGAGCGTCAGCATTTTTCTCTTCCCGGACAATGCTATGATTTTGTAAAAACTGCGTTTTGCAAGACTTAATCCTCAATCCTTCATTTTGTCCAGTCTAGCATGCGCTCTGTTGTACGTTGTTCTGTTTGCCAAGAGTTCATGCACTAACTACCTGTGATTATGGCAGTGGCAAGCGTTTTTCTGTTGGCCAAGAGTTCATGTACTAACTACCAAGAGTTAAGAGTTCAGGTACTAACTACTTGTGATTATGGCAGTGGTGGCAAGCGTTTTTCTATTGGCCAAGAGTTCATGTACTAACTACCAAGAGTTAAGAGTTCAGGTACTAATTACCTATGATTATGGTAATGGTAAGCATTCTAGGCACGTGAACGGTTGAGAAGCTCACAATGCTCATGTAAAACAAAGTACACGGTAGCGATAGACTGAATGCATCGTGGTGTTGTTACATGTATTACTTACTTTCCCTCATACATGGATTACTTACTTTCCCTGATGCATGAACAATTTACACATCTACAATCAAGAGAAAATGATATTGTTTCCCTTTCTAAATTCACATGTGAAACAATCACCACATAATTTATGGAAAGCTTACTCCGTAAAGATTTCACCAAATAAGCATGATGCTTTAGGCTTGTTCTCACTTCCTACCTAGCCAAACAAACCTTTCCATATTGTATCCGAATGTACTTTAGATTTAATTATTGGCTACTTAAAGTCTTTGACTTAGCACATGAAAATGATTCATTTGATAGCAACAATAGTCCTATTGTTCTCACTCTCAATGATTTATAGATCTTTTGCTCTACTTTTTGGTGAATCCCTAGTCGATTCATTTTTTGCATGAGAGTGATATGTATTTTGTGCTTCTTGCTTATATGATATGGTATCCACTTTTCTAAATGATGTGGTTTCTACTATCAGTTCGTATTTTATATAGAAATGTTGAGTACATTTTGCACATTGTCAGATAGTAACATCCCTAATAACAAATTTAAGAGAGGAAGTTTAACAAAAAGGGGGAGAGTGGGACAAAAAGACACACACACAATGACATATTGAATACTTTTTTGTTGGGATGTGATTTACATGTGTTTCTATAACTTTGTGTTGTTTTCAAGAGTAATAAAGAGTGAAAGGTCATATCCATGAGTCGAGTGAAAGGTCGTTTTTACTCTCTACAATGACATATTGAACATCCCTAATAACAAATTTAAGAGAGGAAGTTTAACAAAAAGGGGGAGAGTGGGACAAAAAGACACACACACAATGACATATTGAATACTTTTTTGTTGGGATGTGATTTACATGTGTTTCTATAACTTTGTGTTGTTTTCAAGAGTAATAAAGAGTGAAAGGTCATATCCATGAGTCAAGTGAAAGGTTGTTTTTACTCTCTACAATGTCATGGCTTCCAATTGCTATTCACTGCCATCTTTAGACAACTTCTAAGAATGAATCTACATCTAGAAGGGGGGGACATGTGAACCCTCTCACATGAGACATCTTGGGTGTCAATGGTGGCCATTGGACATTGATATCTTTAGAGAATTGAATCTGCATCAAGAAGGGGGCATGTTAACCCTCGCCAAGGACTTCTTGGGCATCGATGTGGCCACTAGGCATCATCTATTTCCTTCTTCACTAGATATAAAGATTGTTTGGTCCTGAAGCATTATTTTCTTCATTCACTTTTTATGTCGTTGTAGATTCCTTATTGCATGTCGACCTTTATGTGCTATTGATTCTTCTTGTTGTTCCTTATTGCATAATTACCCATTTTTTGAAGCTAGATCTTCTAAAGATCCCCTTCTGTTTCCCATTCATCCCTCTTCTTTAATGGCACTCGCCTTTTGTTTCCCCTTCCTCCTTCCACTTTAATGGCACTCCCCTTATGTTTACCATTTCTCCCTCCCCTTTAATGGTTCATCCTCTCAAGACACTCCTATCAAAAAATTATGACCGTAGCCCTTGAGGACATCCCACGACTGATCATTACCCTACCACCCTACTACTTTCCTTACTGAGGTGAGTAATTTTGAGTTTCTTCATAATCCACTTTAGGAGGGTTCCTACACTACAAGAAGATATTTTCTCAGTAAGTCATGTGCATATAAAATATGGGAAGAGCTTCAATAAACTGCTTTTGTGCTAGTCACATGAAAACATGGTGCAAGTCTCTCATGACTTGAATACTAAGGTAGTATTATAGTTCACTCAAAATCGATCATTTGAGAATGCCATGGAGAGTAAAACCATGGTGTGATGAACCACTTGGGTAGTATTCCCAAATAAAAAATATCATCCACAAAGATGGAAACCGAATTAAAAACACTATGACTTCAAATAGTGAGAAACGACTTCAAATTTTTGTTTAAGAAAATAGACAAAAGTGTATTTGGTGTAGTGTTCTTTGAAAGTGAGAAAAAAGTGGTAACTTGTGAGAGAGATGCTTTCCATTGGGTTACATAGATCTTGATGTACTAGTTATAAGGAGTTTGAAGTAAAAGAGTGTGAGCATGGGAAACATTGGTGATGAGTTTTGTCCCAGATACATGCTTCACAAATCTCTATTTGGGTGAGGCTTTTTGGAAAACCAATACTACAAAGTTTTTACACCTCACAAAGTGCATATATGTTGGGATCTTCTAAGTGATAATGTCATCGTACTATTTCAAATCCTATAGTGTTATTTTTTAGCGTAGAACGTTCTTTGCAATAGAAACACTCGAAACACCCAAAGAATACAACCTACCTTTTTGCTTGCAGGTCATATGGATGACTTTTCCATCGAGAAGCTTGACATGGATGACATAGTATTCATGATGAAACTCAATGACAATGCCATTTATTGAGAAAAGATTTTGAGCAAGACTAGGTACATATAACACATTGTCAACCTTAGTATTTTGATCCTCTGGTAGGGAAATGTGTATTGAGCCAATACATATTGAAGGCAAGACTAGATACATAGAAGACATTGTCAACCTTACTATTTTGATAGTCTTGTAGAGAAATGTGTATTGAGCCAATACCTATTGAAGAAACAATACAATCAAAACCTAGGTGGAGATCTTTGGGATTCCATAATGGCTTGTAATTGACAAGATATTTTTTATTATTAGTCATGTTTTGAGTGGCTCCAATACTCAAGGAACCAAGTGTCTGGAGGACGTTGAAAGCATGCTAGGTCCATAGAAAACAGTTGAAGGGATCATGGTGGATCCAATGCAGGACCTAAGGTATTATTTTGATAGCCTCGTGGTACTTGGTCACATTTTTTGTTTAGATAATTTTTTGTTTATGGATTTTTTCCACTAAAATGTTCACATGATTTTGTCATGTTTTAACTTTTTAAGAACAAAAACTATTTCTTAATGAAGTTTTAATTTCCTTGATTAAAGGAGTGAGATCATGTCTTTATTGGTAAATAAATATATATTGATATTAATTTACGATTCACATTTACTCCTGTATAACATGTTAATTTGAAGAGTGATTTGTGACATCAAGGGTTCTTTTTTTGAAAACAACATGGTTAACAAGTTGGTTATTAACCATAAGGGGTCTTTTTTTATGCATGTCATGCATGGAGGTATGCCAGTCATACATATGCATAGTAAAAATAACAAAAAAATGGTTGGAGAGGGTGAGGTCATACTTAATTTGGTAGACTTAATTGGCTTGGAATCCAGTCCAGACCTAAGGAGTATATCCTATCTAATCTAGCCCAAGAAGAAGTGTGAGAAGAGGAGTGATAAGCATACCCTTGATTTTTTAAGCCTTGATGAGAGGCTAGCCAGAGATCTTGTAAGATCCACTCATCCTCTAGATTTCTCCACACATCCAGTGCATGAGGCATACACAAACCAGATCCAGTGATCCAGTGTCAGCACCATTGGTAACCATATTAAAATCACCACATAACACACCTCTTGAAGTTTGGATGTTAGTAAGGTTCTACCAGAGAGACACTATTTATAACTATAAATGTTACCAACAATAAAAGAAAGATCATTCCATATGCAGGAAACAAATAGAGCTCTAAGCATCATTCATAGTAATTTCTATGTTAATTTCAAGGTGTTGCATGAGATTAACGGCTTTACTTGTGTCAAATATTAAAGACTTAGGTTTGGAAAAAACATCTTCTTTGATGCTATCCACCATATCATAGATTTTGGGTTGAATGTAGCTAGATGAAAACTTAGGCATAGGTTTTGGTTTGTTTAGAGCTTTCTTGTAATGCATAGTATGAAGCCATTAGAATAAAATTTTTTTTCCCCTTTATCTAGAGGTCTTGGGAGATGCTCTGTTGTGGAAGCATTCTCAGCCAAATTAGAGGGAGCTTTTGACCCTCTGCAAGACCTTTGAAGTTTTTAGGAATAGCTGAGACAGACAGAATGATTTTCTTTTTAAATCCAAAGACCTAATCAGCCATAACTTTACTACCAAGGTAGATAGGGATAAGGAAAACATCCTCATCATGCATGGCTCGATAGTTTTTTGGAGAACTGCTCAAATTTACCACAGTGGAAGTAGGATTCGTCCAATTTCTCCCATTTTAGGTATAGAAGTTGTCTATCAGTAGGCCACATTAGGCAAATCTTACAGCCCTTTACCATGGCCAAGGTAACTTGGCCATGGGAGCATTAAAGTCTCACTTTTTGCATTAAATACCCACTCAGCCATTTCATTCACATGCTCAAAAGTTGATACTAATGTGATGTGGAGGCCAAGTTTTGAAAGCATTTTGTAACTAGGCCAATTTTGGCCAAGTAACTAGAGAAGGCGAGGCTAATTTTCAATTAATGCTACCACGACCAAGTTAGCTTGATCATGGAAAAGGGATGATATTTCTATTTGGGCATTCTAAAGGAGGAACATAGATTACTTTACCGAGATTAGATCCGATCTCCTTGATGAATGGACAGGAAGAAGGGTAAATCTAATAGCTCAACCCATATAGGGCATCGATGCTGAGTTCTTTCTTAATAGTTTGAATGGGTTACCAAGGAAACACATGCATAGGGGTTTGATTCAAGACTATTATCTATTGAATACTGGACTATTGCATGTAGCAGAGTAGAAGATGACTTCAGATAGACCTTGTCTAGCATAGAAAACCTTGGATACAGCATAGTAGCCAAATCCCTTGTAAATCCATGCAACAATTTCAACTCTGGAGGGAATCTTACCAGTAAAATAGAGAACCATAGCATAGGTGAGGAAGATATTTACATGATTCCATACTAGAGCAGGTTCGATGATCTCCTAGTTGGCTTGGATCGAGTCATCGTGGGTGAGGGAATCACCAATAGCATGGCGAAGCCTTTCCGGTTCATAGTAGGGAGTAGCTAAAATTGCATCCATGCCTTTGAGGAACCATGCAAATTCCTCCTCTTTTTGCATGCATTTAGTAGGCATAGACATGGTGGGAAAAAGGGAGACAAAAGCTCAGAGCAGGTACATGTGCAGGACAATAGGTCTCTATCCACCTGCACCATTACACTATACATACACATACATACATATATACATACACAAATATACATACATACATACATATATATACACACATATATATGAAAATATTGGGGGGAGGGAAGAGAGCTTGAGCTCTTACAAGCACACACACACACACACAAACCCTAGAAGAGAACACATAGTGATGGAAGGAAGAAATTCTTCTTCTTCTTCTCTACTCAAAAAAAGAGGTCTACAAAAGATAAGTGAAACCCAAACATAAGTACTAGAGTACTATGTACATGTGGTCCATAATGTGAACACACTAGATAGGTGAGCTGGCATGATAAGTATGCCATAAATCGGTAAGTGAACTAGGTAGTGTAGTCTAGTTGTAGAATCCCTGGTGAAGATCTGTCGTGTTAGCTACCAAACAAACCAGTTGATGTGAATGTATAATGGTCACCCAGGCATATCATGAGTGTCAGTTCTAGTTGAGCTTGACATCTCAACACTCCCCCTCAAGCTAAACTCCATCTCCATCACTCCAAGCATGCTGCGGAATCTACAAAGCTTCTCAGCTCTCCCAAGGCCTTGGTGAAAATGTCAGTAGCCTCATCCACTGTGCTGACGTACACGAGTGTTAAGGACACACATTATCCCTAACAGAAAACTACAAACAAACAACATCTCCCAACATTCCCAACATTTCCAACTTGCCTGACATTCCCAAAACTACTAACATTCCGACTTTCCCAAAGTTCTCAACATTTTGACTTTCCCAAACTCTCAACATTCTGACTTTTCCAAAACACCCAACATTCTGACTTTCCCAACAGAGAACAAATATAATAGATTAATCAGATTAAATAGAGAATACAATAAAGTTAGACATGATGACAGGCATGTTGGGGAGATCAGACTTGTATTAATTGATAGCAATAGTATTTATCTTCATCTTCACAGCATCAACATAACATCAGCAAATTCTGATAAGCAACAGTGTGTTGATCCCGAATCCTACACATATAGTTATGTTTCCCAAAAGTCCCATGAACAGCTATGCCCACATCCACTTAACTTCCTAAAGGCTTATACCTCTTCATATCAGTCCATAAGCACACTTACTAAGGTTCCCAACATACATATATGCATATTGAGTATGTAAAGCTCTAGGCTTACAATGAGATCAATCTCACCTACAAACAAACAACATCTCCCAACATTTCCAACATTCCTAACTTGCATGACATTCCCAAAACTACTAACATTCTGACTTTCCCAAAGTTCCCAGCATTTTGACTTTCCCAAACTCTCAACATTCTGACTTTTCCAAAACACCCAACATTCTGACTTTCCCAACAAAGAACAAATATAACAAATTAATCAGCATATAGTTATGTTTCCCAAAAGTCCCATGAACACGTATGCCCACATCCACTTAACTTCCTAAAGGCTTATACCTCTTCATATCAGCCCATAAGCACACTTACTAAGCTTCCCAACATACATATATGCATAATGAGTATGTAAAGCTCTAGGCTTTATACCTGGCACACTTAGTGGCTAATTTTTCCCAAAATTAAGACTTGAATTCACATCCCTTGTCCATCAAAATAAAATACTAGTTTTGTTTCCTATCAATAATACTGAGTTTCTTGAAATAAAAACTAATTCTGATCAGTTGGTAAATCAATTTCTTCTTCCATTTCCTTTAGTATTTCATCCATGCTCTATTTCTGCAAATCCCGAGGCTTGTCTTGTTCTGTAACTTGACCTTTAGCACTTTCAGCTTCACTGCAACCAAAATGATTTTTGTCTAGTTCAGCCTGAGTGTTAAGTACTTCATCTAGACCTTCTTTTGGTACCACCTCGCTTCCTGCTGAGATGACTATTTGGTTTGAACATCTTGCATATCTTCAATGTTTATCTCTAGATCTTTACCTGCACACTCAAAAGCATTAAAAGATAAATTTGGTCCAGTGTTTTGAAGTTCCTCTGTATCATCCACCTCCAAAGTTTGGATGCTGTCTTCTTTTTCTCTAATCCACATTTTGGCTTTATGTCTTTCAAAAGCTAAGTCCTTCTTCAATTGTTCATTTTCCATTTTCAATTGGTTGAATTCCAATCTATTGTGCTTGTTAGCAATCAGTTCCCATGGCTTGTCCACAATGACTTTCAATCTCTACTTAATTTTTTCCCACATATCCATCCTTGCTTGCAATAATTGTTGCTTTAATGTCTCAAAATCATCATTGCTCAGGAAGACCCCATCTACTTCAATTTCTGACTCTATCATGTCTGATAACTATTTCTCAACTTCAGACAATGTAGAGACCTTCTCCAACAATAGTTGTTTGTCTATAGATAATTCATTATTCATCTAGCCAAATACCCCAACTCAGATTCATAGTTAGATTTTATTGAACTCAACCACTTACTCACTAGTGTATTGAGTTTATCTTGCTGAAGAATTGTGGCCTTTAATTCATCTATGTCTTTTTGATATTGATCCTCTAAAAGCTTGGTCTGAGACTCCAAATCTGCAATCCTTGTCTTTAATTTTTGAATTTCCTGTCTTGATGAGCTTGATTCATCCACAGAGAGTTGCAAACCCAGAATCTGACTTTCAAGTCCTTTTACTTTCTTTGATTCATCTGAGAGGAAATACTCTGATTATCCATATAGCTCTCAACAATTTTCAAAGCTTGTTGTGCTTCAAAGAATGTAATGTCTACAAAGTTAAGCTTAACAGCCTTAATTGGAGCTACCAATTGTGCACTTAAATCTGATTTGCCCGTGACTATGTCCTCTGGAGTCCTTAACAAGTTTTTCTACAGCTTGAGTTTTTTGACTTTCTTCCCAAACCTTTGTTGTGGAGTGGTCTTCACAATATCCTCTCCAAGAATATTCTTGCCAACTGATTCCTCATGCTTCTTTCTGTTGAGCAAATTGCATTGCTCTATTGCTTCCATTTCTGAATAACTAGCTTCCATCAAATCCTTGACCAAAGCATCTTGTCTCTATTTGGTTCTAGCTTCAAACCTGTATCCTAACAAGTCAGGGGGTAAATCATCATCATCAGAGTTATCCTAAGTTTTTTGGGGTGAAATGACCTTGGTAGCCAGATCTTGACCATAGATAAAACTCAATTGGGATGACTTTGCAAATAAAGCAGATAGTATTGGAGCTAGCTTTGAACTTTTGTCCACCTTTCTTTTATCCTGTTGCATTACCTCTGACATGATTTTTTGATGTAGTATGTTTGCCCAACTAATTTTCACTCCTTGCTCAGCAACATACATGTAAGCATAATTCATTTTTGGCATGTAGTTAATTTTGACCAACAACAAAACTCTCTCTAGATACCACATAAGTTGGTACCTCCTTTCAAGAGACTCAACATTTTTCAGTAAAAAATAACTTTTGTAACCTATTTCCCCAAAATCTTTCTCCATAATATCATGAGAGAATTTTTCACATTTGATTTTAGAAGTTAAAGGCAATTGAAATACCTGTGAAACCAATTCTGGTAGATTGTGTATGAAAAAGCCTTGATTTTGCTGTAAGAACTTAAACTGATGCTGTGCTTGAGAATTCAATCTCCATGAATCCCCAGGTAGGCATGCATAATCATACAAATTGATCCTCTTGAGCCAGATTACATTTTCTCTAGTTATGATGTCGAGATAATGTCGAAAGTCCTCAAAAGGCCCCATATTATCAAGTGCTTGTCTCTTTACCTGTTTGGGAGTGATTTCTTCTTCACTACACACATCTTGAGCTGCTGCCAAATATGAATATTATGCCTTTGCTTTGTCTTGACCTCTAGGACTCTTGCGAAATGGCTGCTTACATTTTGTAGCCTCCATGAGTTGTAGAAAGGAAAGAGCTACTATAGAAGGTGGTGAGGACATAAACGCAGAGAACAAAAACACAGAAGACAAGCGTTTTTAAAAATAGAGTGTGTAAATAATCACTATCACCACACACTTGTAAGGTAATGTCAATAAATAATGATTTCCACATGCAAGTTCTTGACATCTCACACTTGTCCACTCCATTTTTGGTCGACTCCTTTGCTTTGTTGCCATGTGTATAAAGTTGGTCATAACAGAATCCTGGTTCAGATTTAAATTTTCTCCCAAAAATGGCTTTAATTTGAATCCATTTATTGGTTTGTCTAAACAATTGCCACTCAAATCAGACAATTTGAAAGTGCCCTGGCCCAAAACTTCTCTGATTCTAAAAGGACCAACATACCTTAATTTTAATTTTCTTGGCCTTAGTCCCAATTTAGAATTATAGACCAGTACTAAGTCATTCACTTTAAATAGCTTAAATTTAATATTTATATTAACCCATTGCTGTCTTCTTCTCTCAATAATTTCACTAGTCTGACTTGCCTGAAGTCTCTATTCTCCCAATTCCAGTAAGCTGATCCAATCTATGAGCCAGAGAATCTTCAGGATTAAGTTTATATTGAATAGCTACTCTCAAGCTGGGTACCAAAAATTCCATTGGAACAAGTGCTTCCAATCCATAAACTAATTTGAATGGAGTTAAGCCTGCTTTGTATGCTGTTTTGAATGCCCATAAAGCTGAATCCAACTTTATATCCCAATGTTTTTTGTTATCAACTACTGTTCTCTTCAATATTTTGATCAAAATTCTGTTAGAGCTCTTAGATTGTCCATTAGCTTGAGGATAATACACAATGGATTTTTTATGAATGATGAAATGCTTTGTTGTTAGCTCTTTAATAACCTTGTTTAGAAAATGAACTCCGTGATCAGAGACCAATTCTATAGGACATCCAAACCTTGTCATAATGTTCTTATACAGAAATTTGGCTACAGTTTGAGCTTTGTTATCCCTCAAAGCTACTGCTTCTACCCACTTTGTGCAATAATCTATTGCTACTAGAATATACCTGTTTTGGGTAATATTAGCTGCTGGTTTAATTGGTCCCATAAAATCCAAACCCCACTTTTGAAAAGCTTCCAAAGGTAAAATAGGTTGATGTGGCATTCTATCAGCATCTATGGGTTTTCCATCTCTTTGACATACTAAACATTATTTAGAAAATTGATAAGCATCTTTTAAAACAATTGGCCACCAGAGTCCAGCTAAAAATACCTTTCTTCCTGTTATTTTTCTAAAAAAATGTCCACCAGCTAAACCTCCATGTGCTTCAATCAAAACTGCTCTTTGCTCAAAATCAGGTACACATCTTCTTATTACTTGATCAAGCCCTCTTTCATATAATACTCCAGCAATTATAAAAAAGGAAGTACTTCTCAGAGCTAACCTTTTCTTTTGGTCTTATGTCATCACACTTGGAAGTTATCCATGTGTCAAAAAGAACATCTCATCATACCAATTATCTGGTTCATGTATCTGATTTTTCTGGTCCATCTAAAGTTTTTGATCATTCTAATCAGTCTGACTTATCTGACTGTTCTGATCATTCTGATTTTTCTTACTACTTTGACCAATTTAATTTTGATTATTTTGATTTATCTGAAATAGATTTGCATCAGGGAAATCATCAGCAACTCCTACTGGTAACTCACCTATTTCTAGTCTGTTGAGATAATCTACAACAACATGTTCTCTCCCTGGTGTATGCACTACAGAATAATCAAATTCCTGAAGAAGTATGATCCATCTAGCCAGTCTTCCTAAAATCTATGTTTTGTTCACCAAATTATATTAAAGCTTGATGATCCATATGAAAAATTACTTTATTGGCCAGCAAATAATGTCTGAATTTGTTTAAAGCATATACCATCCCTAGAGCTTCCCTCTCTAAAACAGAATAATTCTATTCAGCATTAGTTAAGACTTTGCTTGCATAATAAAGAGGTCTAAACCATCCTTTTATCTTTTCCTGCATCAATACGGCTCCTATGGCAATATGTGAGGCATCCACAAAAATATGAAATGGTAAATCCCAATTAAGTGGCTGTAAATTAGGTGCCACTATTAACATCTTCTTCAATCTCTGAAAAGCTATCTGTTGTTCCTCTTTCCACAAAAAGGTTACATTTTTTTTGTCAATTTGGTTAATGGAACACAAACATAAGATAAATACCTTAGAAACTTGTTGTGCCACTTGACTTGATCTACAAATCTCATCAACTGCTTAACATTTTTGGGTTCCAAAGCATTTTGTATAGTCTCTACCTTTCTCGGATCAATTGACATTCCTTCTTGGGAAACTAAATATCCCAATAGAACACCCCTATTAACAGAAAATGCACACTTTGCTGGATTGAGAGATAACTTGGCCATTCTACATCATTCCAAACTTAACCTCAAGTGCATTAAATGATCTCTTCTCTTACGAGAAACATTGAAGTCATCTAAGAAAGCTTTCGTAAATTGGGTTTTGGAAGATATGCTTTGAATGTATACAAATGAAAACAAAAATAAATGAAAACAAAAATAATTGGATAGGATATTTGCCATTGATTGAATTTGCTTATAATAGCTCATGGCATGCTTCAACAAGGATGCTCGGGGGGTGCACTACTAGAAAACCCTTGGTATAATGTGTGTTCAAGAGGTATTAAAAAAACCCCTTACCTAAAATTTTTCCCCTAATAAAACAACCCCTATTTACACATGAACTAACAGATTTTTTTCTAAAGTTGAATTGAAAAACCCCTTTTGTTAATATAATCCTGTTAAATTTTCTCAATTTATCTAATTAAAAAACCCATTCATTTGAACTCATGTGGTAACTTACATTTTTTTAAGGTGAACCCCCCGGGCAAGGATGACACCTTTTGAAGCTATGTATGGGTTTAATTTTATCCGACACCTTTGAAATTCTCAATCTTGATAATAGAGTAGAAATTTCCAAGCAGATGCTAGATAGAATGGGTAACAAAGTAGCCAATATTAGAAAGCACATTAGAGATGCTGAAAAGAAATAGGAGTACTATGACAAGAAAAGACGATCAATGGCTTTTGCAATCAGGGATATGGTTTTCTATAAAGTAATTCCCCAATGGACTCACCTAATTCTTGGGAAGGAGGAGCTTGCTTCAAACCATAAAGTGTTTTCTTTAAAAGATAAACATCATGCTCATGACCTTTGACTTGAAAACCTTATGGCTGTTCCACATAGACTTCCTCCTCTAAATCACCATTAAGAAATGCTGACTTAACATCCAATTGAAAGATAGACCAAGCATAATGTGAAGCAAGAGCAAGAACAATTCTGATAGTAGAATAACGTGTTGTAGGTGCAAAGGTTTCATCAAAATCTTCACCTTCTTTTTGTGCATAACCTTTGGCCACTAAACGAGCTTTGTATTGGTCAAGAGAACCATCTGAAGTAAATTTGACTTTAAAGATCCACTGAACACCAATAACTTTACGATGTGAAGGATGTGATACAAGCTCCCATGTGTTATTCTCTTGAATAGATTGAAATTCAACTTGCATAGCTTCATACCAAATGAGGAAGAGAGAGAGAGCTTCCTCAATAGTTTCAGGCTCATAGACATCAAATAATTGAGACATCAATGCAATATTAACTGAACCATGATTGCGTAGCACACGAGTAGTAGATGTTTGAGCATCTGAATAAGAAATACCTGAGTCCTGAAGAAGTGAGCGCACCCACTTAGGAGGCTCCTTTGAAGTAGTTGGCATAGAAGAAGGAGTGGATGTTGAAGGCATAGTTGATGAAAAAGATAGGGTAGGAGGAGTAGTGGATGTGGTGGAAGGTGACGGTTGAATGTCCAATGATTCAAACTCTAAAGAAGAGAAAGGATCTTGTGTAGAAGAGGGTGATGGGACTCCTTGAAGACCAAATGTGAGCTCATCAAATTTTGCATCACGAGAGAGAACAACATCATTCTTATTAGGATCCCAATTCACACCCCACTACCATTTTATGTTCTCAAATCTTATGGCACCATTGTTGAACACCATGCTCTTCCTTGCTCTCTAGTTTAATATTGCTCACACACTGAAATCTACTTTGATGCCCTCATCAACAAATCATTCCATTTGCTAGCACTACCATTGATTTCTTCTATAGATTAAGATGTGTACTTGCTCCTAATAAATGCATTTGCAAGGTGGTTGAAATCAACATTGCACTCATTCTCTTACAATCTTTATCCTCATGACCATGCCATTCCCTTCAAAAATTTTCAACCTTATTCTTGATGAGAAATTTGCATCTTATGCCCTTGGATTATTTGCAGGATTACCAAGTGTTAAAGGGATCACCAACACACCCTCAAAATTTACTCTCTCATACACACACATAGAAGAATTTTAATTGAAAAAGGTAGAGAGATGAGAGAGAACATATCTTTTATTATTAAAAAAGTACAATGACATCATCATTAAGCATCTCCTTCTTCACACACATAAGATACATTCCAAGAAGCAGGACTCTCAATAACCAATTCATGTGAATATTCCATTTTCACCTTTTTACATCACACAACCTTGGAATATGAACCATACAATATCATATATTCATAAGCACACATTTCTATGATCACGCCTCTGGGAATCCAGCTTTAACAGGAAGGAAGGTAGGTAGTTGAAAAATGGGGTAATCTAGCAAAGGATGGGTTGGAAGCACCTTACATCTATGTGCCTTCATAAATAGACATTCTTTTGCATAATATGCATATGTATATGCATATTTGTTGTTAATGTGCTTACATAACAACATATGTGTTTGCATTAGTGCATATGCATGTACATAATGCAGATATGCATGGACATTAGTGCTAATGCACACACATTAGTGATACATATACATGCACATCGGAGCCAATGCACATGCATGTGCATAAAGTGCTAATGTAAATGAGTTATCACATATGTGCTTGCATTTGTGTATATGCATATGCATAAAGTGCTATAATGCATAATGGTATGTATGCTCTTGCATATGGTATGTATGCTCTTGTATGTGCACATATACATGTGCATTAGTGCATAAGCATGTGCATTAGCACATATATGCTTGCATTAGCACATAGGCATGTGCATTAGCACACATACACATGCATTAGCGCATATGCTCTTGCATGTGAACATAGTCACATATAATATGAGTGTATGCTATATAAAGAAAATACAAGACTGAGGGAAGAAGTGCATATGCGCATGAAATGTGAGTGTATGTCTATGTATGTGAATGCATGCAACATGATTATGTGTGTGTGTGAATGTGTGCATGTATGTGTGTGTGTGTATATAGAAAAGAAACAGAGGGAGTGCAAATAAAGAAAAAAAAATTGGGAGGGGTCAAGGGGGGTGAGTTGTGGGAGATGGCTACCTTCAAGCTCTTGTTTCTTGTGAATGGAAATAAGAGCTCAACCTACGGGGTATGTGTGTCAATATCTACACCAATATCTACACTAGTATATTAGCCTTAGATTTCTACCCTAGCGCCTAAGGGGGTACATTGGGTTGTGAGTCTTTCCCCTCTTTGCATGGTCCCAAAGGCAGCCCTATTCTATAAGACCTTGTAGTGCCCCCCACAATGCCTTGTAATGCTCCACAAACCCCCATAGTATACCCTTGATGGTCTCAAAAAGCTCCACATAGCCCAGTGGTGCTTTGCAAGGCCCTATAATGTCCTATAGTATCCTGATAAGCCTTGTAATGCCACAAAGTGTCCCAAAAAACCCTACACATGCACCCATCCATTGCAATACATCAATAGGGGCTATATATGGAAGCCACCTTCACATGGAGAACTAGGCCTCTATAGGTCTAAGACTAAGAGCTCCCATGAGAGGGGCCTAGTAGGATGTTAATAATTGGGTCATGGTTTCATATAATGCATTATCAATCTATGCAATTTCATGACCCATATATTCAAATCTGACATAGTTGCGTTGGGATGATGCAAGTATTGCTCCATAGTGAAGCATGATGTGCTCTTTAGTGGAGATGGCATAAAAATATGTACTGATCAAAGAGTTTGATGTGTCCATACAAGAGATATAAGGGATCAAAAATGTGTAAACGTTTGTGGGCTAACAAAGTAAAAATAACACAGGGCAGGGAAAAAACACCACATTTAACAAATTAAACTGAAGCCGAGACATTTTCATCTTATAATCAAACACAGGGCAAGGACAAAAAACACATTTAACAAATTATATTAAAGCCAAGATACATCTTACAAATAAAAAGATTGAACTAAGAGATAGAAGTTTTTGTTTATAGGAGCAAAAAGTTTGAGTACATGTGGCTTTTTGAAAAGAAGCCTAACTTGAACATCAAAGTATTAGTGGTTCATATGTGCTGCAAAACTACTAACAAGTAAAGATTCAGTAACATCAAAGTATAAGTGGAACTATACAAGTGGCATTTACTTGATCATATGTCCTACAAAACTGTGTGATGTATATTTTATTCTACTTCCTTACATTTGCAGCCAAAGGGATACTAGCTCTCACTTCCTTGTAGATAAGTTTGAAACATTTCTGAAGCCAAGACTTTGCACGTACAGAACAGAAGGCAACCTGAATGAGACGAATCTTACCCTGCAATTCCCCATACAACCTCTCAAGCTCATCACCTCTTTTTATGCAAATAGGTCCAATCACCACATCATAATCATGAGGGAGATTCTTGAAATCAAGGTTCTTACGACAAAAGTCACTCCACTTCTTTTCCTCCACTGGCGTGTGGCATGGAAACCATTTGACTTTGAAAGAAGTAGCTTCACCTTTGGGGCTTTTATCTCCGTGAAGCACAGCCACGTCCACCTCAAACACAAGCACACTCACAGGGTCTACGCCCTGTGATGCATGCTTGTGCAGAGGATGCTCATATGCATGCCTCAATGAATTGGACACATAGAACGATGGGCCTACATTGGACTCATTTCTTCTAAGCGTAGGCACAATTCCAATAGACTTGAATGCAGAGAGAGATGAAGTTTGAGTGCCATGATAGAGAAAGGCATGCCCCTTGCTAGAGTATCCAGGGTCATAGAGCCTCTTTGCATTGTAGAGATCTCTTGTTGTACAAGAATACATGAATTATTGAGAGCGAAATCTTAAAGTAGAGGTTTTGGAATAATCACCTTTTGGGGGAGTGTTAAAAGGGGACATTTGTATGATAATTACATTCTGCTCCAGCTCCGGGAATTGATCACCAACAAGAATTCCTTCATCCTCGCCATCTCCGCCTCCTTTAGCATCAAACTCTCTAAATCGATCTTGTTCATTGTCATCTTCATCCTTCCCATCACTGTTGCTGGGTTCTCCATCATTCTTACCACTAGCATGTAGTGGCAATTGTGTGAGTGCAGCACCTTTAGCATCACGAGTGGCTGAGATAAACTCAGGCTCGCATAGGACACTCTCAGCCTCCAAGGAGATCGACCCGAAAAAATTTACAAGGGCAAGGGTCTCGTGGACATCAGCAAGTACACCTTTAACAAATTCTGCATATCCCTTTCTTAGGGTATACTCAATACCCAAGAAAGAGTGTGACAAGAAGTCAAATTTGGACTCCACCTCTTCTACCACCTGGGGAGTGAAGAAGATGGATAGAAACTCCACACACCCCTTGCTGTTTTCTGGGTTTGTTGGTATACAGGCAACTTTGTCATCAATCTCCTCCTCCATTACACCCTAGAATTCTGAGGATGGAGGAAGATTGAAAGCAAGGCGGGAATATTTTGAATTGATGTACTTTGACAGCACCTTCACTGCATAATCACATTCACCCACTGCCATTGTTCCTTTTATGATAGAAGACCTGCAAGAATGTGCACATGCTTTGGTTAAGGATAAAAGACCTACAAGAATGTGAAAAGACCTGCAGAAACTAATTAACAATTTACCTGCTAGAAAAATCGTCCTGCAGAAACTACCACACTGTGTTATGATGCTCGTGAAGAGGTAGGGCTTGGAAGAAGTATGAAGCTTTAGGGTTAGGGTACGAGAGCCATACTGTGTTATGATGCTTGGACTATGACCCTTTTGCATGCTTATATAGTTTGAAGCTTTAACGATCGATCCGTGCCGCTGAACGAGGATTACCGTTCGATCAGGATGAGATCCAACGGCAAAGATAAAATGTCCCCATGTGCGTTTGTGTGTGTGTTACTTCTACCCCTTTAAATAACATTAAAAAGGATTTAAGAGGGCCTGCAATTTTTATTTTTTTTCTTTCTGTTCTTTCACGTTTTCCTTTTCCCAGGTTTCTTTCGTCTTTTTACGAATCTTCATTTCCCTTCTCTCCATGTTTTCTTTTCTTCCGAATTTCTCTTCCTTTTGTTTGTAAATACCTATTTACTACTATTCTTTTACTCCTTCTTCACATGCACACAACACTAACTCACTCACTCACTAACTACTCATCAGCTTTATAATGCACATGAGTTGGATACTAGAACGTACCCGCTACCTATCGGTAGACCTGACGCAAATACTATGACATTCCCGTTATCACTATAACTGCTAGCATCAATCAAGAATTAAAACAAGCAGCTAATCATTCCTTAACAAGCACAAAGTCAACACATACAGGCAGCCATGATACGTACAAATGTAATGCTAATTATCATGCACATGCTCCTAGTATGACCCCAAATGCATCTAGATTACAAACTAATGTGTCAAAACGCACTAAAATTTTGCTAAAATAAGTCCTAAAACAGGGGTCATCAATGGGTATATACAATTTACATAAAAATTATTCTTTCATTTATTTTTCCTCATCTGGTGTGCAAATACGCTCAAGATGGACGAGTTGAGCATAAGTTCGTTTCATGTGGGTAACGGTGGGCATAAGTGTCAAAGTCTAAGTCTAGTTACTCAAGGGCAAAGACAACGAGAGGGAGGACACAATTTGTGAGCTTAAGTGCGGTATCTTCTACTACAAAATCCCCTTGATGGTTTAACGATCGGACTTCTTTCATGTTCATATTTGACAGGCACTTTGTTAACATCTCAAGGACCCATAACTATTGTTTACACTGCATTTAGGGTATCGACATCGATGATACATGCATTAGAAACTATTTCTAGTACCCTATGCACAAGAGTAAGCACAAACAATAATAATCTTGCACTACTACTGCCACCAACAAGACTATTACAGATCACACCGTCTGGATTCTTTAAGTCATATTTTCAACAATGCCAAAAGTGGATCAAACAAGATCTCGGAGCGAGGCTAATTCTACCATGACATCTAAGCCCCCTATGTTTCTTTCATACCAAAGGGAGCTTGAGTTTTCACAGTGTTTTGATTGAAAACATTGCAAATCTGAATTCTAGCATTTGCATATGAAAACATATTTAATATGCTGAGAACAGTGAAGCCTCAAACATGCCCTAGGTGCCAACAAACTTGTAGATGATGGCAATGATGCAGGATGACCAAGAAAATTCCAAAGTGATACAGGGCAACCAGGTGGATCTCATCTTGTGAGTTGCTGATTTTTGCCACCAATTAGTTGATGCATGAACTCACTAACTCCAAAATGGTTGCAATGGTTCAGTTGGTAGAGGGAGGGCTAGGGTGGAAGCAAGGGTTTGGCAGGCTCGAGTACAGAAGGCAACTCACACCATCCCAAATCACCAAGCTCTAATACAGCCAACCAAGAACTTGTCTACTCAAAAAAGCAAGAGGCATAGAAGAAGCCATTTTCTCTTATGTTAGGGGAACATTGTCCTTGGACCTTAGTGCTAGTGGACATACTAATGAGTGAAGGGCACTTGCATATACTAGATGAGGACTAGTACATTTTTTGGACTATCAACTGAGCCAATGTTCG